>NC_137936.1:31871357-32213857 GCF_963969265.1 Rhamphochromis sp. 'chilingali' | reverse complement strand
TATCAAGATGTGACTGCAAAATGCTTGACATTTGCTTGACTTTATGGACTTTGACTAGATATATCACAAAAATACTTGCATGTAGCTCATCGTGAACCTTTGAAAATACGGTTAAAAACAAAACATTTCTTTGGACGTCAAAGAGGCAGACCTCGTGCTGTGGAGGGAAACATTGTATCATACATGTGTTAGATGCTACAACCGACAGTTTGGTGAAAGGGGAGGGGGGTGACGAAATGTGTCACTTCAGCCCTAAAACAGTCCTGGGATGCTGTCCCTGGACACTTCGGTTCTGGCACGTGCTCCTTGATCAGTAGGCTCCAGCAGCCAGGCACATAGCGGGAGAAAGGATTGGCAGTTCACAGCTAGCTTTCAGGACCAGTTGGATAAATGATTAAAACAGCATGATGGGCAGCTTTGTTACACAGACGGGGTCATGGAGGGCTGGCAAGTCACTCCTTGACAGGACGAAGAAGCGGGGTGGGTGGGGGGATACCCACGACTAATTAGATCTGGCAGGCAGTAGAAAGTGACTAATAATGTAATCTATTCATAATCATGATGCTAGGATGACTACTGAATTTGGCATGTAGCAATGGAAACAGCCATGTCTACGAAGAATGAAGTACGGCCACAGAGACTTGAAAACACAGAAGCCACGCAGCAAGAGATACTTCTGATGATGATGGAGTAAGGGCTGCAACTAACAATTTTTACAATTTCATCATCAGCTGTTGTCAAAGCATCTTAAGTCTGATAACATTCGCCAAATTGTTTTATTGTATTTTTACCCATCTGACACAAATCAACACACTTCTACTGTAACAAAAGAATCAATGTATGTGTATAATACTTCTTTTGGTTAGATTTCTATTGACAAAAAAGCTTAAAAAAAAGCTGGATTCATTAGTTATTAACTTTCTGATATTATATTTCACAAACTAGTTAGCACCTTACTGTGGAGACAGCACTTGAGTCTGTGCCACCATCTGCTCAGCCGAGATGTTTCCCTGCTAGATGATGCAGACAGTGGTGAGAGCAGAGTAAACAGCTGAGTCAGAGTCGCTCTGCTGGACAAACCATTTAATGACAGCATTTGTAACATACCCCAGGCATCTTTTTCTGCAATATGTTTGTTTACAACAAAGTTTCCATATCAGTGAACATCAGACGTCATTCATGCTGATATTCATTCCTGTGACAGGCCAAAACTATCTGATATTACCAGCCACTGACTCCACGACCAAGTTATCAATGAACTGGTTAAATTTAATTTTAATTCATTAGTAAAATACATTTTCAGACTGGTTACCATCATAAATTTGAGGAGATGAATCCAAGACTGTGTGATCTCTATTCTGTGTGGCTCATAAATAAAACCTAATTACGCTACCTAATTATGCAGACGGCCTCTCAATCTTGCCATCTTTGACCCATCTCCCTGCACTGTCTTTCATTTTCGCCACAATCTGGTTGACCTTTCCCCTGTGTGCTTTTATTGTCTCTTCTCACTAATGTGGTGAAGACGAAGGAACCTCTGAGACTGTCTGATGCAACACAACAAAATACATCTAAACCTCGAGATAGTGTGACTTATCCAATATATAATTTCATATCCTAAATCAGCTCTGGGTTTGTTCATTAATATTGGATTCTGTTCCTGCCAGGAAGTTATAATTTTCATAATCTCATTAGTGATTGCGCCACAGATCGTGGGGGTGTGGGGTAAGCGATTATAATTGTACAAGTGGAGAAGCCAGCTTATGATAAACATGTTCATCAATAATGGCTTTAAGCAAACTGGCTCAGGGTACAAGTCTAATTTTGCAGCAAATGTAGTTTTTGGGTTTTGTTTTTTTTTTACAAATTAATTAAATTGGGACAATGCGTATAAATGTTGTAAGAACACCCTCAATTTGTCATGATTTAGTATTACAGGAGGAACAATTATCAAAATGAGCACTGTAGTGCAGAGTGGCCACGAAGTTCAAAATGGAGCCAATGAGGGCATTTCTATTCCTTTTTTACTCATTTAGATTACATGACCTTAAGAAGGGTTTAAATGAGACACAGCATCAACAGGCAGGACCATGAGAGGGTTTCTCCTAGTTGGCCTGTCTGAATGATTAGTGTAGGTGGGCAGGCAAACACTAAAGGTCCATGCCAAAGGTAAAACTGATTAGTGAGGGTAAACAATATCATTTGTGATAAGCAGCTCTTTCACTTCATGGTGTCACTAATGACCAGAAAATTAATTCACAACTGTTTTTCCAGCCGTAAGTGTTTCCAAGGACAAATTGTAATTATAGACACCATTTGTTATTTTGCTATTTTATTCTTAACTCAGTGCATATGTGTGTGCGTGAGAGAGTTTAGATTTAATAAGGTAAAATCAGAAGATTGAGCGTAACAGTGCTATTTTTGCTTCTGTGTTTTAAAATATGGAAGCTCACGAGGGAGAATTTGATGCTCGTATTCCCTTCATCAGCTGCTGATCTTTCCTCTACTTGTATATGAGAGCACATTAACTTTTCATGAGGATGAATTCAAGGGTAAAAAGCATGCAGCATGTGAACTACAAAGGGTTTTTTTTATTATTATTATAATTATTATTATTATAATAAAACCACAAATGTCACATCAAAATTTTATCAGTAAGGCAGAGTAGTTCAGGAATTGTACATAAATGCTGGAGTTCTGGTTTGTTTTTCGCAGCAACCGTCATTCAGTATTATCAGTATTACAAGGACCTGCAGGGGAAATTCAGATTCAAATGACTGGCAGGGACTTATGCAGGTGTCTGATGTTTATCATGCCTTTTTTTTTTTTGGCTTGTCTTTTATGAGATTGCAAAATAAAACTGACTATTACGTTTTCTTCGTCCTGTTTTAATATGAGTAACTGCTAAAACACATAATCGCAACACAAACAGGGGAAAGGTCAACCAAATACAGTGCTTCATCATCTGTCTTTTAAACTGATACTAATGTCCACATTTATATCATTATAACAATTCTGCAGTCTGTCTGTTTTGCTTTCCAACACAAGCCAGGAACATGGAAGCGGACCAGGATCCTCCTTGTAAGATGGACCAGGACTTCTTGAAAAAGACCAAAACAAACTCTAATATGATTTGCTTGTGTCATTTGCCAGAAATACACCATGAATTCAAAAGCTGAACTTGCATATGTACCTTGAATTTAATTTCAGTATCAGCTATCGGCGTGATTTTCCCGTACCTGATTGCGTGGCAGTTATATTCTGTAGATGAGCCACCCATTACACTCCTACAGCACAAGAAAGTCTGGTAAATTAAACAGGCTAGTTTAAAGAACTTAAGTGTCTTTACACAAACTTATGAATCGTTCAAGCATAAAAAGGAGATGAACCAGTGTTGTATCTCTGTATGACAGCCTAGCAAAGAACCAATTTTAAATTGCATCGGTTGCAAAAATAGATCATTTGCTCCCATTTCTTTAGCTGAATTTATAAAAAGTGCCAAAGACAACACAGTTTGACAGGGATAAAAGTGTTTTGCACCAGTAAGCTGATTCCCAAAGAGCTATTAGCCAAAAACTTGACAAATCTTAAAATGGTGTTCTGTGTATTCTTAAAGAATTCTGGAAAAATGGATTTAAATCCACCATGAAATAACATCTGGAAACCATCAGTGACTTTATTTGTCAACATGACAATGATCCCAAACACACTGCCAAATGCAAGAAAAGCATACCTGGATAGAAAAACAGGGCTCATTGATTGGCCTCCCCAGAGCCTGGACATTGGTGAAGTAGTGTGGGAACATCTTGGCAGAGAATGGAAGAAAAGAGAGCCAATATCTGAAGAAGAAGAACTGTGAATGTCCTTGAAGAAGCCCTACCAAATATTGACTAGCTAGTAATGACTGCAAAAACTCTATTCTGTATTTCATGTCAATAAATTGCTTAGACTTTTCCCCATTTCTCTGGTGCTTACATTGAAACAGGTACTCAAATACTAACTAAAATATGTATGTAAACAGCATATAAAAATGTAGTCCTAGTTTGACATTAGATAAAGATGAATTTTTCAAAAAGTACAATTCAGACATCAGACACACCATCTTCAGCTCTTCAATATCATCATTCCAGAGACTAGTACAAGGTAGTACAAGGTTTATATTTATTTGAATTAATCTGCCATCTACGTGTATGCAAACACAATGCACTGCAAACTGTTGTTCCTTATTCAAGTAGACACACTTACAAATCAGTTCTGTGTAAACATAGCTGTCCTTCATTGTGTTTACTGTCTTCATTTTGGCTGCCTGACTATCAAGACAAGAAAGCTGACTGCTGGAAATGCAACCTGTGAGCTCTCTGGTGTGGAGCTCAGCACAAGGATAACATAGTGAGGGACAGGGTTTAGACAGCTTACGTGTAAAAAAAGGGGGAAAAAA
This sequence comes from Rhamphochromis sp. 'chilingali', assembly GCF_963969265.1. Taxonomy (NCBI): domain Eukaryota; kingdom Metazoa; phylum Chordata; class Actinopteri; order Cichliformes; family Cichlidae; genus Rhamphochromis; species Rhamphochromis sp. 'chilingali'. Next base: position 32,209,419 of record NC_137936.1, on the reverse strand, counting down.
GACAACCCTGCCCAACACTTACACCACCTTCTATATGCATTCACAGTTCCTTTAGAGGTATTGTAACATGCACAGCAGCAGCAAGTACCAGGACCTTCCCAGATAATGTCTTGCTCATATAGTCCATCATGCATTTTCCTGGGAGTGAACTATAGCTTCTGTACAGTCACTATAGCTCATAAATATGTTATAACATGCCCATTTACCATTCTGTTTCTGCACGGTTTTCAGAATGTGCCAATTAACCCTGCTCACAAACAAACCTTATTTTTCTTACTTCTTTGTGCACTGAACAGACGAGATGATTCTATTCCTACTTATCCTGGTTTGGTTGCCGCAAATCTCAATAAATAACAAACAATGCGTGGCTTTTCTTTCTTTCTCTGCACCAAATGAACTAAACAGCATGTGCTTGTTTGACAAAAACACCAGTGCTTTGTGCCAGAGTTCACTGTATGAATAATATGACAAGACATAAACTGTAGTCTGGAAAACCTTTTATATGAAGACCTCATGAACACTTGTATATACTGTGTAGTAGAGTCTTGAAGGATTCCATTTTCATAAATTACATACAGCTTGGATAAGCTCAGCAGCAAGGCCAGCTCCAGAAAGATATTTAATACCAGTCTTGCAACCCCCTAAAATGGTTGCTCCTGTGTGCTGTACTTACAAATCTCATTACAGTTCATTCAGCCTTTTGGTTCATAAAGCAACACCCACCAGCTCCAGTAGGCCATCTCAAGAGACTAGACTGGGAGAATTAGAGAGAGGCACTTAGCTCTGCTTACTCTACGCCCTTCACTGTCAAATCCCAGTTCTTTTGAGAGCATACTGTGAAAAGATCAGATGACATAATGTGACGACCATAAGACTGAAAGGCTCTTTTTTTGATTCTCATCTGACAAACTCAATAAAGGCATCGCTATTTCATAATTACGAACAGAAGCTTGTCAGGAAAGAGAGACTTATGGAAGACTAGCTTTCATTCTACGAGTTGGTGTAAATAAAGATGACGTGCTGAATACTTAAGAGGCAGGTACGTTTCATGCTATGTCATGACCATATAGCGACATGCAGTTTTACTTAAATGCCTTTCTCAGAGAGTGACCACATCCTGCTTTTGCAGACCTGCTGCTGCTTTGACAGTAGTGGCTGCAGGGCAGGGCCATTGATCCAAGGCCTGAATGCTCGAAATGGAAAAGATCAATCAAAAGCAAAAGGGTTATCAAATTGTATGAAATCTAATAATATGACTCGCACAAAGAGAGCTCTCTGCACCAGTGTACCCATCGATCCCTTTTTTTCAACTTGCTGTTTCAATTAGACAGCTCTTATCAATGGCTTGCCCATATAGAATAATACCAGCCTAAATAGATCAGTATCTTTTATGTGCTGTCCAATATTACAAATATGTCCAATATTGTGAACACGGCCACCTGGGATATAAATCTTTGCACAATATTGTAGTCTGTGTGTCAAATTGTGACACAAACCGTTCGCTCGCCAGGGCAGAAACATAAATATTGGCAAGTGAGAACTTTCCATTTGGCTGTAGTGTCCCCTGTTGCAACATCAAAGATTTCTCGTGTTATTCGCAGAGAGATGGGGACCTTTACAGGTTTTGACAGCTACCTCACATAGAAGTCAGGTAGCAAAAAGATTTATTTTGGAGGTAAAGATTTGTCTTCTTGTCTTATTTGGGTCTTTTTAGCATAGGTATCCATTTGTTACAGAGTAGACATTTTGAAAGCAATGGTCCCCAAAGCATATGTAATGGCATCATCTCTTCTCCCACATAAGAAAATGCTGTGCACTTCAACAAGCAAAGCTAACAGACAAAATGAGAAAGTGTAGTGCCATTGCCTTCCTCAATTATTCTGTCTCTGATGAAGTTTTTTTGTTTTTTATTGTGTGTGGTTTCACCAAAAGCATTTATTTTCCTTCTTAAAATCCGCTATTACAGCTTTGGAATTCATGGCTGTGAAGATAGCCTTATGTAAATCCCCATTTAATGTGACCTTCTTTTCCTTTCATGAAACAGGGATGAGTCACCAAAAAGGGCGGCTCAAATTCCATTACCAAGGAGGCTTTGGGCATGAGCTAAAAAGTGAAAGCATGGCAACACACAGTCAAAAAGAGTCCCAAAATAATTAGGTTGACTTGGATTACAAAAATGTGAAAATGAGGTACTTCTGTGAAAAAGGAAAACATAATATTCATGACACTTTTTGCCAGCTGATTAATGAGACGTGCCCAGCAGCTGTTTTTTTTCTCCCTTTGGTCAAAAACGAATTTGCTAACATTTGGCACAAATTTACTGGTGGATTTGACTCCACTAGCGACAACCCCCACACAACCCACCACCCCCCCCACCCCACCCCCCACAAACCTCAACATCTCTTCTCTCTCCTGTTATTATTTCAAGTTAATTTTATTCTTCCACCTCCCTAACTTGCTATTGTTCCCTTGATTCCCCAAACACACAGTCGAGAATATCCATCTTGTTTAATTCATTTCCCTTTTACAGGGAATATCTGGTGCAGCCACTTATTCACTCCTCTCTCAATTGGCTTTGCTCACCTCTCCTGGCTCTATCATTTTAAAGCCAAACATGTAGCAGCAAAGTTATCAGCTCAGCAGGGTCTGGTTAAAATAGACCATGACTATCTGTATTAGAGAGGAAACTGGCTTAACATCGGCCCGTTAGCGTCTTTCATGACTCTGGCTTATCAGCCTGCTGTGACATGTAACCCCTGTGATAGTGTGACCACAAAACAGCATTACAAGAAGACATTACAAGACTTCATTTATTGCCTCGTTTCATACTTCAATCGCTCAATTTGATTTAGGCACCCTTGTCTTTGGAGAATCAAGGTAAACGGTTTAAGAGTGAAAGGTCGTATTTCACAAAGCACAAAAGCGCTGCAATTATAGTTTTAATCACCTGAGGTTAGCTGGAGGAACATAAAGCAACATGTGATATTCAGTATGACGTAATTTGAGCATTAGTCATCTTCATAGTTTGTCTCTGACAGTTGATCAGATACTGCCACTTGCTGATTTTCTGCATCCTTAACATTATCTTGTAACTGCAGAGGTAGCCGCATTCAAAGGAAAAAGTGAAAATTTACTCTTTTAATGTTTTACGATTCTTTAAATTTACCGCATGATATTGATTAAAAAGACGCAAGGGAAAAGAGCCAGCCTCCCAATGTCCACTTTAACAAGCAACTAAAAGTCAGCCTTCACATTCTCACGCATTTAGGGGAGCTGCTGGTTGTGGAAGAAAATAGGGGAGAAAATACGTTTGAAGTTTGGGTGTAAGGGGCAGTCTGCACCCAAGGGGCTGTGACCAGCCCCACTGAGTCTGTAATATACATATAAGCATGCAAACATTCATTCAGATATTCCTCTTCTTTGTAGTAATGCTGACATATGAGACCATTGTTTGTCACTGTCATATTCTCAGAGCCTCAGCTCAAGGGAGCATCCATGTGCAGTCGGCACTCATGCATTTTTCATGAATACCCACTGGAGTTCCTTTGAAAGACTACGTTCTATAGTCGCCATCAGAGTTCTGTTTCTGTGCCTGTAATATGTGGTAGAGGGGAGAAAATTGCATTGGCCCCTGATAAAGGCCACAGAAGATGAATACAGCCGACAGAAGCAGAACCCTTTAAAGTGGGGCAGATTAATTAAAGTAACTATGACAAAGCCTCCAAACCTATCATAAATAGAGGGGAAAAATCATCATTGGAGGTTTATCATCTTTTTTAAAATATAATCGCTCCGCATCTTTTAGTGGCGTATTTCAAATAATAACCTTGGTGACACACCAGACTTTTATTATTTCACAGCAGAAGCTATGGTTCAACAAATGCTATCAATCTCTGGAAGTCTGCATCAGACACCCGCTTCACGGTTTGGCCCCTCAGAGACTCCCGGGTTGAATGGGACACAGTCAGCAGAAGAAAGTGAGGACAACAAAATGGGAGTGAACTCATTCAGCCACCAAGAACCTCATCAACTACAAGATGAAAAATACTGTGAAATAGAAAGGGGATGGGGGAGGTGTATGGCTTAAGAGGGAAGGACAATAACAAAAAAAGAATATGTTCAAAATTGAGGCCATAAAAATGAGAAAGAAAAATGGGGGCAATGATGTAGGAGTAAAGAACAAGTGGGATTTTTCTTGTCTTAAAAAGTTAAACTCTACATACTTTTTACTCCCACAGGTTCGGATACATGCTGTAGGAAGAGGACGCTTAATTAACTTCATCTTGTTCACCTCTCAGCTCAATTTTTAAAAAGTAAGCTCTTCTTGTAAAAACATCAAAAATACAATTATATGCTACACTTATTCCTGACGATTCAATTATCATGAAACATAAAAAGTCTTAATTTCACAGACTGAACAATTTTAAACAGCTCCACTGGTTAAATGCTATATGCCGTACAAAAACCAGCCAAATTAGGTTCTTGAGAGTGTCATACCCGTCAGCAAAACATTTGAAAAAAAGTTCTCCTCTGACTTTTAGACCTGTAGCTGAGTAACTTGCAGCACACAGGCTTTCAGGGCTGTAAGCGACAGATAGCATTCCCCCTCAGATCATTTTCTCTAATGTCAGAGGTAGCCTGTGTTAGGAGCGACTAGAGGAAAATCTCCCTCCTCTGCATGACATCACACATAGATTTGATTTACCGTTGCGTGCATCTGCAGGAAAGTGATAAACATGTCTCCTTCCAGCTATTCAGGGGTTTCTTTCTCTTGTTCTTATGACAGGGAATTAAAAGGGACATGGAGAATGAGGAAACTTCTCACAACTTAGTGTGAAAAACACATTAAACTTGGTTTGGGTTTTAAAGCTTAGTGATGCTCTATGATGCCTGTGAAGCTATCAGTTTAAATTTCACAATTTATGTAAGTCAGTATTGAAAACATCCACAAAGAAGACAAGACAGCGAGTTTTTTTTTCTCCTCTTTTACTCAGGAGTCTCATATAAAAAATAAAAAACTCTTTTGTAAAACAAACTTGATTACACCGAAATGTTCAAATGAATTTCCATGCTGGCAAAGTGTAACTACAGCTGATTAAAATGATATTAATTCAGAGATAAATATTAAACAATTTAATTTTTAATTATGAAAACATCAAAATTTTATGTTTTCTGTGATGAGTGGAATATTACATTCAGTTTTATTTCTATATAAGATCATATATATGCATTTATACAGCCTATAAAATCATTTATATTACACTGCTTCAGGCTATTCAGGTCATTGCAAAATAAATTCGCATTCACAAGCTTACAAAAAGATTATGGACAAGAATTATTTGATCAGTTGATTTTAAAACAAACAATCACAATGTGTTTGAAGTGCAGACTCTTGCATTAACTGTTGAGGAATTACAGCCATTATTTACAATGCCCCATTTTCAAAGATTAAAACCTTGCATTTGGTAGGGAACTCATAAAATATGTCCATAGTGATGTCTATGCAAGGAAGGAGGTCATCCAAAAACTTTAGGAGTGGCAAAACCAACAATCTGGTACAGCAGCCAGTTCAGCAACACCAAAAGGCCCTGAAGACCCTAAAAAACAACTAAACTGTACGACAACAGAATTATTTTAGGTTTAACAAAATAACTTTATAACATCTAACCAAGTTAAGAACATTCTCAAGGAGGTAGGCACATCGATGTCAAGGTCAACAATAGGGATGGGTATCGAAAACCGGTTCTTGTTGAGAACCGGTTCCCACTGTTTCAATTCCTTGGAACTGTTTGCCATTTTTGCAAACGATTCCCTTATCGATTCCAGGCGCCCCGAATGACGTCACCACGTTGCAGAGCGTCATTTACCTGGCAGGAAACATGGCGGCTCAAACGCTCAAAAGTTTGAGCGTTTGAGCCGCAAGGCAACTTGCAATACTTGAAAAGTAGATATTTCATTTAAGGGAGGAAACACTACGAATATGCAAAAGCATTTGCTCACAAAACACGTGATAACCTTAAATGAATGTCGTGTTTTTAATTCCGCTCCGGACTCGTGAATCTCAACCGAGCAGTAGCGGTAACGTTTGCACGTTCTCTCCCGTTAATACGGCAGGTAAATAATCAACTAACAGTGCATATTATGCTAGCGCGATCTGTCTTATTACAAAACCTGCCATTACTGTGCATTTAGGTGACCATGATGAGAGAGACAGACAGAGTCAGGCTGGCTCAGATGCTGGCAGTTCTCGCTGCAGTCTACCGGTAGCGTCTCCTTTCAGGCCAGGATAGACGAATGTCACCGAGCAGTGACTAAGTTTGTGGTCAAAGGCTTGCACCCATTTGCCACAGCAGATGCCCCCGACATTCGGTAAGTGAATGTATTTAATTGTAGGCAGGGACATTACTGAATATAGTCGTGTAATTGCTACAGAATAATTTATGTTATACTTTGTTATTGCTACAGAAGAATATTTATTTTATTGTTTTACATTTACAATTTTTTTCCTGGGGACCCTGTGACGCCCCATTGAAGAGCCGTAGGCTGTGGATCTCTTAAGATCTCACTGTTGGGTTTGTAAGGCCATGTTACTCCTAAATTTCTATCTTGTTCAAAGAGAAGATATAAAACAAAGTTCTAAGCTAATCGAACTTAGTGTTCTCCTTTTTTTAAAAAGAATCGATAAAGAATCGAATCGTTAAACAGAATCGAAAATGGAATCAGAATCGTGAAAATCATATCAATACCCATCCTTGTCAACAATCAAGAGACACCTTCATGAATGTAAATTCTGAGCCAAATTAGAGTTATTTAAAGACACCCTGCCCAATTCTTGAAAACAAATAAACACAACAGAAATCTTTGAACTAGAAGATTAACTTGTACCAAAATGACTGTGTAAGAGAACAGTATGGGTAAGGAAAAAATAGTCCACGATCTATACCATACACCATTATCTGTTAAACAGTGTGGAAGCAATGTTATGTTATGGGCGTCTATGAATGTCAATTTGATTCAGTTCATTTCAATCGTAGTTATAAAGCTGTGTTCATTGAAGATGTGAAAGCTGCTAAAAAAATAGCAGGATGAATTCTAAAGTGTATGGGGTTATACACTGAACAAAAATATAAACGCAACACTTTTGTTTTTGCTCCCATTCCCCATGGGATGGACGTAGAGACCTAAAATTCAATCCAGATACACAATATAACCATCCCTCCCAAACAGTGGTCACAAATCAGTCCAAATGTGTGGTAGTGGGCACATCTGCTATATTGAGATAATCCATCCCACCTCACAGGTGTGCCACATCAGGATGCTGATCTGACATCATGAGTAGTGCACAGGTGTACCTCAGACTGCCCACAACAAAAGGCCACCCTGGAATGTGCAGTTTTGTCTCACAGCAAAATGCCACAGATGCCACAAGCAATGAGGGAGCGTGCAATTGGCATGCTGACAGCAGGAATGTCAACCAGATCTGTCGCCCGTGCATTGAATGTTCATTTCTCAACCATAAGCCGTCTCCACAGGCGTTTCAGAGAATATGGCAGCACATCCAGCCGGCCTCACAACCGCAGACCTCGTGTAACCACACCAGCCCAGGACCTCCACATCCAGCAGGTTCACCTCCAAGATCGTCTGAGACCAGCCACCCAGACAGCTGCTGGAACAATTGGTTTGCACAACCAAACAATTTCTGCACAAACTGTCAGAAACCGTCTCAGGGACGCTCAACTGCATGCCCGTCGTCCTCATCGGGGTCTTGACCTGACTCCAGCTCGTCGCCGTAACAGACTTGTGTGGGCAAATGCTCACATTCGATGGCGTCTGGCACGTTGGAGAGGTGTGCGCTTCACGGATGAATCATGGTTCACATTGTTCAGGGCAGATGGCAGCTGAGAATGTCCCAGTTCTTGCATGGCCAGCATACTCACCGGACATGTCACCCATTGAGCATGTTCGGGATGTGCTTGACCGGCGTATACGACAGCGTGTACCAGTTCCCACGAATATCCAACAACCTCGCACAGCCATTGAAGTGGAGTGGACCAACATTCCACAGGCCACAATTGACAATCTGATAGACTCCATGCGACGATGTGTTGCACTGCATGAGGCAAATGGTGGTCACACCAGATACTGACCGGTTCTGGGTCCCCAGACCCCCAATAGCGCAAAAAACTGCACATTCCAGGGTGGCCTTTTGTTGTGGGCAGTCTGAGGTACACCTGTGCACTACTCATGATGTCAGATCAGCATCCTGATGTGGCACACCTGTGAGGTGGGATGGATTATCTCAATATAGCAGATGTGCCCACTACCACACATTTGGACTGATTTGTGACCACTGTTTGGGAGGGATGGTTATATTGTGTATCTGGAATGAATTTTAGGTCTCTACGTCCATCCCATGGGGAATGGGAGCAGTAACAAAGGTGTTGCGTTTATATTTTTGTTCAGTGTACTTGTGGCTCAGATTCAGCTAAATGCTGCAAAACTGATCTGACAGTGCCTCACAGTGCAAATGGGTAATGACTGAAAGCATACTATGAAAGCTTTCAAAAGTTCCTCAACACAACGCAATGGGATATTCCTCAATGGCCAAGTCAGTCACCTGATCTCAACCCAATAGAACATGATTTTTAGTTACTGAAGACAAAACTGAGAGTCGTTTGGCCTAAGACACGCTGTGTACAGAGGAAAAATTAGAAAAAGAAGTTTCTCATTGTCCAAAAATGTATGGACCTAGCTGTAATTAGAAAATAGTCCAAACATCATTAGCAAGAATGATGTCAAGTATAAATAAACTCAAGCCAACTCTGCCTCTCTTCAAAGAGAAACAAATATTTGGCAATGCGCACACGCTGTGTTAGACACAAATCATGTGAACGCTGAATTCCTCCAACACTAAATGCACAAGCCTGACATCACTTCAAACATTCACTTAAAAGAAATAGTTGTGAAATGTTGACATAATTATATATATATATATATATATATATATATATATATATATATATCACATCACACACATTGTTGTGGTTATTTTGGTTTTATCCCTAGTGTTCAAGCTCTTTGTGAAGCTGTCCAGCATTGTGTTTATAATAGCGCCTAATATACACTGGAGAGCAATGGCACTAGGAAATAATTTAACAGTGTCGGGGAACACAGACAAACAGTTAACTGATACCAAATTAAGATGCTGAAATCAAGATAAATATAAATTCAGGTTATAAAAGTTTTGTATACGTAAGATTTTATTTTATTTTTTTAATTTTGTGTGACATTTTGGGTGTTTTAAACATTATACTTTCCAGCACAGAGACAGATTATATATGATTACTTACTAAACAGTGCAACCTTTCTTTCTACTTCTTTATTCTTCTAAACTGCTGTGATTTTGAGTTAAATGTAATCTACCAAATTAACCAACTCTTACAGACTGAGCAAGCTTGTGTGGCATAGGTTTTTGTTGGAGATGATCATAACGATTAGGGTGTTTATATTCTCATGAATGACTAATCAGAGAGTCCCTAATTGTCAATTAGGTAAATGGGATTCAGTTCTGGAGTAAGAGTGATTTTGTTTTTTCATAAAGAATAAAAATATCTGTTATAGGCAGTCTAAATATGTGAATCAAGTCAAGTATCTCATCTCCCAAAAAGTTTGTCGTTTTATGGTTGTCTAGCTGCTAATTACTCCCACTGCATATAGTAGTTTCTGACGACATGTAATATTTGCAATTAGAATTACATTAACACATCCTTTTTTATGTCATTAACCAGTGTTTTTTTGTCTTTTGTCTAATACTTATCAGTTATGATATCATTCCTCTGGGTACCAGCATTGCCAAAACAATATCTGGTAGGGAAAAAACACAAGCAGTCACAGCCAAACCGATCATACCACATTTTTCTGAAATCCTGGATCAGCTTTGAAAAAAGAAAATTCTGTTTCTCAATGATATCCATCAGTTACACCAGTTGCTATAGGGAAGTTATAAAAGCATGTTTCCACAGTTAATGAGTAATCATTTCAAATAATAGGATTATGTTTTTGTCATAATCAAGCTGCCCAAGTGGTTGTAAAGCCTGTCAGATTTCAAAAACTGACTTAGTGAATGCAATGTTATAGAAGAAATGCCTAAAGCTATAAAACAAATACCATGGATATAATAAAACATTTAGAGATGATTGCACCCACAACCAGTGTGTAGTACAGGTCCAAGATGCGGTTAAAATAAACAGCTGAACAACTGATGAAATAAAATCTCTGGCCACTTTCTTAGGTACATTGTGCTAGTATTTATTTATTTATTTATTTATTTATTAACCTTTATTTAACCAGGAAGATCCCATTGAGATTAAAAACCTCTTTTTCAAGGGAGACCTGGCCAAGATAGGCAGCAGCAGATGTCTCACAGTTACAGAAATTACTCAAACACAGGCAGCAACAACACACATGCAACAATAAGTGAAAGAATACAAATAAAATAAAATAAAATTCAATAAAATTCAAATAAAATAAAAAGTCAGTTAAAATGACAATCAATCTAATTGAAACAGTTGCATGTTATGGACTTGGCCTCAAGGATTCGTAGTTTAGATTTAAAATCACTTAATGATTTTAAGTGAGGGTTGGACTCCCTTTTGCCTTCAGAACTGCTTTAATTCTTCATGGCACAGATTCAGATTTAACCACGTTATAGAAAATATTCCTCAGAAATCTTGGTGTATATTGACATGATAGCATTAGACAGTTCCTGCAGATTTGCTGCATGCAAATCAATGATGAGAATCTCCCGTTCTACCACATCCCAAATCTGCTCTACTGGATTGAGATGTGATAACTGTGGAGGCTATTTGAGTGCTATGAACTCAGGGTCATGTTCATGTTTGAGATGATTTGAAGTTTGTGACATGGTGCATTATCCTGCTGGAAGCAGCCATCAGTGGATGGGTACATGGTCAGTAAAAGATGGACAGGGTCAGCAACAATACTCAGGTAAGCTGCGGCAATTAAACAATGCTTAAGTGATACTAAGGGACCTGAAATGTACCAAGAATATTGCTCTTCTGCTGCTGTTGCCAATCTGCTTCAAGGTTTTATGTGTTGTGCATTCAGAGATGCTCTTGTGTACACTTTGGTTGTAACAAGTGATTATTTGAGTTACTGTTGCTTTCCCACAAGCTCAAAGCAGTCTGGACATTCTCCTCTGACCTCTGATCAACAAGGCATTTTCACTCAGAGTACTTCTGCTCACTGGAAATGTTCTCTTTTTTGGACCAGAGGTGGTTGTGTGGGGAAAATCCAGTAGATCAGCAGTTTCTAAAATATTCAGACCAATCTGACTGGCACCAACAAACATGGCACATTTGAAGTCTCTTAACTCACCTTTCTTGCCCATTCTGATGCTCAGCCGTTAGGCTGTTCCCATAGTGCATCTGTCACGTAATCCTTTCGCTCTTCATATTCCTTTAAATGGCTCGTGCAGCATTATCTAAGCAGTTCACAGCCCAACAGTTGTACTATAATACATACTGACATTTACCTCAACATCTCCTATATTTAGCGCACTTACACTGTGTTTTAGAAGTGTGCACAGTTGCACACCTTGTTGCGTCACCCTGCACCGCTCTTCTGGAAGCTTTTTGCTTGCTGTGCAGCGTGTGTGTTTGACAGCTTGCTGAAACAAAATACATTTGATGCACAAGTGTTTGCAACCTTCAATTAACACCTGGGAAACATGAAGGCAATAAAAGTAGATAGGGATTTTTCATGAAGACAAGGATAATCTAGTTTAGGAAACCTTTGATCTTACTTTTGCAGTTTTGGCAAAGTGTTTTGTCAGTAATATTAGCATCTGCTCAATGTCATAACTGTTTACTAAAGTAAAGGCATACTTTTATCTGCATATACTCAAGAGTATAGGAAAAGAAACAAGCTTATATAAAGCTCATCTACTGCAATGTGCCTTCCATTATTCTACCACAATATACAGTGAAGTGAAAAAGTGTTTACCCCTGCAAACCCTTTAAAAAGCCTTTTCTAAAGCTGTGGGATTCCAGCAAACCACCATCAGAGTCATTATCCACAAATGGTAAAAAGACAGAACAGTGGTGAACCTTCCCAGGAGTGGCCAGCCGACCAAACACACCACAAGAGCACAGCGACAACTCATCCAAGAGATCACAAAAGACCAAACATCCAAAGAACATGACTACACCATAAGAAAGAGACTGGGCAAGAATGGCCTATATGGCAGAGTTCCAAGATCAAAACCACTACTGAGCAAAACTAACATAAAGGCTCGACTCAGTTTTGCCAGAAAACACTTTGATGATCCCAAAGACTTTTGAGAAAATACAGATGAGACAAAAGCTGAACTTTTTGGAGGGTGTGGGTCCCATTACATCTGGTGTAAAAGTAACACAGCAATTCAGAAAAAGAACATCATACCAACAATAAAATATTGTAGTGATAGCAATTCCACCACTGAATGGCTTAAGAAAACCAAAAGAAAGACTTTGGAGGGGGCCTAGTCAAAGTCCTGACCTGAATCAGTTGAGATGCTGTGGCATGACCTTAAAAAGGGCTTTCATGCTTGAAAACCCTCCAATGTGGTTGAATTACAACAATTCTGCAAAGATGATTGGGCCAAAATTCCTCCACAGCGCTGTAAAAGACTGATTGCAACATATCGCAAATACCTGATTGCAGTGGTTGCTCCCATGGGTGACCTAAACAGTTATTAGGTTTAGGGGACAGTCACTTTTTCACAGAGGGCCATGAGGCATTGGATTTTTTTCCCCTTAATCATAAACACCTTCATTTAGAAACTGCATTTTGTATTTACTTGTTTTCTCTTTGTCTAATATTTAAATTTGTTTGGTGATCTGAACATTTAATTGTGACAAACATACAAAAACATCAGGAAGGGGCAAACACTTTTCACACCACTGTATTGTTGTCTAAGTAAATAAATATTAAAACATTTCAACATATCCCCTCTTAAACAAAAGCTGGATAATTAAACAAGAAAATCTTTAATATTAACTGTGACACCATCACTGCATCACCCATAGTGGTTAACTGATTAACTACTACAGGGTTATTCCCAACTCAAAATGGCTCTCTGGGGAGTTATATTGCCCAACAGTGAACCATAATTTTTCCATGTACAATAAACATAATGACTGTACCTTATTTGACCAATATCTGTAGACTTCCTCTCATTTTTACCATTAGCCCTTACTGTGGCTTGCACACAAATCCATTGGCAGGTCATTGGAATTAGAAAAAGAAATTAAACTAAAAAGACAAAGTAAAATGGGTGAACAAAGGAGGCACTGTCCAAAAGATATATCTCAATAAAAAATTCTGAGATTATTGCACCTACACCAGAAGACGTCCACGATGTGAAACCTTATTAGAACAAGGCTGGATGCCCTTTTGCCTTTTTTCTTTTTTTTCAGTCGAGCCTGTAAACATTCTTAAGAGATTTTGGTCCATGTTGACATGATAGCATCACACAGTTGCTGCAGATTTATCAGCATTACATTTACATTCATGATAAGAATCCTCAATTCAAATTCATGCCAAAGGTGCTCTGTGGGATTGAGATCTAGTGACTGTGGAGAACATTTGCGTTAGAGATTATTTGATATTTGTGACACAAGAAATCGAGACTTGGACCACATCTAATTTGTCTAATTTTGGTGGGCCCATGTGAACTATGGCCTTAGTTTACTGTCTTTAGCTGACAGTGGCACCAAGTGGCACCTGGTGTGGTCTTCTGCTGCTGTAGCCCAAATGCTTTAAGGCTGGACATGTTATGCATTCAGAAATGCTCTTTTACAAAACCTGATTGTAATGAGTGATTATCTTCCTATCAGTTTGAAGCCACTTTCTTCTGACTTCTGATAATACGATATTTTTTGCTCACTGGATGTTTTATCTTTTTTTGACCAATCCGTGTTAACCGTATAGATGGTTGTGTGGGAAAATCCCAGTACATCAGCAGCTTCTGAAATATTCAAACCAACTCATCTGGCACCACCAACAATGCCACATTCAAAGTCACTAAAATCACCTTTCTAACTGATTCTGATGCTTGGTCAGAAGCTCAATGAGTCATCGTAACAATGTCTACGTGACCATATGCAGGCAAATGATTGCCAGCATGGGATGCATGCTTTGAAGGACAAATCAGATCTTTTGCATTTTATGGGTAAGAGTTGTGCGTAGTTGTGCTGAGTAAAATATAAGCTGCAGAATTAAATATTTTAGACACCACAGTGAGCAAAAGTAATGATTCCTTTAAAGTACTCCATGTCAAATAAAACTATTTTATTATCATTACCATGGAGTCCCCTTTTAAACATCTGGCATAAAGCACGTCCCATTGTTAAACTAAACCTACACAACAAACGTGTGACATTTCAGCACATAGAATTTGCAAATAGTTCACCCTGAGTTTAAACGTAATTCCAGTTAATTTGTTATGCGTTATTGACATTAAGGGGCCTAATACTTAGTATCATTATAAACCTTGGGTAAAAAAAAACATGGATAATTCAATTTAATTTGGGAAACAATGACGGCCTTTGCTTCCACCTTCTGTTCTATTGAATGCTTGAAGATTCTACACGAGGACGAAGCCGGTGGGGCTGCTCCAGCCACAAAAAGAGCTTGACATCAATTCGTCCATTATCCATCCACTATCTACACTGAAATATTGTGAAAGACCCTGATCAGCAATGGCATTGCAGTTTTCTACTCAAGAATGTTAGTCATGTATAATACATGTGGTTAAGAACATAATTTCTGAGAATAAATAAGATAAAAATATCCTTCAAGTGTCACTTGAATAACCATTATTCCTATATATTAGCACCATTAATATCTTACAGCTATCCATCTATCTATACATATTATATGTAAAGCTCTTTTTATAGACCAAGCTGAACTGAACATGACTAAAATAATGTAATATCAGTGAAGTGCCCCATTCAGATACCCGTTATGCATCATCATCAGAGTCATAAATCTAATGAGGCACGATAACTTGTAGCCATTTTTGTGCAGCTGCATGAACACTTTTGACGATTGTGAGAATATTTACCTGAAATGCATTAATTCCTTCCACTTCCCACCCAAATGCTATTCATACAGTCAGGTCATTTACATTTTTACAGAAGGCAGCAGATTTCTTTTTTCTTTCCACAGCTTTGCATTTGCTGGTATTTAGAGCAGTTCTGTAAGGTTTTGTCTTCATTGTAGAAGAGCCCACAGTTATTTATGAAATAAAATTCAAAACTTTGGTTTTAAAGGTAGGGAAAGTATGTATCCTTTATGCTGAACTGAAAGAGTTCAGCTTTACATTGTACAGTAAAATAACTGTATCAGTAACTGTTTCCTCTCCATGTCTTATGGTACATTTTTGGTCTTTGGAATCTTTTTTCCATCTTTCCCCTCACTGAAGAATTTTAAGTTCTCAGAAGTTTGTAGCTGCCTGCGCGCTGACACTCAGCAATTTTCTGATTTATTCATTCTAATTGAATCATATGTTTAGATTATGTCAGCGGAAAAATCTGTGGCCTTCTACAAGCCGTGGAATATGATTAGAAGTTGTAAGAGGAATCGTGATCAATAAAAAATAATAATAATTTATAACATTAAAAACATATTTGGGTTTACACAGATGAGAGTGTCAGTCACTATAACAATGGTGCAGTTTGCTGCTCTTTAAAACTAGTCCCTGACAAGTGTGCCCAACAATGCAAAAAACAAAACAAAACAAAAAGATATTAATGAATTAACATGTTTTTGTGGGAGTGCACAGTAGTAGACTCATACAGGGTGTTTAGCAATAATTCTACTCCATCTGGTATGTTGATACCTTAAGGTTGTTTGCTGCTGTTGCATTTCCTTGTTATACTTTTTTCCCACAGTATATAAATGTACTTTGTCAAAGGCTAATGCTCATATTAAACATGTACAAAGTTTAAAATATTGTAACGATGGTTAAGTGTTACTGGACAGTGACATGTTGGTTTTCTCTGCTCACTGTTGTTGTTCCTTTAAGATTCATGTTTGGTTGGGCTGCAGGAAGTAGTGAGGGTGGTGTACAGGAAGGGGTGGGGGGACCTGGTTGTTCTGTGTGTGTGCCAGGCTGAAGAGAGGTGTAGTTCGAGAGCGCTTCCCCCTGAGTTAACAACCCACTGGCTTATGTGCCGAATAAACGGACAAACTGAGACCCCAACCGTCTGGTTCTTGTGAACGTTACATTGGTGTCAGAAGTGAAGAAAGAAAAAAGAACCCCAGAACGCCCGAGACCCTGTTGCCGGCGACGCTTGCCGTTACGAGACGAGGATGTTGCCGGGCAGGATTAAGAAGGAGACGGAGGAGAGGGAGGTTCGTCCGCGCTCGCCCGCCCATGGAGTGAGGGAAACGGCGCTGCGGCTGTCTGCCGAGGCTGGATTTTCTCCAGGTTTGACTAGGCTCGGGAACTGTTCGCACAGCGGCCGCGATTCCGGCGGGAAGGAGTCGACCTCGCTTGGCGCGCCGTCACGTGATGTAAACAAACATGGCGGCGCCCAGCAAGCTGCAGCGAATATAAAAACGCCTAAGTTCAGCGGCAAGACGCCATGGGAAGTGTTTATCGCACAGTTCGAGCTGTTAGCTGTTGCAGCTGGCTGGTCTGAGGAACATAAAGCTCTCCAATTGGCTTTGTGCCTGTGTGAGGATGCAGCTGCATGCCTGCTGCTGCTGACCGAGGAGCAGAGGGGAGATTATAATGCTCTGGTCGGAGCACTTCAGAGGCGCTTCGGGCAGTATAACCAACCAGTGCTGCTGAGGTCGGAGTTCCACAACAGACGCAGATTGCCAGGTGAGCCCCTCCGCATTTTGGCCCATGAAGTCGAGTGCCTTTGCCGGAGGGCGTATGACAGCATGCCACCATCAGTGCAGGCGGAGTTAGCTCGGGACCAGTTCCTGCAGCCCCTGAGCCCTAAAGAGCTCCGCATGCAAACTCAGCTTGCTCGGCCGGCCACACTCAGTGCAGCCCTGGAGCTAGCGTTGGAGAGGGAGATGCTTGCAGGATCCTCTGGGGGCGCTGACGACGCACACGTGGTGAGGGCTGTGTCAGCACCTGTGGAACAGATGGAGACGCCAGCGGGCCTGTGCAGTTTGGTGCAGACAGCTTCGCTGCAGTCGCCTTCCCCTCGGGCTGGCCCACACCGCCGACCTCAGAGCTGCTGGGGATGTGGACAAGTCGGACACCTCATCAGGCAGTGCCCCAAGCTTGCAGCGGTTCAGGGAAACGCCCACGGGCCCGTGTAGGCGGGAGTACACGGGCCTGGGAGAACGACATCCCCACACCACCGCCACCTCCACCCGGTGCGGCCATCACTGTGGGCTGGACCCAGGTTGGCGGCTTTTGCCATGTTCCAGTGACGATTGCGGGGGTGTCCTGTACGGCCCTGCTGGACACGGGATCCAATGCAACGCTGGTCCGACCCGATATTGTCCCAACCGGAGCTGCTGTACAACCGACTAACGTGCAACTTAAGACTGTGACCGGTGATCTGGCCCCAATGAGAGGGAAGGGAGTGTTCCAGTTCAAGGTGGGGGACCTCGGTGTGTCTTATGCTGCCTGGGTGGCTGACGTGCAGGACGCCTGCATCCTTGGGCTGGATTTTTTACGAGCCATTGGTGGTGTACTGGACTTAGGCAAAGGCCTCCTCGTACTCCCTGATGGGAAGAAGGTGCCGCTTATTCCTCCCCCGGTCTGCACAGCATCTGCCGCGGCGTCCACCTCCACCGCAGAGACCCCTGCAGACCCGCCAGCAGAACAGCGAGCGGAGGAGGAGGAGGAGGAGAGGCTCTCAGCAGTGAGGAGTATCTGGTCAAAGAACTGTGAGGGGCTGACTCCACAGCAGCAAGAGAGTCTATGGCAGGTACTAAAAGAGTTTAGTGACATTTTTGCCCTGAAAGAAAGTGATGTTGGCTTGACACACTTGGTAGAGCACGTCATTGAGACCGGGGATGCCCAGCCTATTAAAGTGCGCCCCCGCCGCCTGCCCCTGGCTCATCAGGAGGCTGCAGACAGGGAGCTGTGTGAAATGATGAAGGCGGGCATCATAGAACCATCTGATAGCCCGTGGGCCTCCGCGGTGGTGATGGTGCCTAAGAAAAAAAGTCCTAGGATGCGTTTCTGTGTGGACTACAGACCACTCAACAAAGTGACGAAGAAAGACTCTTACCCCCTTCCCAGGATTGATGAGTCCCTCGACTTAGTAGCCGGGTCCTCCTGGTTTTCCACCCTGGACCTGCGGAGTGGCTACTGGCAGGTGCCACTGTCCCCGGAATCCAGACCGAAGACAGCCTTCTGCACTAACAGGGGACTATGGCAGTTCAAAGTCCTGAGTTTTGGCCTTTGCAACGCTCCTGCGACCTTCGAGAGGCTCATGGACAGTGTGCTGGCTGGCGTCCCACAGCAACGGTGTCTGGTTTACCTGGATGATCTTCTAGTGCACGGGAGCTCCTTTGATGCTGCCCTGGATGCCCTGAGACAAGTGTTGGAGAGGGTGGCGGCTGCAGGCCTGAAGCTGCATCCCGACAAGTGCCACTTCATGAGGAGGGAGGTGGAGTTTCTGGGCCACAAGCTGGGTCGTGAGGGCATCAGCACTTTGGAGGAAAAAATTCACACCATTACCGAGTGGCCCACACCAGCAGACCAGAAACAGCTCAAAAGCTTCCTAGGACTGGCGTCTTATTACAGGAGGTTTGTGAAGGGCTTTTCCTCCATAGCCGCACCACTCTTCCACCTGCTGCAGAAGGACCGTGACTTCATCTGGACCCAGGACTGTCAGCAGGCGTTCGACACCCTCCGCAGATCGCTGACAGAGTCCCCAGTCCTTGCCCCCCCTGACCCCGCCCTGCCTTTTGTCCTGGACACTGACGCAAGTAATGTGGGGCTGGGAGCGGTGTTGTCGCAGGTTGGACCGGAAGGGGAGAAGGTGGTGGCGTACTTCAGCCGGGTCCTGAACAGGAGCGAGCGGCGCTACTGTGTCACACAACGAGAGCTGTTGGCTGTGGTGGCGGGGGTGAGACACTTTAAATACTACCTGTGCGGCACAGCATTTGTTGTCAGAACTGATCATGCTGCCCTTCAGTGGCTGATGTCTTTCAGGGAGCCAGAGGGACAGGTGGCTCGCTGGCTGGAGGAGCTCCAAGCCTTCAATTTCACCGTGGAGCACAGAGCAGGGACGCACCATTCTAACGCAGACGCCCTCTCTCGCCGCCCATGTGCTGCAGCTGGCTGCCGTTACTGTGAGAAGCGAGAGGAAATAGAGCGGGAACTCACGACAATAGACGGAGCAGCACAGCTCGCCTGCAGGGTTCTTCTGGTGGTGGATGCAGCGGAGTGGAGGGCACGGCAGGAACAAGACACAGACCTGCTGCCGGTCCTGCAGTGGCTGGAGAAGGGGGAGCAACCCCTTTGGGATGAGGTCACTGGGTTTTCCATCTGTACCAGGGGGCTGTGGGCCAAGTTTGCAGCTCTCAGGCTGAAGGAGGGGGTGTTGGAGCGTGCCTGGAAGGATCCTGCCACGGGGGAGGAGAGGTGGCAGGTTGTGGTGCCAAGGTCGCTGAGGTCAGCTGTGCTGGGAGCCTGCCATGGGAGCACTGGCTCTGGCCACTTTGGGGTCTCCAAGACTCTTCGCCGCCTCCGCCAGGGCTATTACTGGGGTCAACAGCGGAGGGATGTGGAGGACTTTTGCCGCAGCTGTGATGCATGTTCCTCACACAAAGGGCCACAAGACCAGTCCCGGGCTCAGCTTCAGCAGCAACCAGCAGGAGCCCCAATGGAGCGAGTAGCTGTGGACGTCATGGGCCCATTTCCTCGCACAGACAGAGGAAACCGCTATGTTCTTGTGGCCATGGACTATTTTACCAAGTGGCCGGAAGCATACGCCATCCCAGATCAGGAGGCTGAGACGGTCGCTGATGTATTAGTGGAGGGGATGTTCAGCCGCTTTGGAACAGCAGAGACCCTCCACAGTGACCAGGGGCGTAACTTTGAGTCCAAGGTATTTGCTGCCATGTGTGAACGCCTTGGGACTAAGAAAACCCGCACCACCCCACTTCACCCCCAAAGCGATGGGCTGGTGGAAAGGTTTAACAGGACGCTGGCCCAGCAGCTAGCCATCCTTACCTCAGAACACCAACGGGACTGGGATTACCATCTTCCCCTTACCCTCATGGCCTACAGGTCGGCAGTGCAGGACTCCACCCAATGTACGCCTGCCCTGCTCATGTTAGGGAGAGAGCTGAGAACTCCTGCAGAGTTGACTTTTGGGAAACCCCCGGATGCGCCAGAGGCACCACCGGGCCGGGACTACGCAAGGAAGCTGCAGGACCGGCTGGATTCTGCACATTCCTACGCCCGAGAGCAGCTGGCGAAGGCAGGCCTGCGCCAAAAGAGGAATTACAACATCACCACTAAAGGGAGGCACTTCCGTGCTGGGGAGCTGGTGTGGGTCTACAGCCCAAAGAGGAAGAAGGGACGGTGTCCTAAACTGGATAGCAGCTGGGTGGGGCCTTGCAGCGTCCTAGAGCGAGTGGGGGAGGTTGTTTACAGGGTGCAGTTGCCTCCTAGGGGGAGGATAGTAGCGCTGCACAGAGACCGGATGGCCCCCTACAGAGGACAGTCCCTCCCCTCCTTTCCAGAGGGACGTGTACAGAGCGTCCATGACCCTGCTCAGAGGGGCCCCCGACCGGGGCTGCGTTCCCCCCCCCTCGGACTCTTCACCCCAAAGCCCCGAAGCTCCGCGTCCTCCTCAGGGGCTCAGGAGGTCAAGGAGGGAACGTAGGCTACCGCCCCGCCTCAGAGACTGTGTCGTTCCCTCGGGGACGAGGAACTTATTGCTGGGGGGGCAGTGTAACGATGGTTAAGTGTTACTGGACAGTGACATGTTGGTTTTCTCTGCACACTGTTGTTGTTCCTTTAAGATTCATGTTTGGTTGGGCTGCAGGAAGTAGTGAGGGTGGTGTACAGGAAGGGGTGGGGGGACCTGGTTGTTCTGTGTGTGTGCCAGGCTGAAGAGAGGTGTAGTTCGAGAGCGCTTCCCCCTGAGTTAACAACCCGCTGGCTTATGTGCCGAATAAACGGACAAACTGAGACCCCAACCGTCTGGTTCTTGTGAACGTTACAATATTAAAGGTGTACAAGTTCTCCATGTGAACCCAAATCTCACAAAATGTCCAGACTGCTCTAAATGCTCAATTTAAGACAGATTTTCCTAGAGAGGACATATCCTAAACGTGGCAAGCACAGACACCCCACTCTCCTGTAGTTTAAATCTTTTATTTGAAAGAAGAATAAAAGAATGCGGGTGATCTTGAAGGGAAATGAGCCAAAAGTGAGCTAGTTTCAGATGGTGGATGAATGACACTACCACAAGGCCCAATTTAAGTTAAATAGGACTATTTTAGGACTGCTATGACTACTATGACCCAACAACCTATTTAAGTAGAGACCAAGACCAAGATTGCCAACATTTGGCAATCAGTATAATAGACACCCTCAAGCAAGCTGTGATAAGATGTATGACAGCATTTATATTGATGTTGTGATACATAATCCCTGGCACGCTATTGTGCCAATGTTTGAAGCTCTAGTTCTTAGTGGCACGATTCCCTGGTTGGTTTGTGTGTTGGGCCTGAAACTCCCACAGTTCAGTTGGGACAGTTCATCCTTAAGGTGAAGGAGGAAAACGGCAATCAGAAGATACGAGTTCCACTAGGACCAGCAGTGGAACTACAACACAATCTCCAGCCAGCAGGCCCAGTCAGGCTCCACCATCAGCCAGCAGGCCCAGCCAGCAGGCCACAGCCAGGCTCCACCATCAGCCAGCAGGCCCAGCCAGGCTCCACCATTAGCCAGCAGGTCCAGCCAGGCTCCACCATCAGCCAGCAGGCCCAGCCAGCAGGCCACAGCTTGGCTCCACCATCAGCCAGCAGGCCCAGCCAGCAGGCCACAGCCAGGCTCCACCATCAGCCAGCAGGCCCAGCCAGCAGGCCACAGCCAGGCTCCTCCATCAGCCAGAAGGCCCAGCCAGCAGGCCACAGCCAGGCTCCACCATCAGCCAGCAGGCCCAGCCAGCAGGCCACAGCCAGGCTCCACCATCAGCCAGCAGGCCTAGCCAGGCGCCATCATCAGAAATTCCGCTTCCGGGTCCCTCGTGGTGGCCGCCTCGTGCTCTCGCTTCAGTATGCCACCCAAGAAAGGCCCAACACCAGAGGAGGTTGAGGACATTAAAACCTCCCTCGGAGCGCTGTGCGGAGACGTGGCAGCAGTCAGGGCGCAGCAGGAGCTGCTTCTGGGGCTACTGGAGGAGGTAAAACAGCTACGCCTCCAAAATGCCGAAAAGGACAGACGGATCATGGATCTCGAGCGGCGGGTGGATGAGCTGGAGCAGTACACCCGTACGAACGACGTGGTCATCAGCGGTATTAAAATCAAGCCGCGCTCGGACGCGCACGCAGTGGCCGGGAACGTCGGGGAGCCCAGCGACGAGGAGACCCGCTCGGTGGAGCAACAGGTGGCGTCCTTCCTCCAAAGCAAGGGGATAGAGATGGACCTGGAGCACATAGAAGCATGTCACTCACTGCCCAGGAGGAGTGACAGACCGCCGGCCGTCGTTATGAGATTTGTCAATCGGAAGAACAAGGTCGCAGTGCTGAAACAAGGACGCAAACTGAAAGGCACGGATGTTTTCATTAATGAGCATCTGACACGAAAAAACGCAGACATCGCGAGGAAGGCAGGGGCAACTGAAGAAGAACGGTAAAATACAACATACATTGGTAACAAACTGTAAGATTTTCATTAAGCTAAACGGGACACCAGAAGAGGCAAAAGTACTGATAGTGAGGAACATGGAGGATCTGGACAAGTACAACTGACACTAATGTATCTAGGTAATATATAACTCTAATGACAATCAAATGATAAATACACCAACATCTCTAATTACACCAGGAAATGACATGGACATGTTGAAATTAATTCTTCAACAGAAAGTAATTGATCTAGATTGTGAATATAAGGAGCATAATATAATAGATCCAGAAATAGATTCTGGAAGTAACTTTCTCTCTACTTTTGTTAAAAATTGTAATTATTTCACTCAGGAACAATATGAAAAAGAAATTAACCTAGACGGGAAGCTCTCATTAATTCACTTTAACAGCAGAAGTATGTACTCTAATTTTGATTTCATTAAGGACTATTTGCGACAATTTTCTCGCCCCTTTAGTATTATAGCCATCACTGAAACTTGGTTCAATGTCGATAAAGGAATAGATTTTTGTTTGAATGGATATGATTTAAAATACATGAATAGATTAAATAAGGCGGGCGGCGGGGTTGCTATATATGTTCATAACTCTATAAAATATAATGTTGTAACAACTATGTCTATGGCTATTGATGGAATTTTGGAATGTTTGACTATTGAGATCATGAATGAAAAAAAGAGAAATGTTATAATAAGTTGCATATATCGGACACCCAGTTCAAGTATTGACACTTTTAATGAATGGATAGAAAAAACGTTTGCTTCGGTGAACCAAAAATTACTATTTATCTGTGGTGACTTTAATATTGATTTGCTAAACCCAACAAGGTTAAAAGCCATTGATGATTTTACTGACACGATGTACAGCTTATCACTATATCCAACAATAACAAAGCCAAGCAGAATAACATCACATAGCGCCACTATTATTGACAATATTTTTACTAATGTCATGGATTTCCAAATTAATAGTGGCCTGCTTGTCTGTGATATAACTGACCACTTACCAGTTTTTACTTTGTGTGACTGTGATTTTAAAAAAATAGATACCAAGATCATGATAGCAAAGCGAACAATAAATGAAGAAGCAATTCATGCCTTCAATTTCGATTTAGCACAACAAGATTGGAGTTCGCTGTATGAAGAGTCAGATGTGGACAAGGCTTATGACAATTTCCTAGATATTTTTACTATGTGGTACAATAAACATTGTCCTGTAAACGAACACATGACAAAGAAAAAAAAGATAAAAAGTCCTTGGCTCACAAAAGGAATTATTAATGCTTGCAAAAAGAAAAACAATCTGTATAAACAGTTTATCAAAGTAAAAACAAAAGAAGTGGAACAAAGATATAAAGCATATAGAAATAAATTGACTGATATTATAAGAATGAGCAAACAACTTTATTATAGAAGAAGATTATATGAAAATAAAAACAATATAAAAGGAACTTGGGATGTGTTAAACAACTTAATTAAACAAGGATCTTCTGGAACATCATATCCTGAATATTTTACTGATGCAAATGGTGAAAATCACAACATGAGTAATATTGTCGATGGGTTCAATAAATTCTTCATAAATGTTGGCCCTGAACTAGCAGCGGACATCCCGTGTCATAAAAATGAAAATATCAGCAATATAAAATCAAATCCCTTTTCACTGTTCCTCTCAGCTACAAATGAGCAAGAAGTAATAAATATCACATTAGAATGTAAAAGTAAGTCTTCAATGGATTATCACGACATAAATATGTCTGTAGTTAAACAGGTTATTCTGAATATTGCTAGTCCCTTAACATATATCTGTAATTTATCATTTCAGTCCGGTTGTTTTCCAAAAAAAATGAAAATTGCGAAAGTAATACCACTATATAAAAGTAATGACAAACATAGTTTTACCAATTATAGGCCTATTTCTCTACTGCCTCAATTCTCAAAAATTCTAGAAAAACTTTTTAATTCAAGATTACAAAAATTCCTTGAAAAACATCAAATAATAAATGTTGGTCAGTATGGTTTCAGAACACAAAGAACCACTTCAATGGCGATAATTGAGGCAGGAGAAGAAATTACTGATGCACTGGACAAAAATAAATATGCAGTTGGTATTTTTGTTGATCTCAAAAAGGCCTTCGACACAATTAATCACTCAATTTTATTGGATAAATTGGAAAGATATGGTATTCGAGGGAAAGCTGGTAACTGGTTAAAAAGTTATCTAACGGGTCGGGAACAATATGTTAGCATAGGGCATTACCATTCAGAGAAACTTGGTATTACATGTGGTGTTCCCCAAGGGTCAGTGTTGGGACCAAAACTTTTCAATGTATACATAAATGATATTTTTGATGTTTCTCAAGTACTTAAACTCATACTGTTCGCAGATGACACCAACATATTTTTCAGTAGCGATGATTATACTGATCTTGTAATGACTGTAAACAGGGAGCTACAATTAATAAAAAAATGGATGGACATAAATAAATTATCATTAAATATAAATAAAACTAAAGCAATGTTTTTTGGTAATTTTAAATATAATATAGAATTACCAATTATCATTGAAGGTGTACCAATTGATAATGTGAGTGAAAACAAATTTTTGGGAGTCGTAATTGATAACAAATTTCATGGAAACCCCACGTCAGACACATAAAAACCAAAATTTCCAGAAGCCTCGCAGTTTTGAACAAAGTGAAACAATTCCTTGATAAAGATGCACTTCGTACTCTGTACTGTACCCTGGTTCTTCCATATCTTACATATTGTGTGGAAGTGTGGGGAAACACATATAAAAATACAACTAATCCATTAGTCACAGTACAGAAACGAGCACTGCGTATAATTCACAAGGCTGGTTATCTAGATCATACTCACAAATTCTTTCTTCAGGCAAAGTTACTTAAATTCCAGGATCTGGTTAATTACAATACATCCATAATTTTGTATAAAGCTTTTACTAAACTTTTACCGGCAAATTTACAAACTAGATTTGAAATTCGAGAAAAGGTTTATAATGTTAGAGGATTTGGAGAATTCAAATTACCCAGAACTCGAACAACCCGTAAAGGTTTTTGTGTGTCTGTATGTGGTGTGAAAATCTGGAACAGTCTGAGTTTACAACTGAAACAATGCAAAAATATTCATAGATTTAAATTTCTCTACAAACAGTTGGTCTGGTCACAGTATACTCAATGATGGTTTTTTAGTGTGCTCTGTAATGTCTGTTCTCTTACCATTGCTGGTATGGATTCAAAAAAAAGAAAAAAAAAAAAAAGAAAAAAAAAAAAGACTGTGCGTATGTATGTACATATATGTACATGTGTGTGTAGATATATATGTATGTATATGTATGTGTGTGTTTGTTACTTGTAGTTATTACTGCCTGTTACCTGTGGTAATGTAATTTATAATTTATATATTCTGTATTCAGTTATGAAGGCTCTAATTGTTGCTTGCGAGCTGCAGTTTAGATGCTTGTATGCGCCCGGGGCTGTTGATGGGACTGTATGCAATAATGGGCGTAGCTGCGGGAAGTATATTGTTTTGTTTTGTTTTTTTGTTTTTTTGTTGATGAGTGAGTATAGGGGTGGGATTTAATAAGTTTTCTTCGTCCCACTCCTTTTTCAGGCAATTTTTGTTTTTTGTTTTGTGCATTTTATGTTCAATATAGGTATTTGTTGTGCCTGGAAATGAACAAATAAATGAATGAATGAATGAAACGATCCAACTCACAACTACTCCCCACTGCTACCTACACATAACCGGGCAAACAGTAAATTTAAGCCGTAAAAGGTGTATATTAACTTTAACTTGAGAAGTGATTCCCTTCAAAGCTGCTAGACTCCACTGACAAAAAAATATATATATTATTTTTGTAGAACACAGGAATTTCTGGTCTGATTAGCAACTTCTATATTTTGTAAGGTAAAATTGCAATGCAAGTCTGGTGGCTTTAAAGATAAAATGCCCTTTGACTCCCAGTCAGAAAGGGTTGTCTGCCAGACAGGTAAGGCATTGAAAACATAAATATGGCTTTACCTGAATTGATAATCCAGCTTGGGGCCATGCACACCGCTATAGGTAATGCACTGGCAATGGCTAAGTACCTCATATAACCTAGGGTGACCAACCGTCCTCTTTTCCCCGGACATGTCCACTTTTTACGTTCCGTCCGGGACGTCCTGGGGGATTTTCGAGATTGATGAAAATGTCCGGGTTTTCCTACAGAGGACCCATATGTGTGACGTCATCCCCGAGCTGCGGTTTTGTGAGTTGTTGTTCTGCGCTCACAGACCAGACAGACAGTGGGCAGCAGCGCGTCTGGTGACGTTTAAAAGATGCCAAAGCACAAATGCAGCTTTTCAGAAAAACTGCAAAATATATTTCCCTCGTACCGTCCCGGTACTGGTAAGTTTTCTTATATGAGGCCTTATTTCTATACCATAATTTAATTCCAGAGGTTTTTAAGTAATTTTTTGCCCTTATTTTCTTGTAAAAGCCTATATGACATTTTTTGTTTTACCATTCATTAACCGCACAGAGAAGGCGTTGTTTAAATATGTTAAAATGTTCTTATTTTTTTTAAGCAAACAGTATTATTAAAGTTCTTCATGACTGGGCCAAGTGTCCGTTTTTTTGGAAATCAAAATATGGTCACCATAATATAATCCCACGTCAGATAAAATGAACGGAGTGAAAATAGCTTACCTGGTGAAATGGTTAATCTGTCAAATATCAGAATAAAATCTGTCAAGTTTTCAAGTTTTCCTGAAAAATATAATAGCTGCTAACTCAGAACCCTACTGCTTTTAAAGATGACCCATAATTTTTTTTTTGAATAATTTGCATTGCATGTCATTCTCTTCAGCCTTTTCTAATAAAAGTGTTTGTTATGTCACACACGTACTTTTTAAGAGAACGTTAACCCATTTTGAAGAAAACTAACACATACTGTTGCCATTATTTGGCATATCATTTTTGCCATTCAGCTTAACAATACAGAGACAATTGATTTTTATGATTTTTGGTCCACATCGCCCAGCTTAGCCATCAAAGTGACAGCTGAGCTGTGACAGTAACTGTGGTTGAGACAGTGAGAAAAGCAGTGAGTGATGAGTTTAACAGCTTGTTCAAAAAAACAAAATGGATTTTGTTGAAAGACAACAGCTGCACTCACTTTGTTTATTGAAGGCTGACAATATTGTCGAAAAAGGTCTCATTTCTCTCACAAAATGAAGGCGTAAACAGTGCTATCCCATGCTAATGGTGATTGGCATTTTTCTTTAGTGCTAATAAATTGATAAATAAATAAGAGCTTAGTATAAAATTGACAATGGAACCAAATACAAACCCATTATGCTATTAGGGCACCCAAAACCCAATTCATTTTCTATGATATGAAAAAAAAAAAATGCAAAATTGCCATTTCTGCAGTGGTTTGCAGTAAGGTTTATATCTTCCAGCTGACTGAGGCTTTTCTGTGTAGAGTTAGAATTACATGTTGTCCCTGTGTCTCCCTGTGGATTCTCATTGGGCATCCTGGCTTCTTCCAAAATACTTTTTTTTTTTTTTTTTTTTTTTTTTTAAATTGGTGACTCTAAATTGGCCGCAAGTGTAAACGGTTGTCTGTCTCTCTGGTAGAAATGTGAGAGACAGGCGACCTGTCCTGGATTGTCCCTGCCTCTCACCCTGCGGCAAGTGGGATATAATAAGCACATAAGAAAATGGATGGACATAACAATTATGATTATTCTGTAAGAAACAAAATGCATGAAGATTCATGAAAAAAATGCAGTTTAATTGTATTAAAGCAACATTAATCAAAATCAAATTGTGGGAAACTTCAAGGTTCCTATTCTAAATACTCCCAGCCACATGGGGCAAATACTGCCTGAGCTGAAGCAACTCAAAAGATACTGGCCAGAACTGATCAGATGGGCACACTCTGTGAATACGTAATATTCACTACAAGTTAATTGCTTCACTGATGCTATTTTGTCTCCACAGAGGCTGGCATTGAATACAATGAGAGAAGCAACTGAAACACAGAGGCGGCTGTCTTTATACAAATTCCAGTTTGTTGAAATTAGGCATCAAGAAATAATTGTTTAAAACATGTGCAATTTATGGTTACTCATGTTACAAAGTCCATGCTAATAGAAAGGTTTGAAGGTTTATCTGTTGGTATATTTTCTAGTGTGTATTTTTTAAACAAAAACAAACACTTTTATAAAGACACCCTTTCTATTTCCATTTTTTCCTCCAGCAGGGACATTTTATTCATTTCATTCCAATATTAACACTTGAGTGTGACACAAGGCTGTCTCGGGGTAGTTTCCACCATGTGTACATTATATCAGCACAGGCTGGCAAGGCTTGACTGGGGCCCGCATGCAGGAAATGCAGCATCTCAGCCAGAGGCAGTTTTCATGGGAGTATGTGTTCCCAGATCTCTTCATCATCTAGAGCGTGGTAGACGTGTGTGTAATGGTCTTTCTCATGCCTCACTGCAGACTGTCTTCAGTCTGAGAAAACTACATACAGATTTGGATGACGGGAGGGTTGACAAACACTCCTTTACAATTCCTGGCTGGTCCAGTGGCCTTTTCACTAATAGATGCCCAGGCTGTACCTAAGCACGTACGCATGTACCCATATCCCTCGTGTGTGTGTGTGTGTGTGTGTGTGTGTGTGTGTGTGTGTGTGTGTGTGTGTGTGTGTGTGTGTGTGTGTGTGTGTGTGTGTGTGTGTGTGGAGTATATGCACAAAGAAAGAGGCTCACAGAGTAAGTTTGGAGCTTTTCTTCACTGTTTGGCATCTGTCAACTTCAGTCAGGGTCACAATCAGTATGGGACAGGCCAAATTGCAAGTTGTCCAAGATGTCTTGAAAATAAGCGTGCCTAAAAAAAAAAATCACTCACTCAACCATTCCCTATCAGGATTGGGAGAAACACTGGCTCTTTTATGTTTAGAGTTTGATAAGTCCAATTTCATGAGTTTCAGATGTCTCCTTGAAAAAAAAAGTGCCATAACAAGATTCGACTTCTCTCTTCACTGTGGTCAATCTTACAGCATCTTGGCAATCGATCTGTGCTGCTCAGCCAAGCTGCTTGATAAGAAGTGCTCAGACTTCCCATAGACAACTGATTACGTTTTGTGGCCAATGCCCACAGAACATGGTCTCTTTCTTGCTTGACATCAGTCTATTACAGCCATCATCAGTAAGCAGCTGTAATCACCAACATAGGTGTTGTGTGAACGATAAGGATGTAAAGAGCCACCAAAGACAGGTTCTGAACACTGAAGATCAATACATCAACTAACAACATCGACCTCATGCCTGTCAACAGTATTAGGAAAAGGTGTGACATGGAGCTCTCAAGATAAACTGGCATATGTGACTATGAGTGTTTCAACTATACCAGGATGTTTCTCTATCTAAAGCACTTGATGCACACCAGGCTGCTGACCACCAGACAGAGTTTGGCATTATGAAAGCTTACCGAAAAGATTTTTTTGCAACAGTTACGCTAGCTAATGCATTATTATTAGCCTACTGTTACCATCTGAACAAATGAACAACTATTTGTTTATAAAACTCCACCATTTCCCAAAGAATTTGGTTATTTGAGGCAATAGTTAGGTGCAAAAGGAGGTATTATTCATTTTAAATTAATCATTTAACTAGACTATTTGTAACAACAAATAACAGCACAGGGATTAATGTAGCTGCCTCTCCAGTAAATGAACAAAATCAGACTGCACAATGTTAGACTGCAGCTGTAGTCGCTGTTCTCCTGTGCAGCTTCAGTGAGTTCATTGTAGCAGTACATGTACCAGTTATCCACATGTTCAGGTTCTGAGTTTGCTGACCTCATAGCTCATCTCTGCTTCTTCTGCTCATCTCCAGAGCAGAAGAACTATCGACCGCAACTATGTTTCCTCACAGTGGAGACCGAGTCTGACCGACTGAAACGTGGATACATAAAAGACCATTTCTTTCTCTAAAAGATACAATACACTGGATCTATGCCCTAGGGCTACTTATTGGACCTCAAACTCACCATGTTTACTTTTTGTGGACCAGAAATGTACAAAGGTGGAGTCTTTAAAAAATAAAAATAAAAATAAAAAAAAAAGTGCTCAAAAGACTCTTATAAAACCTTATTTCATAAGTATGCCTCTACTACTTCCATAGGTTCTGCTAAACAAATGCATTTGACTAATTGGATCATCAGCAAGTGTGAGCACCTCTAAAAAGCAGAATGCCAAGGAAGAGAGGCAGCAGCAATGATCCGAAGCAACTGTTGCTGCCCATCAATCTGGAAAGGGTTAGAAGGTCATTTCCAAACAATTCTAAATCCAAAATTCCTTAGTGAAAAGGATTATTCGCAAATGGAAAAGATTCAAAACACTTGCTTCCCAGGAGTCGACATAACAATAAATTCACCCCAAGGTCAGTACACACAAAACTCTGAGAAACTGCAAAAAATCCAAGAGTTGCAGGATTGACTCTTCTCTAAAACCTGGACACTTTGCAATCATTGAGTTAACAGTGAGCTTCTTTGTATGCCAAAGTATTCTAGAGTCAAATGTGAGGTCATCTGTCCAACTGCTAAAGCATGTGCAAAGCTGGGACAATGATCCCAAGCACAGCAGCATTTAAGCTAAGGTGTTGCAATGGCCAAGACCTCAAACTGATTGAATTGATATGGTGCGACCTAAAGAGAGCTGTGTATAAATGAATGACCCTGAAACCTCCATGAACTGAAGCAGCATTCTAAAGAGTGGGCTAACATTCCTCCACAATATGATACTAATAAAGTCATACAGGCTTCTGGGCCTGGGGCTCGGTCACTCTGGCACGGCTGGCTGCCGGCGGAGCTCACGGGCACATCACTGCAACCCCCCCTGGCTTCTGCTCTGCGGCTGCTGAGTGAGCCCTCATCTGGGGCTCTCCTCAGCTCTTTCTGGGAGAGTGGCGCGGCTGCCCCTCTGTTGGTCTTCCTTGGTCTCTTGTGCTCTGAGGGTCTCTGGATGTCTGGAGCCTGGATCTCCTCCATGCCTGCTTCATGCCCTGGAGGACGGGGCTGTGGCCCCCCCACACCCTCTAGCAGATCATTACATGAAGGAACCTTTTAAATACAAGCGCGCTCATGCTCACAGGTGTACACACGGGTGCTCACACACACAAACTACACCCTTTTTGGCTCCTACCTCAAAGCACACTGTGCGCTGTCGATCCTACATGCTGCACAATAATATTCAATATTTAGTATTTACTGTTATATTCCCATAGATCATCGCGATCGCGTTTATTATATTGCTCTCTTTTTTTGCTTGTTTTCTCTTTTTTCTTTCTCAACAGGTGATCCGGGCGATTGATATATGTATTTTTTGTCTGTTTGTTTTGTTTGCTTTTGTTTTTTGCCCTTTATCACCGTTCCTCTTCCCCGCTGTTTTTCTTTCCCTCTTTCTTTCTCCCTTTCTTTCCCCCAGTCATGTCTGTCCCGTGTGTAGCAATAAAAACAAAGGTCAATCAAATGGGCCAATACGGCAAGGCTGGGATGGTCCATTTGGCAAAGTAAATCCATTAGGCATCTTTCTTGGCCTTTAGACAATAATTCTGATGGCAAAAGAACCAAACGGGACAGGAGGAAAAAAAAAAAAAAAAAAAAAAAGATAAAGTCATACAGAAAACCGTTACTTCAAGTCACTGATCCTAAAGCTGATTTTACAAAACAAGTGTTTTTTGTTTTGTTTTTACATTTTTTTTACCCTACTCTTTGAGTCAAATCTGATCCAATTTAACATCTGACAGCAATAAA
Organism: Rhamphochromis sp. 'chilingali'; assembly: GCF_963969265.1. Classification (NCBI taxonomy): domain Eukaryota; kingdom Metazoa; phylum Chordata; class Actinopteri; order Cichliformes; family Cichlidae; genus Rhamphochromis; species Rhamphochromis sp. 'chilingali'. Next base: position 32,176,718 of record NC_137936.1, on the reverse strand, counting down.
AGAAAAAAAAAAAACATTCTAAAGACTTTTCCAAAAGTGACCCAAAATACATAAAAATAAAAATATTTAACAATTGTATATTTTAATATAGGAGCTACAGATTTGTGTACATTGAGGCTGCCCCATGCCAAATTTGAAAAACTTCTGTTCAGATATATAATCCACCAGTGGGGGCAAATCAAGGAAAGTTGAGGTTTTAGGGAATCTTATCTTGATCACTCTCTGTGTGCATTTGTTTTAGTGTGCGTCTTTTATGAATCTGTGGTGACAGAGTTCAAGGGGAGCCTTGACACTGTCACAAGTGCTCTCTGTGTTCCCAGTTTTTCACACATTTGCCCAGATTCCTACAGAGAAAGGCAGCTGCTGGTTTTCGAATGGCCCTTTGTGAATCTTGAAACAATGAAGAAGTACCAGAGAACAGGTATGATCTATGGATCTATTGTGCACATAAGGAATAAAGGTAATACAGAGGTCTGAGGGTGCCTTTATTCAGATACAATGTCTCTAAAAGGGCAGTACGGTGGTGAAAAGTTTATAAAACCTAAATTTTGTAGAAGGTTTGTAAGACCTAAAAAAATGTATTTTAAAAAATACACTTTTATTGCGCTCTGAACCAATGAAAGATGTATCATCCATTTCTTAATGTCAGATAGGCTACTTATATGCTCTAAAGAGAGATGTAGTTCAGAATTCAGTGTAGACAGTAAGAGGGAATTCTTGGTCTGGGTTAGCATCTCTCACTCTCTTTGCCTCACAAAAAGCTTTGTGGGGGGGACATGTGTGATATGTTAGCAATATGTAAAATAGTAAGTGAAGCCATGGTTTTGTAAACGAAGGCGTTTAAAACATTAACTTTTTTCTTTTTTCAAAAAAAAGTTTCTACACTGCTATTTTGTTAGATATTTATAATGTATGATTTTTAAGAACATTTTGAAATGAAGCATTTTGGTTTGTGTTTTGGTGAAACCATCTGATTTTCCCTAATTTTTCAAAACAACTTTTGTAACATTGAGTAGAAGTGGGTTCTCTTTGGTTAATATGAGCATGGCTGATGAGCTTTGGAAAAGCTACAGTAATTCTTTTACTCTATTCGTCTTGGTGTATGCTCAATTATCCAGGTAAGTAAATCCCGGTTGAGTCCGTTCATCTGAATGTAGCGTTTTCAACTCTGTAAATGGTACTCACGGCCATTGATCAACAACTACTGATCAAAGCCCACTGATCAAAGACCATTGATCAATTGCCATGAGTACTATTCACAGAGAGTTGGGGAATGGCTGCAATCACAGCATTGTAAGATGGTGTAAGATGTACCCTTAGGCCCCAAATATGGACTTTCTTTTTTAACTTAAATGGCCTCCTTGACTCCACGCTCAAACCAGCGTTTCTCCCTGTCCAGGATGTGTACATCCTCATCACTTAAAGAGTGTCCACTGGCCTGTAGGTGTAAACCGGCTGCGGAGTCCTGGCCTGACAAGTTAGCTCTTCTGTGTTGTGTCATCCGCTTAGCCAGAGGTTCCCAAAACTTTTTCTGAAAATGCTACATCCAGATGAACAGAATCAACTTTTTGAGATTTCCTTACCTTTATTGAGCATGCAGTAAGACAATTAGCCAGAGGTTGCTTGCTTTCCCCGATGTATAAATCATGGCAATCCTTCTGGCACCTAACAGCGAACACTACATTACTCTGTTTGTGCAGGGGGGAACTGATCCTTGGGGTAGATCAGTTTTTGGCGTAACGTGTTTGGGGTTTGAAAGCTACAAAGATGCAGTGTTTAGAATTGGTCTCAGCTGTTCCGATACTCCTGACACATAAGAGATCACAGTTTTCGCTTAGGCAGCAGAGCTGAAAAATGTATTCTTTATAAAGTTGGGTAAACTTGTAATCAGCTGAGACTGAAGAAGTTACTTGGATGAGTGACAAAATGTTTCAATGAAAACTACATCCAGATGAAAAGAATCACCTTTTTGTGCCTTCTAATTTTTTTTAACCTTAAAAGCAAGGAACAATAATGTTTTAAAGGTTGGATAGCAATTTAAGCTTGGTAATTATTTTTATCATCCAATATGTACAAAACAATAAAGTGGATTATTTCTAGTAACTAAGAAAAGTAGACAGTATTCATATCTGAAAACCAGGGTTTGTTTTTTATTTTTTATCATTTTAAAATTTAAGAGAAAATTTTAAAAAACAAACAAACTTTCGTCTCCTTAACAGGAACCTTAATCTCATTAATACAGTGTCATTATCAAAAAATAATTTGTATTGCAAATGAATATAAAGTCACATTTTATACAAATGGTGCTGAATTCTGGGGAATCTGTCAGACAGAAGGTAGAGAGGCTCTGCTAATCCAAAGGTCAGTAGGTTCGATCTTTGGGTGACTGTGGCTTGTAGTGCGAACGATTTAAGTGGTGTACAATACTAGAAAAGCACTGAATAGACTTCAGTCTATTTACCATTCCATTTAAATACATTGAATTTTGTACTACAACGCAACATAGGGCTTAAAACAAACTGTGTTTATTTAAAATTTGCATTGAAACATTTATGGCAACCACTGGCAGAAGAATGTAATAAAAAAAAATGTAATCAACGCATGCACTGAACTGTCTATAGAAGCTGTAGTAAACTGAGAAATTTCTATGCATTTTTCTTTCTTTGGGTTAAGGTTAGGTTCTCCTTTTTTGTCGAAAATGCAAATTATCCTGAGACCTGAAGGACTGCGGGAAAATAGTTTTAATTGCAACTGCTTATCCCTATGAAGGGTCCTTTGAGGAAAAGAGTTGGCATTAAGCATAAGGCAGTCACAAGGTTTGCACAAAAAACTGACAGACAGTCCCAACTATGGGCAATTTAGAAACTCCTTACTGACCTGCATGTGTTTGAACAGCAGGAGGAAACTGGAGCATCAGGAAGAAGCTCACTCTAGCATAAGCTGAGCACACGGAAACCAGGCAATAAGAAGTGGAATGCAGTTATCCACACAGTATAAAACACTAAATACCTTTACCAGTTAAATTTGCCTGACAATAAGGTTGAAAATTCTCATTTTTAGACTGTGTGCACGATTACATCTTTTGCATAAGTTAAAAAGTCTAAAAATAATAATAAAACCAACAGTATACTGTAAAAAAAAAAAAAAAAAAAATTTCAGACAAGTAAAAAGTTTAAATATATGTATAAATACCTGAATACAATGATAAACCAAATATATAGACAGAGTACACAAAAGAAAAAAATTCAAACCTAGTTTTTAATGGACTGAAATTCCCACAGCTACAGTGTGAACATTTCACTTTCATGCTGAAAAATTATTCAGGATCAACAGTGTAAATCACTCTTGAGCTCTGACACTCTTATTAGCAAAGCTCAGAGTACAAAACACTTAGGAACCTGCTTACCATTTTTCGTCAGTTTAAAAATCAAAAACTCGAAGGCACTCTCTTTTAAATAACAATTAATTGCCTTTTTTGTTTGGCACAGTTATGTTTAACCTAAAAACCTCTGTCAGGGAGCTAATACTCTGACTCCTTTGGTGTTGGGGTGTTTGTTTGTTGGTCTGTTTTTGTGTTTTGAGTTTTTTGAGTCTATAGATGCGTATCCGTGTATCCTCCTACTCAAATGTTTTTCAAGGCTGCATCAACTCTTACTATCTATTGTTAATTCTATGACTCAAATTGATGATGATGTTTGTGTTAAAAACACAGCAGACTGAGTCTTCGTCCTTGCCACCAACTCCCCCAGAGTCTGAAGCTTACAAGAGTCAGCTGATCATATCAAGACACGCAATGCTCAGATAAACTGCAAAAAACCCAAGAGCTACATCTCAGACTACAGGCTTCAGTCAGCATGTAAAATGTTAAAGTTCGTGACAGTACATTTAGAAAGAGACTAAACAAGTATGGCTTCTTTGGAAGGATTGCCATGAGAAAGCCACTTTTCTATAAAAATTAAAAAAAAGCATGGCAGCAAAGTTGCATCTGAATAGACATCTGGAACAAAATCCTTTGGACAGATGAGACCAATGTGGAGATGTTTGGTGGAAGCCAAACACACGCAGTTCAGCACCAACACCTTATACCAGCTGTCAGCCACAGTGGTGGAGGGTTGCTGAACTTCTTGGGAGCCAGAGAACCTGGACACTTTGCAGTCACTGAGTCAACCATGAACTCCTCTGTATACAAAACGTATTCTGCTCAGCTCAACTCAACTTGGTTTTTAGGGTTTTCTATTATGTGGTAGAACCTGGTACCAGGTACATGAGTCATGAAAGCACCTCCTTCACAAAAATCAAAAATGTCAGTTCTGAAACCCAGCAATGAGGGAAATGGCAGCACAAAAATCAACGCTGTGGTTCCCGAATAAGACAAAAAAACCAAACACCGAGCAGCAGGTATGCCATTGTATCAACGTCCTCCATTACTGTGTTGTGTTTGTGTTGCATACAAATAACATCATGGGACTTTTCGGCTACATTGCAATAACAACCCCACACACATCGAGGATGTACTCAACTGTAACTAAAAATGACCGAAACAGGTCAGAGTTGAGCTGACCCAAGCCAAGTAGATACTAGTGGAAAAGCGGCATTAATAAACCGAAGCAATGTTGTAATGAAGAGTGGGCCAAAGTTCCTTCACAACAACGTGAGAGACTGATAAAGTCATACAGAAAATTATTACTTCAAGATACTGCTGGTTAAAGGTGGTTCTGCAAGCTCCTGAATCGTGAGGTGGACTTAGTATTTTTACTGCTGATTAGTTTGCACAGACTGTGTTTGCTTGCTTTTATATAACCTAAGTTCAAAAAGATAGAAAGACATTGGCAGTTCTTCTGTTTCTACATCATCATCATTAAGGACACTTCCAGATCACTTTACCTTCATGAATTCAGTAAGGGTTTCCAGTAAAAGACATGCAACAGTGGCTTAAGTCCAAATAATGGAGAAATTAGTTCAGGGCACTTGCGTGTTTTAATACAGTTATTGATACTATGTGCCAATATAACCCTAATACTGCAGTATCAATATTTTGTCTCAACCATTCTATCCAGCATCAACTGAGATAGTTTGGTTCTTGATTCAAGAAAAAATTACTTGCGTGAATTTTCACATAAAATTTACAAATAACAGAATATAACTCCCCCCACCCCACCCGCACCACACACGCACGCGCACACACACACACACACACACACACACACACACACACACACACACACACACCAAACTACAAATAATAATACCAAATAAACACTAACAGCTATTTTATTCAGCAGATATTAACTTTAACAGTAATGGCTGTTACTGCTGGAGATATCGTGATGTGCAGAGCTTTTACATTTTTATTCCTAATTATAAATTCCATTAAAATTCAAATGTTCAATCTGTAATGACTCCAGCAGGGTGCATTTGATATGCCATTTCCCTTTATATAAACTAAACAAGTTCTTTTATTAACAAGAACTTAAAAAGAGGAACTTAATGAGCTGTGAGCAAGTAATCATTACAAAAACAAATAAATAAACAAATGAAAATTAGCGAATACATTCAAGATTTTTTTTTTTTTTTTTATTTGGCTCCACAAATTGAAAAATTGTGTACAAAAGGTAAGATTTGAAAATGCAACTGCAAATGGTAACAGTGCCACTAGACGAAATGTCACTAAATGCTGATAATCACACTTATGAAGCCGTTTTTTCTCTTCAAATAGCCAAACATATTTGAGGTTTGGACACTTATTCAGAGCTCTGTTGGCTTGCTACTGAAATGAAGCAGCAAAGAAGTTAAAGAGTTAAATGTCAGTTTAGGATGAGACCATATGGGTGCCATAAGACCAACAATTTTAAATATGTTTTTTGCTGTACTAGTAAGTAGTTTTTTGTTTTTTTGTTTTTTAAAAAAAAAAAAAAAAAAAAAAAATAGCAATTGCATAAAGCAAGCATTCTGCCGTTTTCTATTCTAGCATTTTCTTGTCCTTTCTTTTCCTTTTTTGGGAAACCTTCATCAGTGGATTCTGTGAACTGAAAACTTGCTTTCTGCTAATGGTACATTGAATTGTGAGGGAACAGAGACAATTTTCAAGCTGTTTGTTTTCATGTTTGTGCAAAAACATATGGCTATTATAAGAGAATCTTCATATAACCAAATAGAAATATGCAAATAAACAGCCTGTGAAATACATATGTACTCGTGTTCAAACACAGCCACCCGCAGACACACACACACACACACACACACACACACACACACACACACACACACACACACACACACACAATTGTTGTTGGTAACACAACATCTAGTTCCCCGAAACCCTACAGAGCTGGCAAACACCTGCCGTAAATAATTTGTGTTTAATGCAGGAAAAACAAGCTGCAAAGGGAAATACAACATACCATAACAAATGGTAATAAGGAGTATAATCAATAATTGCTGCTGATTTAAAAGTTATTTAAATCACTTCTCTGAGAAATCTAATCTATATTAATATAAAATGTATGTCTCATGGCCTTGTGCATCTTTAAAACTTCTTTTTTTTTTTTAAGATGATGAATGAGTCACCATGAATCAATGCAATGCTTACTCACAGAGAAGCAAAACAACACAAGCAAGAAATCAGGCAGTAAAAAAGATTGCACTCAAAAAAAAACCAGAACGCTAAGACCTGAATCTGAAAATAATTTGTGCAACATTTTTGCATGGAGACTGCATGTCATAAAACCACATCATCATTTGTTGCATGGTATTTTTTAGATTATATTAACATCATATATTTAAAAATTTTCTTTATTTTGGCTTGTCTGTCATGTTCAGGGTAAACCAGCTTGTTTAATTTATCAAGGAAATGATCAAAAAACAAAAATCACACTAGCAAATATCAGAAGTAATATCAGAAGAAGAAAAGAAGCAGAGAAGCTCCAAATGCAGCTCAGTTAGAGAGTCTCTACCGTGTTGTGCCATAATCTACTGCCAGGCTAGTTCGTCTTTGTCTCTGCTTAGAAAATCACTGTGCATGTGTTGCTTTTATTGTATAGTGTGTGCATAAAGCCTGTCCAGTACAGAGACAAGTAAGATGAGGATAAAATGTCTCAAGCTGACAATTACTGTACTCCATACTGTAAAAACCACATTACACATTACAAATACACATTAAAACAGGGGAAAATATCTATCAGATCTGCATTGGAGAAAAATACAGGGGCCCACAGGGCAACCTACCCTACACCATTTTTTTTTTTTTTTGTTAAAACTTCAGTATAATTTATAATATAGTACTATATGGATAAAAGTATTGGCAATCACCTCTAGGGTTCCGTTCTGCCATGATGGGCCATCTGTGTCTTATTGCCAGAGAGATTGATCTCTCCTCTTCAAATTCTTAATGTTTGAATTCAGATGTTTTAAGTCCAGTTGCCTCCTAGAAGAATAACTGCGCCCTTGGAACTTGAGTTTCTATGGCCAAGCAGCTCCTGTAGTGTAACACGTAGGTGGCCTTGCATTACTTCCCATATAATGTGAATAAACACAGCTTCATTTTGCCTGTGTTCCATTTTTATTCAGAATATTTGCCTCTTTCTTTTGAGTTTCGCGTCACACAAAGTGATCTTTTCCCATTTTAATCTTTTCTCTGATTCTACATCCTTTGAACTCGGTAATTAAACTATACCACAGCAGATTTAAAAGAGGACAAGATTTTTTTTAAATGCTTTATTCAGCATTTTCAGCTAGTTATTTGAGGTTGTATTTCTTCCATTTAAGGGAACACAAACAAAAACATCTACATAAGACCTGGATGTGAAGAAAGAACAAGTGTTTTCTTATGGTATCAAACTACCCTCTAGCTTCATACAGCTTACAAGACCTGCAGAAAATGATTCTTTGTCGGATCTGTGAAATCTGGGCCATTCCGTGAAAGACTAAAATTTTGGGGGGTCTGATTTAGGATTGGACCAAATCAGGACAAAAAATATATATATATATATCCACAAAATGCCCCTCTCATGTTGAGCCAGACAGAGCCTTGCACTGTAGGTGCAGGCAGAGGCTGCATGAACAGAATGAAATGACATGGATGATGCAGAAGCCTCTCTGGCAGTCAAAGCACAATGTGTTTCCAAGTAGAATAACATCTGGCTGACCAAAATCAAAAATTGAGACAGAACAATACAGTTACTATGTGTATATTACATATAAAAGAATGGAGAAGAAAGTGATGGCCTCATAGGTCAGCATTTTGTTAATGGAGTAGTTGGATGACAGAGAAAAAAGAAGGATAGGGATGGAAAAAGCATAGGAAAATAGAGAAAATGGAAAAATACCACCTGTGAGAACGTAGCAGGATTATTATCTGCAGTTTCTGCAATGACTTACAGTACTTGGGCCAAAATGGCTCACATTTTGAAATAATAACGTAACAAAGCCCTATACCATCTTTACATCTGTGCTGTGCCATCCCCTTGAATATCTTTAAATTGATGTGTCCAGGTTTCTGTCTAATTAAAAATGTAATCTATTTTCCTTGGAACTATGCCCCCCCCCCACACACACACACGGTAAAAAGTATTTTTTGTTGTCAATAACATCCAACAAAACATAAAATGAAACCTGCCTCTGCAAATGCTAAAACTCTGATTTTTTTGTCTGACTTAAGTCTAAACATGTCACCTTCTTGCATGAACTGAAGTACATGCACAGCAATGAAGCAGTTGGTGCAAACAATCATGTTGTCACTGGCTCACTGAATGAGTGGGCTTGGTCAAAGTGAGATGCTTCAATGAGCTGATACTAGTAAATCTTGATTTAGCTGTCATCCCCCAAATGAGCTGCTAAATCAATTTTGGCACAGGGCCGTCATTGTGCTGTGTCACTGGAAGGTTTATAGGGGAATAAAAACCATCAGAACAAGGTGAGACGAAGCATGAAATTTCATGACCCATTTTTTTCCCCATGTTTTAAGAGTTCGCTGCAAGGGCTACAACAGGGTCAAAATTCAAAGAAATGTATCAGATACCGAATGATTGATGACCGTATCCAGTGTCATTAAAAGTGTGAGCAATCGCACTGATAAAATGAAATAAATAGGATAACCAATTTCATCCAGACAGTGATAAAACATGATGTACAGAAAATGAATAACGTGTATTATAAAATGAAACTATTCGTGTTTTAATTCACGGCCTGTCAGTTTTTTATAAGTGCAGAAATATATGGACTGAAATATATTACAGTGCTGAAGGTTTTGGACTTTTTCCTACCGCTAATGTAATTCTGTCTGGGTACAAAATCTAAATTAACACCAAAAGTATGCATTTAAATTTGGAGATTTGATTAAATTTTCTATAGAAGCTCTACTCGGGTTATTGCTTCATTCCAAATGAATACAAGCCCAACGGCGGAAAGATAAAAAGCTGCTCAAATAATGTGTTTTGAAAAGCTGGCAAAGACTGGGAGGATTTTACAGGAAATCATTTTAAACTTAATGTCCAACAAAGTGTCTGTGTTACCCACCACCCCGCCCTTTCTTTCAGTGTTTAATAATGGTGTGTATTTAAAAAAATAAAAATAAAAAGTTACAAATCCCAGATAAAACACTACTGATGAACTGCTTAATTTGAAATCCAGGCTTTTGTTTTGTGACTCGGACTGGGCAGTGGATCAAACCTTATGCTTAATTAAAATTTTGAAGATAAAATGATTATTGCACCGTATTAATTTAAGCAATGCTATATTTCTATTTTCTTTCTTTCTTTCTTGCAGAGGTCACCCAACCTATGTAAATGCTCAAACCTTACAGTTTAGTTCAGCTTGAGCCAAGATGAGGAAAAGAGGGCACCCACAGAACTCTGTATTGGTGCCAAGCCTGTAGTCAAAACTGTGAAGAAGTGGACTAACGCAGCAAAGCAGGAACTGCAGGACTGTTTTGACTCCACTGATTGGACTGTTTTTGAAGCTGCATCTGAGAACCTAGATGAGCTCACGGACACTGTGACATCATACATCAGTTTCTGTGAAGACGCGTGTGTGCCAACAAAGACCTTTTGCACATACAACAACAATAAACCATGGTTCACTCCTAAACTCCAACATCTTCGTAAGGCCAAGGAGGACGCCTTCAGAAGTGGTGACAGGGTCCTGTACAAGCAAGCCAGGAACACACTGACCAAGGAGATCAAAGCAGCTAAAAGGATCTACTCCCAGAAGCTGGAAGAACGGCTCTCAGCCAACGACCCTGCGTCAGTGTGGAGGGGCCTGCAGGAAATCACCAGCTACAGACGCCCCCCACCCACTATTGAAGCAAACAAAGACCTGGCCAACGAGTTAAACACTTTCTATTGCAGGTTTGAGACGGACAGACTCCCACGCCCCACCCTCCCCTCCCCAGAGACATTGCTTCAGACATTGACCCTCAACACACCTTCCACCTCTCCCCCCTTCACCCTGCCCCTCCCCAATCAAGACTCAACGACCACCCCCACCCTCCCCAATCCAGACTCAACGACCTCCACCACACCTCTCACCTCCCTTTCCTCCTCCCTGAAACTAAGAATACACACTCAGGATGTGAGCCGACTATTCCAGAAACAGAAGCCCAGGAAAGCCCCCGGACCAGATGGCGTCTCACCCTCCTGCCTCAAAACCTGTGCTGAACAGCTGGCTCCCATCTTTACTCGCATCTTCAACAGATCCCTGGAGCTGTGTGAAGTTCCCTCCTGCTTCAAACGCTCCACCATCATCCCTGTTCCCAAGAAACCCACCATCACAGGACTGAATGACTACAGACCTGTCGCCTTGACGTCTGTGGTCATGAAATCCTTCGAACGACTGGTGTTAGCCCATCTGAAAGACATTGCAGGCCACCAGCTGGACCCTCTGCAGTTTGCCTACCGGGCAAACAGGTCGGTGGATGATGCAGCGAACATGGGGCTGCATTACATCCTGCAACACCTTGACCGCCCGGGAACTTATGCCAGGGTCCTGTTTGTGGACTTTAGTTCGGCTTTTAACACCATTGTGCCTGAACTTCTTTCCTCCAAACTCTCCCAGCTCAGCGTGTCACCAGCTACCTGTCAGTGGATCACCAGCTTCCTGACAGACAGAAAGCAACAAGTGAGGCTCGGGGAGATCACCTCTGAAACCCGGTCCCTCAGTATTGGTGCCCGTCAAGGATGTGTCCTCTCACCACTACTGTTCTCCCTCTACACTAACGACTGCACCTCCAATAACTCGGCTGTCAAACTCCTAAAGTTTGCAGATGACACCACTGTCATTGGCCTCATTCAAGATGGTGATGCCGGCAGGAAGTTGAGCGGCTGGTACTCTGGTGCAGTCAGCACAATCTGGAGCTGAACACTCTTAAGACTGTAGAGATGACAGTGGACTTCAGGAGACATCCCTCAACTCTGCTCCCCCTCACCATATCAGACAGCCCTGTGTCAACTGTGAAGACCTTCAAGTTCCTGGGTACAACCATCTCCCAGGACCTGAAGTGGGAGACCAACATCAACTCCATCCTCAAAAAGACCCAGCAGAGGATGTACTTCCTGAGACAACTGGGGAAGTACAGTCTCCCACAGGAGCTGCTGATCCAGTTCTACACTGCGGTCATTGAGTCTGTCCTGTGCTCCTCCATCACAGTCTGGTATGGAGCAGCCACTAAACAGGACAGGAGCAGACTGCAGCGGACTGTACGGGCAGCAGAAAGGATCATCAGCGCCCCCCTGCCCTCCATCCAGGATCTGTACCTCTCAAGAACCAGGAAACGGGCAGGGAAAATCATCACAGACCCCTCACACCCTGCACACAGACTTTTTGATCTGCTGCCCTCTGGCAGACGGTACAGAAGCCTGCAGACCAGGACCACCCGAAACAGGAACAGTTTCTTTCCCCTCGCCATCTCCCTTCTTAACAGTTGACCTGTCACACTGCTCCCACTGCCAGACTGCAACTGCACCTTATGTACATTTTGTAGTATTCATTCCACCTCATTCATTTCTGTGTTTTATGTATATAAGTTTAGATTCGTTATTTATGGTTGGTTTACATAGCTTTGTGTATGTATGTGTAATGTGTATATATAGACACTTGTGTGTGTGAGATTTACATTGCTGTGCTTGAGAGCCACCATCTACCGGAACCAAATTCCCTGTATGTGTCTGCACATATACTTGGCCAATAAACACGATTCTGATTCTGATTCTGATCAGTCTTTTATTCATAGACCTATGTGGATCAGTAGTTGCCATTTAAAGACAGGCTTCACACTTGAAAATACCCTCTAATCTGGGCCATATTCCAACCCAGATGAACATACATCTTCCACCACTTCTGTTTCATTGGTTTTCAATTGAATTATATTTAACGGTCAAAGACAATGTAGGTTTGAAAATACAGTTCAAAAATAAAAGTTTCTCCCAACATCGAGACGCAGCTTCACTGTCCATGAGTACCACCTCAGTGTCATTTTAGGAACAAGGTGAATCTAGAATTTGAATACAATAACTGCTTTTTGATACTTTTTTACTGATTCTTAGAGCAAAAATCATACACAGCATAAAAGACGAGCATAACTTCCGGTTATGAGAAGTAAAGCCAGTGCGTAAGTTTCTTAAACTTGCTAGGGGGGCGATAGCTATGGTTGCTAAAATGGCCCACTTGACCTCTGCAAACACGGTTTATGTCCTCAGTGCGCAGCTCTGTGTGCGTTTGGATCCCTCATCATCGTCACATCTGGTTTAGAATGTAACGATAGCATCAAGATGATGAGTGCAAAAAATCTTGAAGCCTAGAACAGCAAACCAGTGAGTGATGTCACGGATTTTGTATTTAGCAGTCATACTACAACAATCAAAACAAATTTTCTAAAAAAGTAAAATAAATCAAGGCATTTTTTTATTGCAACAATAATCTAATATTGTAGGTATTAATATATTATTTCTGGTTTAAAATCTTTTTTTTTTCCTTGTACAAGTTTAAACAAAATAATGTAGGTCCCAATCAAATTTTTCATTTCATTTGCACATGCTTTCTTTCTAACTAAAGAGGGGGGAAAAAAAGAAACAAATGACCATACCAGCATAACATTAACAGATTTTGCCAAACTGGTCCGAAGCCAAAATGAGCTCAGGAGCAAAGGATCAACTGGGGGGAAATAAGCATTAACTTGCTAAAAGAGGCTACAACAAAGCAGATGGTGAACACCACTGGGAGAAAGGGATGTGGTGGAGCTTTGACCACATAACAGCTGCAGAATGTATCAGCTCGCTCATTCAGGGAACCACGATAGAGACAGTCAGCTAATGATAGCTGCCACCCTCTTCGTGGTTTCTTTTGTGACTAGGTTTCAACATGGACATACTCTGAATGAGACTGACACCGATAGCTTTTACCTTACAAGCCACCACATAATTGTAGCTTCACTATAAGTGATATTCTTTTCTCCCAAGTGCACAAGTACACTCAGAAATGAGTCATGGTAGCCAAAGAAGCCAGTAAAAAGCAAACATTAGCAGCATCAGACTGAAATTTGATTTTTAAAGTATGGTTTTTATTCTCCTTCAAAAACACCACCCACTCTGTATTTTTATAAAACAAAAATAAGCTAGAATCACTACTTAAATTTGAGATATATTGGTTTACTTTTTAGGATCACAGGCTCTATAGAGTAACTGACAGCATTTTTTAATCTGATCTGCCCAACAATGCACTTTTCAGCATAGATCTTATTCACATGCTTATGATTAATGGGTATATGATATGTATATGATTAGCAATCATCCACCATAAATCATGGGAAATATTAATAATATTTGGTGTTCTTTCCTTCCAATCTCCCAAACTAATAAAAATAATTTGCTTTACTTTTGAGTTTTTAAAGCATTTAATCTGCGAAGGTGCAGCCTAACAAGATTCACTAAAAGGTCAGAAGTACTTACTGTCCTAATGCCTTATTTTGTGCTTCTTGTTTTTTTTTTTCGTGAGACCTTTACAGTTTAGAAAATGCTCCCACAATGTGGAGTTGCATAAACACAGGTCAGTTTTTAGGTTTCCAATACAAAACTTTAAAAAGAAAATAACATTAGGGCGTGAACTAAATTTCAGAGATAATGCAACATTGAGTGGGATGCTGAAGTGAAGGCTTGTGTTTTCTTGCATGAAAAATCTTCTACTTTTCTTCCTCGAAATGGATATTTTTTTACTCTTCTCTGAACCCTTTTACTGCTGAAACTAACCATTAAGTGAATGCGAGATGCTTTGTCCAGCCAGCACTAAACTGTAATGTTAGAGCAACAAAAAGCCGGCAAAATGCTTTCCAGTGAGCATTGAAGGCTTGAAGGTTCTGAGCATCTTATTCCTGGGTCAATGTGTCTCTGTTTTGCTACTCATGTGTACCACAGAACAGATCAAATGAAATCAAATGAAATTTAGAAAACTACTTTGTTTTCACTGAACGAGAGCCAAGCTTCTGCTGTGGTTGAATTTAAAATAATATCCCTGTCAGTACCTCCCGCTGATTGGGAAGGACAGACCTGGTAGTGTAATCTGTGACATGAGTCAACACATTATGAACACATCTGCTGCGTAAATGAATAATGCAATCATCTGACATGGTTTTTCTGTGATCACAAATTATCTTTTTCCCCAAATGCTTGTCAAAGCAGCTCCCTCTTCTGTGAAATGCACTAAAATCTTCTTGAGCTGCAGCTCCTGGTCCCCATGTACCGTTACATAAGGTTCAAGTAAAATATTCATCAGCTTCTCTGGATCACATCTGTATGCAGCTGAGTGCTGAGGAAACACTTTTCAGAAAACCTGCTAACTACACCAGGGTGGCTGCTGCTGCCTTTAAAGTGATTTGTGTGCAAATGCGCGTGATTACTTTTGTACGAGACTGTTTCTTTGTGTGAAGCATTTATATAGCTGGTATATTTGAGTGCTGCAATTTTGCACATGGTTTATGTATGTAGATATGCACACAGATGCATAAGCATGTGTACAAGTTGGTTTTACCTCACCAGTATCCTGAGTTGTTAGTTGTGTACATACTTTGCCTTCTTTTAAATCAAGCATTTATGCCTAGCAACAAAGCTAGTAGACACAGTCCTCCCTGAACTCCTTCTACTTATTATTATTATAATAAGTAGACATTTTTCTTCTTTGGGGGAAGTGCGTGGGGGGGGTGGGGGGGGTGAGGGGGGTCTTGGTGGCAAGGAGGAAGTTAAAACTTTCTGAGCCCATCAACGGCTCCATCAGGGCCAGAAGAACGGGCTGGCATTTGGCTGACCTATGGATCCCTGGGAAGCTATAACTCAAAGCCTTGGCCTAAATGACCACACACTGCTCCGCATTAAAAGTTTGCTGTTAAATTTGTGTAACTGTAACAGTTTAGTTCAGTCTTTTTTTTTTTTTTGGAGTGTTGCAACAGTCTTTGATTGATTTATCACTGTGATTTGATTGATTTTCAGAAGAGCGATTAAAAAGTGATAGTATTGAAGATGGACTGGCTTGCTATCAGTCTAGTGCTGCTTTCTCACCCTCCATTTGTCTGCATATAAAAAAGCAGAAGAGGGGAATGCATTGCTTATATGCATTGAGGATAAAGAGACAGGAGATCAGAGACATTCAGATTAAATATGCAAGGACAACGCTTACATGCATTAATGAAGAAGCAATGAGCACTGTGCTAATGACGAAGGATTTGAGGCTCCCATGCGAGAAAGGGATCAGGAACGCACTGCAGGAGATGCTCATTACTGTGGCCCACACCGACTCTTACCTGTGTGAGTGCACATATAGGCATACTTTATGAAATGGAGACAGAGAGAAATGCAAAGTTCATGCACAGGGTTCTGTGTGCTAGAGTATATTTTCTACTGGTGTGTACTGAACATATCCGTACGGAGATGCACAAACCTATACACAGACTTTAACAAAAACATTTACACACATTAAAACATATAAAAGAATGCACGAGACCTTGGCGTGTGTGAGGAAGTGCGTGTGTGCCATCACACTGGGTTCACACTGATTAATGCTGGGGGCCTTGAGGAGGAGGATACATCCCATGTGGTTTGTAACACTCTGGAATCAGGGAGCTTATCAAATAACACAGACTGCAGGCTGTTGCTGTGGAGTATTAGATTAACTAATACATAAATAAGCATAAAAAACAAAATAAAAGCCTCATATCCATCTCAGCTAAATCTAGAGCCGTAGCTAAATCTAAGCATTCCAGGTCATTTGCATTGCATTTTATTTAGTGATGTGAATACTACTTTTCATTTTCCACTTTACATATTTTTGATTTTTAAAATTACTCAACCTATCTGGAAGTATGAGTGGTGCTATAGTATTAATGGCTTCTGTCCAGATACACTGCAGTGCAGCACACCTACACACCAGCTACCCCACACCAAACTCCTACAGTATATATATCAGCTTTCATGCTTTACTTCACATCTCACTTTTTTTCCCCTTTTTTTTTGGGCTTCACTCACATCACCTGTAAAATGAACACATTTTCACAGGCAATGAAATAAAAAAGAAACATGTCCTAATCATAGTCCAGTTATAATAAAAAAGGAAAAAAAAAAAAAAAAAAAAAAAAAAAGGAAAATCACACAGCGGAGCATCTCTCCTGCATACCGCTGGCGAATGACATCACACTGGAAGGTAGCAGATAAAGCATTGAGTCTGGTCTGGTTCAGCAGTTGTCTAGGATTTGGTACTGGTAATGAGAACACTGATTGGTTGATCAAGGGGGGAAAAAAAGAAGTATAGAAACACATTGTACATCATGCTCCTTTGGCTTTCATTTACATCATCCAACAGTGCAGCTAATGATTATTTTTCATTTTCATTCATTCATTCACATCCATCAGCCAATTATTTTCTAAGTTATGTCGCAAATAGTAAAAATGCCCCCGGAGTTTCCCAGAGCCCAAGGTAACAAATTCAAATTGCCGACCCTCCGACCCTCAAAACTACACTCCAGAACCTGAGATACTGAATTCATACATCAAATAAGACAAAGAAGAGTAGCAAAATAAAACAAAGCAAAAATACATGAATTAACAAAGCTTTGAATTAGAGCTGGGCGATAGAACGATAACGATATGTATCGCGATATAACTTTTACTCGATAGAGAAATTAAGCTATCGCGATAGACCTCACCGCTCTTGTCCTCTTAAAAAAAAAAAAAAAAAAAAGATCAGCCAATCCAAATTAAGTAGCGCAGAGCCGAACCAATCACAGCCGCAGCGTCACGTCGCGTGACTTGTTACGTACAGCACAAGTGCCAAGCCGCACGTGTGTTTGTCTGGGAAGCAGCCAGCGGGTAATGGAGCCAGCGCGTAATGGAGGAAATGAGTGTGCCGACTAGAAAAATCAACCGAGCGTGACCGAAGAGAAAACAGATGATGGTTCCAATGCCGGAGAGATTGTCGAACGGAAGAGCCAAAGAAGTTCCGTAGTGTGAAGGTATTTCGGCTATTTCAAGTCTGACAAAAAACAGAGTAGCGTGCACTGTAAATTGTGCCGAAAGCAAGTCTGGAAATACAATAAACTGGTGCATGCGTCACACTGTGCGCCACGTTATTGTTTCGGTGAAATGAATTTCTACAATACTGTTACTGTTAATTCTACTCTCTGCAGTGTTTAAATGCTTACATATACACACAGTTACGGTCTGTTCTGCTTCTATGCCCCAGCTTTGTTTACTTTTTCCCACCGAGGCTTCTAGACTTCTGATTGGCCAACATTTCTGCACGGTTAGGAATCTAGCGCCACCTGCTGCTTTGGCATGTTCATAGCAGCGTTTTCCTTCATTTCTGCCTTTGTGTGGACGGGATTATTTTTTAAAACGAAAACGGAAAATCTCCGTTTTCAAAAATACCCGTGTACGTGTGGACGTAGCCTCAGTCTCTGACTGGAAGCGCTAATTCGTCATTCGGCTTTTGTCAGACTAATGTAACTGTTAAAACTGTTTGAAAAGCTCAGCTATACAACAAGGAGAGATTGAGAATTTCCTTTTAGTTCTCAGTTTATTTGATATTGACAAAAGTTAGTCAGTTTTGTCTGTTCTTCTGTAACACAAACTAAGATTTATTTTTAGAATTAATATTTTGTTTCTAAGTGGAATTGACAATTTAGTCTGTTTCGTTTGTTCTATTTTGAAACTTAAACGCTTTAGCGGCTGCCTTTTGTGTAGTTTGCAATATTTGCCTTTATTTATCTGAAAAAGTCTCATGTTCCTTAAGTACGTCTACCCTGTTGAACTTATTATGGGAAATAAATATTTAAATAAAAACAAGCTGCTGATTATTTCACATTTTACTTGTGAGCAACGGCACATTTAAATCTTACAAATATAGTTATTTGGCTTATATCGTGATAGATATCGTTATCGCCTGAAATGAAAAAAACATATCGTGATATGAAAAAAATCTCATATCGCCCAGTTCTACTTTGAATTAAGCATTTGGCTTAAAAATTACAAATAACTAATCATTAATAAACTAATGAATGAAAAATGAACATATGGTAGGCTGATCAACTCTTTATTTCACCAACACCCTTTGATATTTTCATGACATTGCTGTGCAAAAGTTTTAGGCAGGTTTGGAAAAATGCTGTAAACAAAGAATGCTTTCAGAAATATAAATGATTGTTTATTGGCCCCAAATGTATTCTGCAGCAGCACAATGACCCCAAACATAAAGCCAAAGTCATTAAGAACTATCTTCAGCGTAAAGAAGAACAAGAAGTACTGGAAGTGATGGTATGGCCCCCACAGAGCCCTGATCTCAACATCATCGAGTGTGTCTGGGATTAGATGAAGAAAGAAGGATGTGAGGAAGCCGACATCCTCAGAAGATCTGTGGTTAGTTCTCCAAGATGTTTGGAACATGTTTTGACCAGCCGAGTTGCTTCAAAAACTGTCTGCAAGTGTACTTAGAAGAACTGATGCTGTTTTAAAGGCAAAATATGGTCACACCAAATATTGATTTGATTTAGATTTCTCTTTTGTTCATTCACTGCATTTTGTTGATTGATGAAAATAAATGATTAACACTTCCATTTTTAAAAGCATTCTTTGTTTACAGCATTTTTTCCTCACCTGCCTAAAACTTTTGCACAGTACTGTATGTAAGCGTGCAGTGTTTAATAAAGAGCTGAAACAAAAGCAACTTGGTTGCCAGTACAGAAACGTGCACGAGATAAAGGGTCTCAGTTAGCTGGTTGGCAGCATACACTGTATATAAAAGATGGAAGTAACCACTGTTACATCACATAATATTCTGGACTCCACAGTTTGAAGCATTAGTATTAGCATTTTGGTTTCCACCATGTTGATTTTCTGGAGCCTGAGGTTGCCATGTTTGGACAAGAGGATAGACTTCTAAGTTACGAACTAACGCTAGTGTGTTTGGTCAGCTGCCAGAAATTCCACAGGTGCAGCACACCTGAATTACAGTGCTGTCTGTAAAGTAATTACATCTCTAATTGCCAAGTGATGTCAACCACACAAAGACTGTCTGTCACCCACATTAGAGGAGGCACAATCTAGTAGACAGCAAATGGCTGCAGGTGCCACCACATCTGTGAAATGAAGCAGCCATGCTGCAAACTTAACGTGCACTTTAACCAGTATCCAAATGAACATGTTATTAAAAAAAAAAAAGAAAAATTATATATAGTTGTTATAAAAAGGTACAATATCCATAAACATGCTTTTTACCACGTTTAAAAGTGGGAGTCTATGGGGACTGACTGGCTTTTGTGGCCACTCTAGGAAGAGGAGTTTTTGACACTTTGTATTAGCTTCACTTTTCAGCGTCGGAGGCAGCTACTAGGACTCTTATATATAACAGAAGTTTAAATAAAAAGGCTGGTTTCAAAATATACTTGGGCAGCCCTCAATATACCCACGTGTCCTGCCCAAGTAAAATCTATGTGTGGCTTGCTGTGCTTTCATCTGGTGTTGTGTACAGTGATACAGCACTGAAAAAATGTCCAGCAGTGTGCTTCGAGTTGAATCTGCAGCTCCTCATCTAACATTTTAGATACTGACGTTTTAAAAGAATTGATGACAGCAAACACCTGTTCTGTTGAAGTGTCCTTGGGCAAACACTGAATCAGCTGAAAGAATGTTTTTGAGTGTGATTGAGTTCCCCTTTGACCTTGCAGCATAAGCAAGAAAAGGACAGTAATAGACACAAATTTCCATGCAAGATCAAGGTGAAGGTAAAATCTGGAGTCAGGGTCTTGTATAAATATTAAAATATTTTTTTAGCCCCAAGTTTGTGTGAGGAAAAGTTCCTGGTTTTAATTATCACTGAATTTAAATCAGCCACTACCTCATCTCACTGAAAGTGATTTGTCTAATATTTTGCAAAAAGGTGTAATTACCCATGAAACCTTTTCAAATATGTCGGTAGAAAGTCGGTGGTTCGATCCCAGGCTGCCTCCTGGCTGCATGCCAAATATCCTTGGGCAAGATACTAACCCCATGTTTGCCTACTGGTGGTGGTCAGAGGGCCCGGTGGCGCCAGTGTCCGGCAGCCTCGCCTCTGTCAGTGCGCCCCAGGGCAGCTGTGGCTACAATGTAGCTTGCCATCGCCAGTGTGTGAATGGGTGGATGACTGAATGTAGTGTGAAGCGCTTTGGGGTCCTTAGGGACTAGAAAAGTGCTATACAAATGCAGGCCATTTACCATTTACCATATGACAGTACTTTTAAAAAACTAGTTCTTTTTAGTCAAAAAAGGTTTGCTATTTTGTAGTGAGCCAAGCGTTAAATAGCAATCATACCTTTGGTAAAGTGAAAAAGAACTATTATGACTGCCATGGCTGACTGGCGTGATAATAAAATCTGTATTGAATAATTTATCAAATGTCCAAATGTCCACGAAGAGAACATATTTTTTTCTGTAGTGTAAACAAATGTAAACACTATTGTGATCAAGGGAAAGGCTATAGGCCAAAAATGAAATCAAATCCTATTAATCACTTTTGTATTGTGACAGGCAATACCTCTCACTGCTTAGCAACCAGCTCCTCCAGGGCACCAGCCGGGATGAGATTTACCCAGGCATCTCCTCACTAAAGTTATGAAATTGGTCTTTGTGTGGCAGCAGATATCGAACACTTATTGTTCTCTCACATTGTTCAGCGGCTTGTACTGTTTTCCATCCGGTGTTATTAATTATTCAAACAAATACAGTATCTACGTGCATCACTGAAGCAAAAGTATTTTTCAGGCTAATACATCATTTGGAATTTGGAATCCATTTTTTTTTTTTTTTTGTGCAATTCGCACATCCCAACAAACCAAGCTAATAAGTAATGATAATCTTACCTTAAACAGGCGTAATATATTGGCCACCATGATGGAAACAGAGCTGGAGGAGGCTCCAATAACACCTACAACCCTCTCAGGTTTGGTGATAATGGGCGCCCCCCCACCGAGACATTTGACATCTGTGCCGTCCTTCTCGATCAGAGCCTGCACGAAGGTGAGAGACTGCTCCAAGGCGTGAGTGTCCCTTGAGCAGGTGTCCAGGATTCGTGCTCCCAGTGTGATGTTGGGCAGTAGATTATTGTCATTATTGATGCGGTCAAGGGCAAAGAGCATGGCCTCCAGTCTATGTATACCCTTCTCCTTCTTCAGCTCCCCACACGGCTTTCCATCGTGCCCTCTGGCGTGTACTGGGAAGAGCCCACCTAAGGAGATATCCCCATCGATGCGAATAGAGTTCAAATGTGTGTGTCCTGGCCCTTTGGGTTTGGCCGCCTGAGCGGGCTTAAGGGAGGTGTAAAGAAGCAGCAGCAGCAACAGAGGAGGAATCAGGCCGTTTCTTTGAGAGCCGGTCCGTTCCGGTCTACACACCAGGGGCTGAAACATGACCACGGCCCAAGCACACATCCACAGTGTACAACCAAACCCAGCAATTGGAAAACAGCAAAAGCCAGGTATTACTTTATGATGGCCAGAGGGTTAATTGCAGTACCTCTTGAAGCAGTTGGCACTGAAAAGGCTTGCTCTCATGCCTCTCCTTTCTCCCAAACATTCAATTAAAGTAGAATATGAGCTTGGCTCTTTCACAGGATGTAATCCTGTTCTCGTCTCCTCCCTCACTCTCTCACTCCGTCTTCTGACCACAGTGGTGGGCAGCTGCTCTTGTGTTTGCTGTTATTCACAGACATGCCTATGGAGATCTTTCACTTGGGGCATTAAAAAGAACAAAGGTGAACGATAAGCTTTCTTTCTGTCTCTCCTTCCCTCTATCTGTGTCTCTCTCCTCTCCACCTCAATCAGAAGTTTTTAATCTCCCCTGTTCCCCTGGGCAGGGATTTGGTATATGTCAGAGCCCTCAGGCCTGCTTAGGTCCACAGTCTTCAGAGTGAATTCCTGAAAGATGAAAAAGAGTAGAGAAGTGAGACATAGCACAGAGAAAACAGGGGCAAAAAAGCACAGGGATTTGTATTGGTCTAAGATTTTTTAATACTTTTTTCTCAACCTTTTTACTGCAGTATTATTATGCGGAAATGAAGAGACAGTTCTGGTCCAGAACTAATTTCTTTCTCTCACAGCCTGCCTCCGTTTACCATTCTGCTTTCAGTGGGTTGCCATGGACTCTCAAGGTTGAGAATGATCCCACATGCTTCATTTTCACCTATCAACCATGTCAGCAACACATTCAGCCACAATCACAATGCTGTGACATTCTCAGACTATCATATTTCCCATTTCTCTGTCAATTTTCCATCAAATTGACAAATTGAAAAAGTACTGACATTTTTATGGTTCCACTAACATAAGACTGCGCTGACAGCATTGGTGGTAGTAATGAGGCTGCTGGTCTGTGGCAGTACTTTGCTCAGAAATTAGTATTTATCAGTCTATCAGCATTTCCACCATGATATATACACGTCTTCAAATCTTTTCATTAAAAATACAAGAGTTTAAAGAAACGTCCAAGGGGCTGAATAAGCTTCTCATATAGAAGATTTCCCTTTGTGCCTAAAGAACCACTTCAGCATTACCTGGATATATTTCTGCTTACAACAGGCAAAACCAACTCCATATAGATTCAGTATAATATAACAAAATACATATGTGGGCCTCAGAGTCACTTAAGTATTTTAAGCAACAGGTTTATGGGCTGAGTTTGAAACTAACTATGAAGAGCCACTTTTATGTCCAACATCTGTCTTAAAGGAAACAATGCATGTTGAATATGGAGCTGTCAGGGAGAAGGAAAACACAAGGACCACGGAGACAATTGATGGAGAAAGTAAAAAAGAATATACGGAAGGCTGCTATGACAGAGGAGGATGTAGGGATAGGGTGAGATGGAGGCATATCATCTGCTGTGGTGAGCAGCCAAAAGAGGAAGATGGTCTACCTTAAAGGGGAACAATGACATATTTCTTTTTATCCTTGGAGTGTATGAAAGCGAAGAAGCCATTTCTAGTTCCCTTCCCCCTCCCTTTAAACTACCTTTCTTCTGATTGGCTGCCCCTCACAAAATAAGAATTTTTTTTTGACCAGCATGTGGGCGGCACGTCTGTGTGCACAGCTAGAGTTGTTTGCCTGAGAGAATCGTATCAGGTATATATCTGCTCACACTGACATCATATAGATAGCTATAGATTAAAAAGAAGAGGGGAAAAATTGCTAAGCAGAACATTTAGAGCAGTCAACCAAAAACATGTAGAAACAGCACTCTGAGTCATTAAAACCTTATTTTCTTGTTATATCAAACTGCATTTGTTTTTTTGTTTTGCTGCTATGAGTGCTGTTAGATGATGTTACGAGATTCTTTGCAAATTCAGGTGTCGTAAACAAGCTCATTGGTTACATTTGAATTTAAATTTGAAGACGGATTTTTAATTTCTAAGTTGATTCCTGTGACGCACATCTGGTCATCACTACCCTGCACTATTATTTCTGCCCTCCTCCTTTTTCTGCCTGAGATAAAAAGTACACACATGCCTGACACACAAAATATGCCACTATTAACCATCTTGTATCTACACGTCTACACCCTTCTCATTCCTGAAGTTGTAATAACTTCTAAAGGAACAATCTCCCTGCACACAGTCACAAAATACAGCTGTAGACATTGGTTTTCCAGCAGAGTGGGTTGAGGCCTTGCATCGGCAACGGCGGAGATTCATTGAGAGCATATTGGAAGTGACAAGGTACTTTGAATACACCCAACTATCTCCTACTGAGTGAGAAGTAATTTTTCAGAGTTGATTCACTGCAGGTCCACTTAAACTGCTGCAGGGCAGATGACAACTGGAAAGCCAGCCAACTCACCTTAGCCCCCATAATCAAACGCAAACCATGCAGCAGCACATCTGACATTAAAGCAAACACTAAGATTGAGGCGGGGAGTGCTGCTGCCAGCATAGCATGGTACAGATAGTCTAAAAAAATAAATAAATAAATAAAATACAGGTGTAAACATTGAACAGTTCAAATAAGAAACGGTTCTGCAAGGCTGCAGATTTGAAGATAGATGTCATCAAACTTCTGCTTGAACAGAAGAAAAGCTGGTTGGGTGACAGCTCCTATGTCTTATTCAGACTGAAGAAAGCCAGTTAATCTGTAGAAGTAGCTCATGTGCAACTGAAGGAAGAAGATCTTATATCTCACAAGATTACATGAAGTATTATCTTGTTAATCAGCTTGTGTTGTCTTGTTACAGATTAATATCTTATGGTGTTTCATCTTCAGCCACAGTGCAGACAATTCTTTCTGATATTTGAGAGATCTCAGGGCATTCAGGATGGGCTGTCTTAGAATTAATCATCTCAGACGCAATCACCATTCAGCCAAAACTATGAATTCTGTTTTAATGAAGCATTGAGGTTACAACAAACCACTTGTCAGACTTCAATTCAGCACGATAAGTAGTGACGTAGAATCTCACAGAAAGCACAATCAGTGTTTTTACTGTGTGGCTTATAAAAACATCTGGAATATACTCCATGTAATGCACAAAATCTATGTTCTGCCTTTATTTTATGGAATTCCGCTGTTTTCATTTTCAGAAAAACAAACGTACTGAATGAAAGTACAAAATGTTTACACATTCACAGATGAGCCCTTAATAGCATACCTCAAAAACCATACGAAGCACAGACTTATGCAAAACAACCAAAATGTTTACCAGCTAGAAAATGTCAAAGACAGCTGCAGGAATTACTGGAGATTCATATCAGAGAACAACCTTTCCTCAGGTGCAAAAGCATATTTCAGAGCAGACTATGTATTCATTTCAAAAGGCCATCAACCTTCAGGCAAATCAGTGTGTAATGTTAAACGGCCTTGCAAGCGACAGTGGAAGCAGTAACTCCTTAATACTGATAAACCCAAAAATGTTAGCAATAATATATTTTCAAGAATTTCAACTTCTTGCATTAACCCTACACAAACAAGATGGTCAGTTATATATACAGGGTTCAATTTAAAGAGAGTTCTAATGGAAATATTCTAAAAAAAACAACAACAAAAAACTAATAATCTGACTTTAAGTGGGAACTGGAAGGAATGAGATGGTGCTGATTTCACACTGTAATCTAAATTAGCCTCTATACCATAACATTTGTCCTGCAATGTCTGTTATCACAACTAGACCTGGTTGTGGAAAACCATGTTATTTTTTCTGAGATATGATTATTAACAAACACAGGAGAGTTTTCGTCATTGAAGCTTTTTAAGAAACAGGAAATAGGCTGACAGATGAATGGCACATTTGTCTAGTTTGTCCTATCAGTCCCATACTCCCACTTTCTCCCGTTAGGCTCTTGAAATGGTCAGAATGATTTTCTCTGACAGCTTCCTACCACTTCTCACACTGTTTTTTGAGCACCTCATCATCTTGGCTGTCAGATTTGCTCCCTGTTTGCTTCTGCAGTAAAACGTATCAGATGAAGTCATGAAAATTTATCTTTGCAAGAGATGAAGAGTCATGTCAGAAATGGGTGTAGCTTAAAAGCAAAAACCTGTTGAAGTTAAAACTTGGCGTTGAAATGCTGACCACAAACAGCGTTTACCAAAATTTTCACTGTCAATGCTGATAATTTAATTTAATGTACTCTCAATGGGATCAAAATGGCATGAATTAACACACTAAAAGATGTTTTGTTATGACTGTGCCAAAAAGGTGTACTTTGATTTTAAAAAGCCAGGTTTCTACTAGAGATGGACCGATCCGATATTACCTATCGGTCCGATACTGACCTAAATTACTGGATCGAATATCGGAGAGAAATAAAAAATGCAATCCGATCCGAGGTATCGCAAAATCACCTCACAAAAAGCGCTTTTTGGCGTAACCCAGCTCAGCGCATCGGAGCAGTATCACGTGATAGAGCGGCTGTTGTCTGCCAGACCTGTCTGTGGTCTGGTGGAGCATTTGGAGCCTCACTATGCTTCCAAACCGCCACATTTCATCTCGGAGAAAACTATCCCAGAGAAGTAAAGCAAGTTCGTAAGTTCATCTCTGAATGTTTGCATAGTATTTCCACATCAAGCTTAACAACTGATATATGGAGCCACAGCTGGACTGGCCATTGGAGTTCCATATTGAGGTGAAAAGGAAGCGATTTGCCCTGTACTTCAGCTAGAATGAAAAACAGACACAAAGCTGGAGTTATTCTGTCCTTGCTGCAAAGCTGACTCTTCTCTCATTCTCTCCCCCTCCCTCCCCTGTTGCTACTTTAATCATGAAACTGATCAATGATCAGCTGGTCGGCTTTTTTCTCGCAAGTCCCGTCTTTCTTGTTTGTTTATCGCTCACTTTGCGCTAGAAAGAGGAAACCAGCGGATAAACAACAGCAGCACGTTTAAGCTTGATAAGCTGTTGTTAGAACTGATTTAATATTAATTTTCTAGTATCAGCTGCTGTTTGCTGGAGCCACGGCAGTAAAAACTACTGGTCATGATATCGGTTTGGTTATCTGGTGAGAGGGAAACATGAAGATGAAACCAGGAGCTGTCCTTACTGAATCATCAGAGCTGAACAGGTGATGGAGAAACAGGGTTACCTTTTAGGTGACATGAACGGAAGTTATGAACTATTTCTGAGAGACAAATAACACCAAGATCCTTTTTTTACGTAGCGCACAGCTGGTAACTGTGCAGCGGCGGGTCTAGCAAAGTTTTGCCAGGGGGCCAGGTAGGGCATTAACTGGGAAAGGGGGGCACAAAAATATTTCTTTGTTATTTCATTTAAAATGACTAATAAATAATTATCTGAATCTTACAACCAAAGTTTTCATCTGATTAAATGTATAGAAATCCATTACTGTATATAGTAACTATTAAGTCTAATATATACTCTAGTAAGCTATAGTACTATTTCCATCTTTGCAGTCTGCAATTCTGTTGAAGAAAGATGTTGAATCTGTTTAATTATTGTAGAAAAATAATTGATTTCTGTGCTGCTTTTTTTTTTTAAATGCACGTGTATTAAATTAAAGTTGATTATGTTGATTAAACATCACAAGGCGGAGGGTGGGGGGTGGTTCCCTTTTTTTTTTTTTTTGCTGGGAGTTGGCAACCCTATTAGTTAGGTTGTTTAATATTTCTGCTAAGTACTCTTTAAAATATCAGAATAGGGAGGATGGTGTAGGTTTATAGAGATTTATTTAAAAAAAAAAAAAGTTGTATTGATTACAAAATACACTATATCGGATTCATATCGGTATCGGCAGATATCCAAATATATGATATCGGACATAAAAAAAATTTTAAAATTTTTTTTAAAAATCGTGCCATCTCTAGTTTCTACTCAGAAACACAGTCGCTGGCCATTTAAATTGCAGCTGCACATTAGCCGTCCTCTCTCATGAAGCAGAGGGTAAAGACAGAAAGAGACTCAGGTTATATACTTAAAAACTGAACTTCATTTTCAAAAACCAAGAAGACTCATGATATTCTACCAGTGCCTGTCTGCTGTATTCTTGCTGATATCCTAGAGTAGATGGGGATGACAGAAATATATACACAGATTTGACGAGGTCAGGAAACATTAAGACCAATAATGTCACAGTGGCACGCTCTCCTTTGAAAAAAATAAAAATAAAAACAACCTGATGTTGAATATCTTGTTTTCACATTCAACCCCATCTTTTAGAACCTGATTTCCAGAAAGCTGTTTTGTATTCAAACCAGTCTTGGAAATAATAAAGCCACTGGAAGAGATCTGCAACACACCAGACTTTGGTTACTGAGCGAAACAATGCTGAAAACAGCCTGCGTTCGCTTCCCTCCCTCCAAGACATCTACAGGAAGCGGTGCCTGAGGAAAGCGGGGAGGATCATCAAGGACTCCAGTCACCCCAGCCATAAACTGTTCAGACTGCTTCCATCAGGAAGGAGGTTCTGCAGCATCCGGTCCCGTACCAGCAGACTGAGAGACAGCTTTTTCCATCAGGCCATCAGACTGCTGAACACGTCATAGACACCTCAGCTTCACTACTGGAACTTCAACATTATGCACTCCACACTGTATATAAATGCCACTTGTTTTGCACATATTCAACTCTGTATATTTTATATATTTTATTATTATTATTATTATTATTTTATTTTTTTACTATTTAATTTGTAAAAATGTGTGTACACACACACACACACACACACACACACACACACAGGAAAATATTTAGTATACACATCCAGAAATGCATACACTATTATATATTGTACATATATTTATTAGTTTCAGGTTGGCCATTCTTGTATTTTGCTCGTTTGTGTTGTTGTGTTTGCACATCTCTGTTGCTTGTGGGGCTCGCACACAAGAATTTCACTCGCATGTGCTGTGCCAGTGTGCCTGCACATGTGATGTGACAATAAAAAGTGATTTGATTTGATTTGATTTGAAATAAATAAATAAAACGTTTTCGCTTCACTCGCCTCAACATGCCTACCCTTACAAATGCAATCCACCTGAGAAAAAATAAATAAATAAGTGGTGTTCTCTTTGAAGCAGACAAATGTGTTCTGCAGATCTGCCCTTATTCCTTTAAATTCCCTCATAATATTTATCACTTTACATTAGAAATCACACCGCTAGTGCAAGTATTTTACATTCTAATCAGTGCTGTGAAAGGAACATTATAAATATGAACAAGGGTATAGCTGAGATAAATTATTATTTATTCTAAAACGATTATTCCCCTCTTTATCTTCAGAGACCTGAGCAGCTGCTGGATGGCCAAGTGAGCCAGGGAAAGTTTGAGAAATGCTGCAGCTCTCCTCTCACAGATGGGCAGGATGGGTTCTCTAATTGACACTCCAGCATGTTGATGCTGCACAGCAGATCAATAGGAAGGCAGAAGTAGGCTGCCCTGAGGAAAATGAATGAAGAGAGGAGGGCTTAGCTGCACACAAGGAGTTGAGAGCTTGGAAGAGGCTGTCACTATGTTTCTAATGAAAGAAAAAAAATTACTGAAATAAGCCTTAAAAGGACATATTGATCGGGTGAATCAAACTTAAAAGTGGAATGGGGAAAATAATTATTTCTTGAACTGAAAAAGAAAAAGAAATTGCCATACAATCGGTGCACAACACTAGGGTGAGCTAGGCCATCTGTCATTGAGCTGATTTTTAGCACCACAATACAGTAATTCCAGTATTGTTACAACAGAAAACACAGTGATTATTTTTACCTGCATCTACTCTCTTCTTGTATATTATAGAGCAGTTTTGTGAGTCAGTTTTGTGTTAGATTTTCTTTTTTAGTCAATAATGAGTGTTAGTGCTACATCGAGCACATTTGTTCTCACTAAATATAAACTCATCAGAAATATTTTAATGGAGACATTCATCAAAAATAATTTATGACTCATTGTGTACTCATTGTTATATAACAGCAAATTTGATTCTCTTTAAAGATGAACCTTATTTCTTAGTGCCCCAAACTTTGGAACTATAAAGCATAACCATTAATGCGCTCAAAACAATGCAAACTCTTTTGTTACACAGGTTTCAGATAAGGAATTTATTGAGAAGTATAGATACAATTCCAGCTCTGCACAAAGTTACTACTAAAGCATATTTGCATAATATTGATAATACAAATCTTCAAGCCTTCAAACGCCTCCATGCAGAACTACAGAACGGTTCTTGATGACAAGAGTTTTTATTGCCAGCTGTCAAACTACGCATCTGAGACAAAGAGCAATCTTGATATTCGTTAGTGTCATCCTTTACAATAGAGAGAAGCCTCATTCAGATCTGTGCAGCCTGAATGTGAGGTTTATTCTCTCTTGAGTGTGTCAAGTTTCTAAGCAGCAGTGCCTCAGCCAAGCCATGCAGTTAATACCGACAGCTTCCAATATAGGTGTTAATTTGCCTAATTAGAATAAAAACAAAAAAGTTTGGCTCAATCTGCCTACATACTTATTCCAGTTTACCATAATTATTGTTTACAAAAGTGGCCCAAGGTATAAATACTCCTGAAGAGTCAGGATGCACAATTTCCACAGTAATTATTCAAACAGCTTTTTACCTACTGATATCATCTTTTCAATTCTCAGGAGAAAAAAAAAAAAAAAATCAGCAGGGAGTGTGTATATTGCAAAAATAATTAGAGTATCAGTCAGGGTTGGCCGAAATGTTGAAATTTTCCAGCCAGCCACTGTCAGCCCAGAAGCATGCATCTGCAAATATTTTTCGAGATGTATATATGTGTGTGTGTGTGTGTGAAGCAAAACACCCCACTCTAACTGCATGCACATGCATGCTCACATCTAAAAAGAATAAAATACTATATGCGACAGATTTGTTTTGAATTGTAAAAACCGCAAAGCCAAAAACAATACATATACCCTAAAAACCCATCAGATAAAGGATTCCTTTTAGTCTCCAAATGAAAGAATTACAGCTTTATATACAGTTTGCTGTTTAAATGATTAGGTTGGACAAGCTGTGAGCTCAGAAATGCAGTGGAAACTTCATAAATCATTATAAAGGTAGCTAGCTTGCTTTGCCTTGGCTCTTGGATAGAGTGTGAGTTCAGAAGTCCATCAGAGACACGAGGCGACGTCTACACTGGTGCTTCACTTTATAGTACTTAGCATCTGCCAAACAATGTCAGGTCTCCAGACTCTAAATTCTCTAATCTTTTATGAGGAGAATATTTATCAGTGTCTGTCTACAACGCTCTAGTTCAACACAACAAAGAAGAAAGACTTCAAATTTGGCAGTTGCGCTACTTGGAGAAAGGGGCAGACTACTGAATTATCGAAAAGAATTCTAAAGAAAAATAAATTCTTTGAACAGCAAGTTTCTTTTTAAATCTTTCTTGGTTTTTCCACCAGACCTCTATTTGCAGAATCCTGCACAATCGTTACTCCCCCCTTCAGTTCTGGCAAACCAATCATTACTGGCTGATGAAAAGTGCATCACTACCAGTGCACTTCTGTGCCACTGTCTGCACAGACATTGTTTGAACGTGTTTGGCAAGGACCTGAATGTAAGATGTTGTCCCCTTACATGTAAAACTGCAGCTTTATTTACCAGTTATGATTTAAAGTAGGATGTCACTGTGTAAAAATATTCAAACTGTTTAGGTACTATGTGTGAGGTTTTATTGGGGACTTTGTTTAAATGCATGTGAGATGGAGCTGGACTCCAATTTGACCATGTTGATTCTGCATTGTGACTTTCAGACATGATTCCTCAAAAGAAGACGTGGTGACCTTATTATTACCTGCTCTGGTCAGTGGTTTTAAATCAGCACATATATGCAAATAATTTTTCACCACCTCCCCACCATTAATAATTGAGCCTACTGTTCGTTCACAAACTCACAAGTTCTCATGCAATTTAAATTCCATCTAGAGTGAAACCTTTACTTTTTAAAGTTTCATAGTTTTTTCCCCCCTTCAGTTCCATTTTATCAGCTCAGTATGAAGCTCAAAGGAATAAATTAAAGCTATCAAAAGAGCTACACCCTGCAAAGCCCACTCATTGGCTGCTGTAATGAAAGATAACGGTAGATACTGCTGTTCTCTTCAGGGTCCAATTTCTAACCTGTGCCTTTTTACATTTTGGTAACATTACAAGCAAGACAAAATTAGTAATCAGTGCATGTTTTTTGCTGATAAATAACAGTAAATGATTTTTCTAGTAATCATCTGATCACTTGATCCGCTGCTACATATTACATGTTGCTGAAAAATGAATCAATTAACTTGTTACACTGATGGAATCATGTCCAGTATTATGTATGGATTTGGTACATCACTACCAAAGTGGTCCAATGGGAAAAACTATTTTACAGACAGGAAAATGACTGAAATGATCCCAATTTCTTTCCCTCGACATCTGATGTGTTTTGTCACTGTTAGATATAAAGAGAGATGGGAGCTTGAATATTTTATCTCCAGGGCGCATTAATTACAGAAACAGCAAAATGCAGTTGACAGTTGTGATTTATTTAGAACCCTGAGATATGTGGTAAATCTTGCTAAGACATGATATTATGCAATAGCTGACTGTGGTCGTTTGATTTCCCTTCGCTGAGAACCCTCAGGAAACCAGGGTGTAATTTATCTCTTGAAATATCAACTTTATGACAACCGCACAAGAGAGCCGCTCCATTTCTGTGCCAGCTACAGAAATTTTAGAACATGCAAACAAGGCTTATTAACATGAGGCCGTCGCTGTGTTTTCCCCAAACACAGCGAATGCAATGTGTTGTTTTGGAGATCCTGGAAGACATTTGGAAGTCAAAGTTGAAAACAGAGGGGGGGAGAAGAAGTGGGCCATCCCTAAATTTTTTTGGTTACTTGCGCTGGATGTTTTTTGGTGCAGGCTAATGGAGGGCTAAAGGCCACTGAGCCACATCTAGCAAGAGATAAATGGACTGAAATGTGAGAAGAAGCCCTGATTCTCCTATCCCAGAAGTCTGGTGGGAGAAATATAATGCTGCTTGAATAAGTTGAAGACACTATGCGAAAGGGAGAAATTGTTGACTTCCTGTTCGCTGACTGACTGATTCAATGACTATTATCTTGCTCTAACAATGAAACACACACCTCCACAATCCTCAAGTTCTCACCCTTATGGTTCACAGTGTCTTATCCTCCAATGCATTCTTTAGCCTCTCATCTTAGGGGGGGGGGGGGGGGGGGGGGGGAATAAAAAAAAAAAAAAAAAAAAAAAAAAAAAAAAAAACACAGGGGGGCCATTTCTGCTTAGTATTCATCACCATTATATTTCCCTATAAAGCTTTCAGTTCCTACCAGCCATCACATGCATACCTGGGGGCCTGAATTGAATACGATTCAGAAGGCAGGCTTGAATCTACAGGTTAAAATATATCCAAACACCTTGGTCTCTCAAAGCCTCAGGCACTGAAGGCTGCTCATTCTTACGCACTATGTGAGCCTGGTTAATGGCCCAGTAAAAAGATGGTATGAGGTGAACCATCTCCAGTCTCCTGTTGACACTAAGCGGCTCTTGGTAATGATGCCTACCATACTTCATCTTGTGGGTCAAATACACTCGCTTTTCAACTTTGTATTTTAGACTATAATGTACCAAAGCTTCATATTTACAGAGCGTGAATGCGAAAAGAGACTATAGAGCATGTCCTAGAAAGTGTGTGCGTGAGAATAGCATGGGGGTGGTGGGGTCACAGTCGATACTGAAGGCAGGTACTTCTCAGACACACTGATTGATTTACTGTATCTGTTGGGCTAGACCTGCCTGCCTGTCAGGATTAAGGAATTATGTCTTATCAAACCTGTTCCCCTGACAGACCCAATTCCAACTGAATCACTTGAAGCAGCAACATATGGAAAACTAGGGCATATCTGTAAGAATGAGTGTTTTGCAAGTATAGTGTCTGCTCGTTAGATTTTTCAAGATAATGGGAACAAAGCGATGTGCAGTCACACAAACTTTAAGGGCACGAGATACAGCCGCTGTTCAGTTCATCTGGTCTTAAGTCTGTTTGCCGAATCCAAATCCTACCAGGCTCTTTATATAAATTGCAAGAGAAATAGAAAAATGCAACACAAATTTCATGCAGAGCCATCACCTTCAATCCCCCAGAGAAAATTGTATGAACAATTTTAATCTATAGCAGCTAATACAAAATACATAAGGCCCAGGGACTCTAGAGAGTAAAAGCCTGAAT
The DNA here is from genome assembly GCF_963969265.1 of Rhamphochromis sp. 'chilingali'. Taxonomy (NCBI): domain Eukaryota; kingdom Metazoa; phylum Chordata; class Actinopteri; order Cichliformes; family Cichlidae; genus Rhamphochromis; species Rhamphochromis sp. 'chilingali'. The sequence goes on along the minus strand of NC_137936.1, from coordinate 32,142,541 downwards.
CGGAAGGCCTCCCTTCTGAGTACAAGCTCATAATCTCCACCACATGCAGCGTGAGAAACGTAGTCTTTCAGTGTATCTCAGAGAAGATGGCTGATTATGTGAAAATTTAAGTCTCTGCACCTTGTCCTTTCTTGGAAACACATAAGTGGACCTGCAAACAAGCAAAAACCACAGAGTCAACAGGGGACACAAGCTAACAAAGAGCACCATATATCCCCAATGTTAACAACAGGACAGTGTTTCTACTGTAATTTCTGCAACACAGCACAAAATAAGCTGGAAGGAAGAGACTGCACAACCAACAGTAAAATCTATCCTCAGTTCAGCTTTCACAACCTTGCTTTATTACAGCTTTCCTGAATTGTTAAAACACTAACTCGCATTTTCTGAAGCAAATTCTCAATGTCCTAAACTAATCAATCCCTCTTTTGGCAAAACGTTAAACTGTTTTCACCTAATTAGATGCAATTTGCAATTCTCCTTTAACCTTTTTGTAAAACTCTAAGTACATCCCCACTCACTAAAACACATTCTGCACAGTGATTCCGTTATGAGGCATAATGGTAACCACAGGAAGCAAAAGTTAAATTACAGCACAGATGCCATTTCTTAAACACAGAATTGTTCGCACTTGTTGCTAAGGATGATAAACCTGAAGCCCGAAACTGAGGCAGTTCAGAACCCACAGCCAGCAACGTTGAGCTGAATGTTGAAAATATCAGTGGATGGAAACTAACTGTGAGGTAGAGGAGAAAGAGCAAAATCATCTCAGTAATTTCAGAAGAAATTTGACCCGCTGCAACAGACCACATTTGTAAAGTAATAGAAGAACTGTTTAGTATGATGTTTCTCACACAATGATTTACTCATAAGAAAAAGAAACGTACTCATCGGTCACTGGTATGCCTGTTCAACTGCTCATTCAAATATCTATTCTGTTAAATACATGGCAGCAAAGCATTTAGGCACCCAGGTGTGGTCAAGATGACTTGCTAATGCTCAAACCAAGCATGAGAAAGGTGATTTATGTGACTTTGAAGTTGGCATGATTGTTGGTGCCAGACAGGTTGTTTTGAGTGTTTTAGGAAATGCATAACCATCTCCAGTGTTTACGGAGAATGCTGTGAAAAAGTGAACATTTCCAGTGAGAGGCAGCTCTCTGGACAGAAATTCCTTGTTGATGCCAGAGGTATCAGAGTAGAATGCCCAGTCTGCTTCAAGCTGATGGAGAGGAAACAGTAACTCAAATAACCACTGAACACAAAACACGTTGAAGAAACTGTTGAAGCAGATGGGGTACAGTAGAGGAAGACCCCAGTAGGTGCCACTCCTGGCAGTTCAAAACAACAAACAGAGGCTAATATTTGGACAGACTGACCAACACTGAATGATGGAAGATTGCCAAAACGCTACCTGGTCTGATGAGTCTTGATTTCCTCACAAACATTTAGGTAGCAGAGTCAAAATTTGGCATAAACATAAAAGCATGGATGATGCCTTGTATCAATAGTTCAGGCTGGCGATCGTGAATTGGTGTCTGAGATATTTTCTTGGCACACTTTGGACCCCTTAGTACCAATTAAGCACTGTTGAAACTGGTTTTGTGTTTAAAGTTTTGAGAAAATGCAAGAAATTAATCATGTTAAATGTTCAAATTAAAAATATTATCAATACAGTTTTTAGACATAAGTGTGTGTGTGTGTGTGTGGGGGGGGGGGGGGGGGGGAATGTTTGTTTTTACTAAATTCCAACTTATTTTGGACTTTCGGATGAAAAGCTGCCCAATTTCCTGATCACGTAAATGCAAAACAATCTTTCCATAAATAGTAAAATAACAGCTTCAGTCATTATAAATGCTTAAACAACAGCCTAAATCCTCAATGTAAAACCAGCCATAATTTAGCCATGCTCTTTTCATCCATGTCCAGCATTGTTCGGGTCATTTTCAATACAGTAAACCCAATTTAGAGCATCTTAAAAGCAAAGCAAAGATGAAATAACATGAAAATGATGCACTGAAGAGGTGATCTGACCACTCATTCATCCACCTTAATGAGCTCCATCCTGGAGCTTTGTGGGTACACAGCACTGTCAGCATGTAGCCTTCTGTCAGCCTCTGTACACATGACTGTTAACAAATCCAGCCCAACAATGGAACTGCACAATTAAGCAATACAGGCTGCACAGCACTAACAACAGCCCACTTTATACACAGCGCTACACTAGGCTGCCATCAGTAAATCCAACAAACAAAAAAGACAATGACTCACCGATTATTTTATTGGGAAGACTCACCAGGTACCTTAAGAGAAAACATTCATCTTTTTTCCTTATTTCCTTCTCTGCCTTCTTAGATCCAGATTTAAAGTACCCAGAGTTCCCAATGAATGCAACTTAAGACAAAAATTTTAGGAAGCAGCCCAGACCTGAATGCTAAAATAAAAATGAAGCCATCAACCTCCCAAGTGCTGCAGCCTGGCGTTAAGCAAACATATAAAGTTAGGTAGCCTTAAGCTTTGATTCTATCTTTTGTAACTTTCCATTTAATTTACCATAATTAGCTTGCTTGAACTCACTACATTTGCTTCGCTTTTTATTTTAGGTTCACGGTTTCAGCTGTAATTGGAAAAATGTGTTTTTAATTAAAATGTGCACCTGGCTTCTTTTGGCTTGACTGCACGGTTTTAAATGGTCGTGAATGGGTATTAAATGTGGGTTGCTGTAGAGGGCGCTCTTTCCCCCAAACAGAAATCAATAACATTTACAAAAGGGCAAAGAGGCAGGTTTTTGTGTTGTTTTGTTTTGTTTTTTTATATAGGGATTAAACTCTGCAAGTAGGAGTAAAACTAAAGCACCATTTTTTGTCTTAGTTTGCTACTTCCTTTTTTTATTTAACGTTGCCTTATCTTTACTGATGTTGTATACATGGCATGTGTTATTTTTCTTACACTCTTGCATGCCATTGTGATTTTTCAGCAGCCTTTTCTTCATGATCTTATCTTATATCTTATCTTTAATGCTTATTGTTAAGATTTTTCTTCTCCCCTAATAGCAAAGATTCATACAGCTGCGCAATTTTTCAGAAGCAAACTTTATTTTTACGTTAATAAGAATAATTAGTTAGGAGTCAACTTTTTTTTTTTACTTTGAGTGAAATGACTGGACAATGCTGACACGTGTCCAGAACCATAATGAAATGTCTGCCTTTTGTTTACACATTCTTCTTTTCAGTTTAATTCAGGTTTATTTATATTGTGCCAAATCACAGCAACGGACACCTCAAGGCGCTTTGTACCGTGAGACCCTGCAGTAAGGTACTGTATTGTGCCTTTGGGTATGCAACACAGGATTATAGCTAAATTAATGAGAAAATGAGTCTTGTTTCGTGCACACTGATAGTGTCCACACAAAACATGTAATTGTTCTCTGTGTCTAATTCGAATCAATTTTACACTTGCTCTGTCAGACTAGAATTCATCACCACGATCCCATTGATGCAGCCATCCTCCTTTTCTGAATGTCCACTGACCAGTGCTCATCAATTTGCAAACCTCTAATTTTGAAATCACAGACCCTCTCATATGTAATGGCTACTGTGAAAATGTGTCTGTTTTTGTTTGTAGGCTTGAAGGCTAATTTTAATCATCTTTTTATCATGCATACAGACAAGCTTTTTTATGCATACTTACTATATTTATGCTTTCAGCATGAGATTGGACACCCGTTCACTAACCTGAAAAGACACCTTTCACTATGACCCATCTTCTCTGACTTTCTTTGATGATGTGAGTATGAATTTTATTTTTCTGTTTTTCAGGAACAGAGTTCCCATTATCCAAATGCTTGTATGAATTAGAAGCATACATTCTCTATAGTGCAACAGCCTGCAGGTCCTTTGAGACCTGCAGCAGATGTTGACAGTACGGGCACTCCTTCCGGAGCTGCAAGTGAGAGTAGCCATTCACCACGAAATGCACAGGCAGGCAGAATGTAGGCTGGAAAGCCTTCTGTTCACCAGCTTCAGCTTACCATAAGTGCAGCAAAATTGTACCTGGCAACTGTGTCTAAGTCATAGCTGATGTTTTTGTTACAGCGGAACAGCTTTGGCAGTCTTTGACAGGGTTTGTCAATAAAGACTAAGAAATTGTTTATTGAAATGTCACAGAAAGTCGCCTATAGACCCAAGCTCAATTCAAGCTTAGTAAAAATTGAGACTGTGAATGTTGGGTATAGCAGCAAAAAGTCCTGTATGAAAAGAAGTAGGAGCGCATAGATCTGACTAAAGTAAGTATATAACATTATTTGATCTGTAAGGGGAGATGATTGGATAAGATAAATGGTATTGCTTGAGAGGAGATAAAAAAGAAATCCTTGCCAAATACCCCCAATACAATGTGAGATAGCAGTGACCTTAAATGTGATCACTGCCTTGCATTGTTTGAGAAAGAATATGAAAACATTGTGGCAGGAATTTGTGTCAGACAGTAATACTAGTTTCAGCATTTGTCAGAATGAGTAATGAAAAATTGGTGAATCATCTGTTGTGCTGTAAGCAGCTATTCACAACTGAACCCTGCTAATAAACCTGAAGTCAAATAATACTGCTGTAGCAGAGACTATGCTGACAAAGAGAAGAGTAGGAGGCCAGCCTAACAAATTCCAGTGCATCTTTTTGGACGTGAGACAAACAGATCAAAGAAAGAACAAACACCAGACCTTCCCTGCATATCAGCCAACAAGTGAGCATAATGTGCAAATGTCTGAACTGCACAGCCTATAGGTCTTTACAAGTGTGTAATTGCTATGTGACACTTTTGAAGACAGCGCGACAATGCAATATCAAATAAGAGTATCTGAATGAAAAAGAAGGGGGCCATTGTTCGAGGAGAAAGATGTCTCTTCTAGAAAATAATACCGCCTCTCTGTCTGCATTCATGTCACAGTTCAAACATCAGTTTACACTGCCATGCCTTCACAAGTTGCCCTGAACACTGTAACAAGTCTTCAGGGGGCAGGAGAGAAGGATGTCACTGACAATTTTGCAGAGCATGAAGCTCGACTGCTAATGAGATTTCTTTTTCTACCAGCAGCAAATATAAGTAGTCATTTCCTGCACAAAGACCACTTCTTAAAAAGAAAAAAAAGAGAACATGGCAGTGATGCTCCTTAAGATTTCATTTGTGCTCTTGTTATGTACTAAACTAAATCAGCTCATATTAATTCTCCATTTTATTACTGTTATTGTTGTGGGTTTTTTTACTTTATGTATTGTGTAATATTGCTAATTTGTGGCATTGTTTTGTTTTGCATTATGCAGCCTTTAGAGTGCCCCTGTGAAACACTTTCAATAATTTCCACTATTACTCAGAACATTTTTGGGTAATGGGCGCTCTTTTGATGCTGTTCACAGCCTCATCCCACAGTATGACGTGGACATCTCCACTGACCACTTAAGCAGGTGCTAATTAACTGACACAACCTTGGAAACCAATTTGTGATTATTTTCATTTCACATTCATAACCCATTACGTCTAACAAAGATATGTTCAGAAATACATTTGGAAGATGGTCCTATTTTGTCTGCATCTGAAGTAATAACTAAACAAGAAAATGACTGTGCCTGGAAATGAATTTCATTTTGAAAAGTTAGCGCGACTTACTAACTACATTCAATTTGCAGCAATGAGTGTAAGTATTAAACTATACAAGCACGTCAACTCGAGCCCTGCATTCACATGCAACACAACAATGCTTGTGAGCATGAAAACTGCCTCTTGCAAAGTGTGGCTGATGAGATATGCATATATTCATGAACAGGTGTAATGTGTTCTGAAAAAAATAGAACTTGAAATGGCCTTTCAGCACAAAGTAGGAGCAACTGCAAATTATCAATGTTCCTGTTCATATGCGTGCAATAACATTATGCTAAAGATAAAAAGACAACAATATAAAAATATTGGGACTAATGTGAAGGATTATGTATTTCAATCACATATAAATCAACACAGTAATAAACTTGATTTGATGCATAACTGTGAGATAAACAACAATGAAATTAAGTATGTTAAAGTATTTAAAGTATAAATGAATTGGATTTATTAGCATAAATATAAGCTTAATGGGGATTTTTAAACTATGCTGTGCAAAAGGATTACAAATTAGAACAAAATTTAAATATCATTTTGAACATTAAAATAACAAAACATAAGCATATTTGAGTGACTTGTCAATATCAATACACAATCCAGTGACAACAGGCATCTGAATGGTCTTTAAAATTTTCTTTTGAATGACTGCCCTGACTTCATAAAGCCATATAGACAATAACCTTCTGTGTCTGAACACGGCTGTCCAGGGCTCCTTTGAGAAAAGCTTTGAGAAAGGTGGCAGAGCACATACACCTTTGGTAAAAGAAAGGTCAGCGTCTAATGTTTCAGAACTGTAGCACTACTATTAAAGAACTTTTATATAACATAAGGTTGCCTGTATATTATATTTATCTCACATACTATTGAATAAAATTAGAAAAGAGATGCCTAATTGCCCAGAGCCTGGGTAGCAAGTCTAAAGCTTTCCTTGGATACATTTGAAATATCCTCACATTGATGTTTCTCTGCAAAAATGTTAACCATGTTCAAAATTCAAAGATACAAAATACAGGGGAGGCTGATGTCATTAGTGACCTGTTTTGAATGTTATCAGCTCACTTCATAAATGGCCATTATCAGCTGTTATCAGTCCAATACTTATCACATGTAGGAGGGCTCTTTCCACTTATTTGCAGGATCAGTGGAAAATTATAACACTTTCCACTGGGGAGAAGTTCCTCCGTAATGAGTGGAGTGTCTCCACTGGCAGGAGTGGTGCTGACATTGGTCACACATGAGCCAGGAGATTAAGAAATATCTTTTGGACTTGAATGATTTGAATCACATTTTGCTTATGAAATTGCTTACTGCTTATTGGTTGATTTTAGGCTGTTTGGTTCAGTATAAAATACTGTAAAAAAAAAAAAAAAAAAAACACAAAGAAAAACCTACAACCTTCAGAGAAAGTGATGCAGCAGTTTAGCGCTGCACTGTAAGCTGGTCCTGGATTTGAATCCACCAGCAGGCCTCTTTGGGTGGGGTTTGCATGTTTGCCCTGTTTGTTTATGGCTTCTGCCTGGGTATTCCAGGTTGTTGCTCTTTTGAAGCCTAACCATGCTAGATTAATTGGGAATTCTTAATTGGCCATAGGAATGAATGTGAGCGTGTCTCTCCTGCAGAAGGCGGTCAACCACTCCAGGGTGTACCTCATCTTTGGCCCTATGACAGCTGGGGTAAGCAGAAGAAAATGAATGGACAATCTTTAGTAAGCAAGCAACGTGTTTCCAAGCTGAATTGTGTCATTTACTACATGCACTTCATCACAGAACAGCTAAAGGTTTTTCTAGACTCATAAGCTGAGCTGATTTCTGTTTATCACTGATTACAGTGGACGATAACTGAATACCAAGCTTCGTGGGAGAGGGTGCCCGCTGGCCATATCTATGTAACTGATTAAAACCGCTGATGGCCATTCAATTCAATTTCAAGTGAAAATACTGAACTTGCAGTTCAAAAAAATGTTTGAATATTTGTGCCAAGTTTTGCAACATTTTCCTGGATGAGTAAAAAAAAAAAATCATTGTTGGCAACAAGACTGAACATCACAGGATCACCTGCGTCATTAGGATTTTTCTCTCCACAGAAAATGTCAATACAAAATTTCAGTATATTTACAGTGAGTTGAGCTGTTGTTTAATTCTGAATAAAACTGATAGATCATCAATCAAACCTGGAGTCCCATCATAAAACCTTTCACGTTCTGCATGCATTAAAATAATAACGCATCTTACTAATATTTCAACTAGAGCAACACTGCAGTTAAGCTGATTATGCAAGTCTCACTCTGTGCATATAATGTATCACAATAATGCAGTTTACATGTCATAGGAGAACACTACTTAGGCATACATTTCTCAGACTTTCCATTAAGACAATGCCTAACATGTCTCAAAATAGCTCTGTGAATGCCAGTAAGAGCTCAACCTATGCTTTCTCTAATACTAATTATCCTAACAAGCACGGCACTGTGTACACAACTTTACTCATGTTACACTTGTAATCGCTTTATTTTTGCATTTTTCATGCCAGGCATGATCCATGGTGATGACACTGCCATCAGTCCAATGGTGTAATTGCACAGTAAACACTAATTGTGACAGGTGAATGTAAACTTCACAATACATGTATCCATTTTACATTTGTGACAATCTCACCTTTTTTATCCTTAACATAATCTTACAATAAATGCAAAGTTTCTTAACACAAAAAAAGAGGAACATTATTTTGGGCAACACTGAAATTTGCATCTCAACAATGACTACTGTGGACACGGGAAAAAGGAAACAAGGATGTCTTGTTTGACATCTATGCATTTTTTTCAGGGTTATGTAATTACAGGTGTCCTTCTACCTTTATATTTTAGGTTAAAAAATTATCATTTGGGATTTCAAAGCTCTTACTAGACAAGGGTAATATGTTAATGTGGTCATTTTAAATTCTTTTCATCTTCTTTTGTGCTGTTTTCAGATTCTCTGGTAATAAAGTGATATCAGGTACGCCCCCGTGTTTCTTGCCTTCTTTTCCATGGTGCACCTTCAAAGCCTATAAACTATCCAGCTGGACAACAAAGGAAGAAGGGGGGAAAAAATCAATGTAATTGAACACTGTGTGGCCACTGAGATAGCGAGGGTAGATACAATCCTCTACTGTAAAATAACACGCATTATCATCATCCTGCACTTAGATGAACCAGCAGAGACAAAGCAGAAACTGTACAAATTCCAGCCTCTGGAGTGCTAAGATTGTTGATATAGTTTCAGGGTATGAAACCTGTATAAAGGAAAGGAAAAGGAAAAGCCAAGGACGGATTGCTCTTTTTTCTGCCATCCTAGTTGTCATGGAGGTAGTAGTAACATGTTGTAATGTCAGGGTTTGATGTTGCTCATTAGGCCAGTAATGATTTGTGGATGGATTGTAGGTGTGGGAGCTGTGTCTCGTTTGAAGCCATATGCTGGCAGCCAGGGTACTTCAGACACTAGTGTTTACTGGGAGATCCAAGCTATTTTATTGCTTCTAATGTCATAATTTACATTCAGCTAGTGGACTCTAATGGATCCAATGCTCCACATCTTCCCTCTTTGTTCAGCTGAACAATCAAAATGTGGGAAATGGAAATAAGTTTTAATCTTTTTGACCTTGCAGCTCAATATAATTGTTTTATGATGGTATTATTACCAGATGTTGCAGTTGTTGTATTTTACTGTTATAATAATTATTAGCTTTGTATATCATATATATATTTATAGTTTGGACACCCGATGTGATGACATCCTGGCAGGGATTTGCTTTTACACCAGGCAGTATGACTCTTTACCTCCCTAAGAGATAACAAACATCTGTCAAAAATGATCAGCACTGTGACATAGTGATGGCAAAGACAGTCGATATTTAAGCTGCAGTGTTCTATATACATATATATTGACAAAAGGGGTTCTGCTTTGCATTTTGAAGCTACAGCACATCAAATTTCCATTTAAAAACACATGTGTGTTTGGAGGCTGCAAGCCAGTGCCCCCTCAAAAGTAAATGAGACCACACTGATTAATTCTGGTGCCCATGGAAGTAAACTATATATATATATATATACATACATTTAAGGGGGGGAAATGTATCATAATCAGCAAAAAGCTATCGCAGTGACCAGGGGAAAATAGTCTCTGCAATATTTCTTTTGCCAGATATGAGCTCCTGTCCCTATAAAGCAATTACAGATGAGTCAGTATTGCTTATCAAGCCATGTTTTCTAAGTACTGGGCTTAAAGTTGCCAAAATATTTTGCAGCCACTGCCACAGATGGTTAATGATTTATACAATGTTAAATTATTTCAACAGCTGATGTTTTAAAATTCTTCACCTAATACCAAAGCTCTTGGGGTCAAGCAATCACAGTTGACGTTTCTGTGTGTTTACACTAGGCTCGCTTTCCCTGCATTTGATTAAAATGCAATTGAAAGCAATATACTGTAAAATGAAAATTGTGTATAAACAGGGCAGCATCAGCAACCCCAGAAAACAGCATCCTATATCTAAAGCTGTGCAGCTTTTAACTGCTTTACCAAAGCGGCTTCTGTATTGGCATCTTCAGTGTAGCCTGCCAGCTCCAATGCGCATGGGATTTGCCAAACTAAAAATTCAACCGTCTTGAACCCAGAACTCACTATTATTACAAAAATAAGTCTGCTATCTCAAGACACAGTTAGTATGGGTTCTAATGGGGCTTTTTTCAATGTACCCAATTAGTGCTTAGACATGCAGCAGCCAAAGCTTCATTAGTGGACAGCAGTCAGGCAGCCAAATCAAATCCATTCGCACTTTACACAACTGAGTTGAGCTATAACCTTATTCTAGATTTAACAATAACTACTCATTTTTACTGACTCCTATCTCATCATCTGTTTAATAACCTTTAACAAGGAGAGAAGTTACATGTAAAGCGGTCCCATCCATCTCGTGTAATTTTTATGCTTGCTAGGTTGACACGACTTGTTAAAAACAAGTTAAAACTAAAGCTGTATGTATGCAGACAGACTACTATCTGCCACTTATCTTCAAATTTCACAGTAAATCCTTGTAAATGTTGCTACAGGCTGAGACAGCAGCCACCTCCACTTTTACTAGTTGTGCTATCTGCATGCAAAGGAGTGTGGGGTGGGATATTTCCCCCATACCAGACAATCAATCTATCAATATTGCAATGTTTTGCCCCCTAGAAATCTGTGTTTTTAATTGCACCAAAGCTCCACAATCTGTGGACTCTAATTTGGAACGATTAGTCTTTTTGCAATAAATCCAAATATCATACGTTACCTGCAGTTGTGACAAGATCCAAACTATTTTCGTGGGAGTGCTTTAATCCAAGCAGCCACCTTTTTGTGTGCCTCTAATTGCAGGTCCTATGGGTTTTTTAATGTACATCATGGCGACATACAGGAGTTCTTGGCATATAAAACAGTATAGAGTTTGGGCCCCAAGGCTCCCTCTTCCAGCCATTCTCTTTGACATTAAGACCGGAACATGCTCTCTCACAGTAAAACCCCAGCTTCCTCTTTTTAATGAAAGGTGTTCATCATCACCTTGTCAGCAACAGTGTGTGACTAGGACAGGTTGATGCCACTTAGTCTCCCTAAGGGGAGTATGCGCTGTCAAGCAGAATTTGCAGTCCTGCCATTTTACTTTGACAGACGAACCAACCTGGACAGGTCTGGAGAGCAGGGCCACATAATGGGCCCTCCAGTTGTCTTACCCTTAAAAAACTGAATTGGATGACATTTGTGTCTTATTTGAGTCCATAGCTGCATCTTGTTCTGCTGTGCTAGTCATTCTGCGTTTACACCAACAGATGAATCAGAGCATTACTTTCACCATCATTCATCGCCCACGCCATCACATCCCGATCCTTGAAAAGCTCTTAAAGGTTACTGTGGCAGAGATGACCGGTCTCTCCCTTGGCTGCTACAAGTGAGTGCCTTCGCAGTGGCCCAGTTACCCTGCCCGGCTGAGCCCTGATCGCAGGCGTAAGGGGTGGGGTGGGGGTGATACCCTAATGCTAACTGACATCCTGAGAAGCTGTGATTGCTTTGAGGGCTTTGTGGGCAGTGGAGGGTGTGGGTGGCAATGGAAGGATAGAGGCCATGTCTCACAAGGACCTTTAACAACCTTTTAAAAGCTCTAAGAAGGCTGCCCTGACGCCAGCCATTCACAGGAGAAAATTGCTGACAGTGCTAAAGGGGAGAGGGCGGTGGGGAAGAGGAGAGCAGCAGTATGCAGCAGTTCCTGGAATGCTTTTGAGTTCATCACATTGTCCTGTGATCCCTGCAATGATCTAGGCACACCACAACCCAATCGGCCTCGCTGTATTCACTGTGTAATTACAAGCATGTTCACTAAATAATTCACTAGGAGCAACCGCTGAAAAAACATCCAGCACTCATGGAATGCACTTCTGTGAGCTTTTCCACTGCAGCCTATTACACCACTTTAGTCTCGGTTAGGTCAGCCCGGCCACTGAGATAGAAACATCCTGCATTGCAATCCTTTGACCTAGCCCCACTCTCAGCAAGTTCACAGAGTGCTGTTTGACCTGAAGGTTTGGCTAAATTGGCTAATACCATGCTGTGTGCCAGTGAATCCTCTCTTTCTGTGGACAATCATCCATCGCCAGATGAAAAAAAAGACATTATCCAAAAAGAACGCTGAAGTCCTGGGAAGCTTTATTACTCTCATTTCTTCAATAACTCCCTCAGACTTCCAGTTGTGCACCATATTTCATCTCAGCGCTGAAGAATGACTTTTCTGACAGTGAACATGAGAAATGCAAGAGACTCAATGGGCACGGCTGGAGGGGGGGCAGCCTACCCACAGAAGATCACAGCAGTGGCAATGAATGCATCAGAAAACACTGCTGTAGGCTAGCATAAGTCAACAGCGCCTAATGTGAGCCTTTGGTATGCATGATGTTAAATAGATTGTGAAAATGCTCTTTTCATGACTAAGATGGAGCTTTTCATTAATCCTAGAGCTGAACCTGCCTCCGCAAAACAACGAGCATCCCTCGCGGGAAAGACAAAACACCCACGGTGGGCTAGAGGGATCTCAGAAGAGCTCTCATACAGCTCATGGACACACTCTCTTTGCATCCACCCCCTTAGTCTTACGTGCAGTTGTGATTTGCATGTTTGTAGATCTATCTAATCTCTCATATCTGTAGCATGTGGTCATAAGTATCTCTGTAGCATTTTCTCCATGTGTCAGTGAGCATCTGTGTGCATGCCTTTCAACGTGATGTACATATGCTTTTGTGCTCTGTGTGCAAAGTGTAGGTGGATGTGGTTGAGACAGATATTCAGAGAACTTAAATCATTTTTTTGCCTTTTATGTGTGTGTGCACAGCAGTTGGTCAGAAGAGATATAGGGTTTTGATTTTATTTTAGGAAGCTCCTGTTAATGATAGCCCACGTGTTGAGGATTAAAGCAATAGCACAGCGCTTCAGTGAATATTCACATGTGTGAATGCTGATAAGTCTGATCAAGCTATTTTCCCATTTGCTCAGATATATCGGGAATAACACAAACCACACCTTGCACAGATCCCTCTTTACTTGTACCTTAACTTCTACATTTCTTATTGCATGCCCCCCTTTTTTAGTTAAATGTTCCATAAATTAAGTATGTGTGTGCAATTTGTAAATAGCACATGCACATTCATCTACAACGCTAATTTGAAAGCTCAATAGCAGGATCTGACTTGCAACAGTGTAAATTTATCGCAAAAATTGCCAGTTCTCCTTTGTGTTCCTGCATGTGTAACTGCATCAATGACAGCAAGTTTCACTTTAATATGTCTGTGCCACTGATAGCAGTAAATGGTGCAATGCAGATTTAAAATAAAAAAGGCTTCATTGTCAAGCTGTCATCATGTCATGCTTTGATAAAAGGAAGGCAGAGGTAGTTTAATCAGCCGTTGCAAAGTTAAATGAATAACCACAGGACATCAGAGGATTCAGCCTTCGCCTTAGTGCCCATAGACACTAATGCTAGGGCACGTCAGCCATACAGGAGCTATAGCGATCCCTTCATGTTCTGTCAAAACACCAAAACCTGCAACACACTAATCTCATCATAGCAAGCCGAGCAATCTATTTCTGAGTAGAGCCATATTTTTGAATCAAACACCTTCCTCTCAACTGGCAGAGTGTGACTGTGTGAACCGGAGTTATCCCCAGGTAACGGCCCAGGCATCCATTTGTAATGCAGATGTCTGAACCAATAATTGAAGCCACTTTATCAACACCTGTGCTGATAAGTGATGGCTTTGTAGACAGCTGGTGCAGAAAAGGCCATAGAAGAAACAACATAAAACTTGAAAATCTGCATCTACTGACATTATTTCCAGTTTTTTCCCCCCTCACTGCAGAGAAGCAAAGAGGGTGGCTAAAAGTAGTTCATCTGCAAGACTTCATTATAGGCTGGAGTTCCCACCTCAGCTGAAAACCACTCAGCAAGCATGTCACCTTAAGTGTGTTGAATGGTTAGTCTGAGCATTCTAAAGTTTAATATACCATTCAGATTTGTTCCCATGATAAAGAGTAAATCACTTTGAGAGACATTTTATTGTACCATGAGCATCCTAACATCTGTGTGTACACTGGGTTCCTTCAGCATAAATCCTAGTGGGGTGTTATTATCACTAAAATGGATCTTATTTGGTTGACACTCCAATAGCTAGAACAAAAGAGGCATTTTAGACGTACAAAAGGAGCATTTAAACCATATGGTTTTGCATGCAATTTATTTTTTGTGCAGTTTGCTGTGAAATACACTAACAATTAAAGAAGGCAAGCAAAATGTTGTAGCAAAGTAAATCTTGTGGGTGGGACCTATACTGAAAAACTGTAAGACACAATTCTCTTGGCTAATCTTAACAGGTTGGTAAGATTGCAACTGAGGTAATACATGAGAGGGAGAGTGCATGGAGAAGACAGAAACTCAATATGCAGTTATTAATAAAATTAACTTTTATCAAAGTTTAAAATGCTTTAAACATACTTAAAAGAATATTTATAAAATAGACCCATTACAACCCATTGCCTATTAAAGACTGTTAAATAAAAGCAATCTACATGCACCAGTTCAAACCCAACATTCTTGTTTATTATGTTGAAGGAAGTGATGTGAAAACATGCCTATGAATTGATTTTCTGTCTTTGCTCTCGTGTCTTCTCCATGGATGGACTCTCATTTGCTAACAAGCTGTCAATCTGATCAAGAGAGATGTGTCTTACATCTTTCAGTGTTAAGTTGCATAACAATCAAAACTTTGGGGTTTGAAAAATGTTTAGGCTCACATTTTAATACAAATGCATTTACTTGAAATGAAACATTTATCATTTTGCTCTCATATCTGTTTACACCCTGGAGCAGTCTGCAATCTCTCACAGAGAGACAGATAACCATTGACACCTACTGACACTTTAGAATCACCAATTAACCGAAAAGGTTCTTTGGACTGTGGAAATAAACCGGGGTACCCAGAGTGAACCCATGCAGAGACAGGGATAACATGCAAAGCCTGCCCCTATAAAGACAGCATTACTGCAGTGTAAATCCTCACTTTTGATGTTTTAATCGTGATTCTGATGACAGATATAAGTTCAAACTTGAAGAAACAATTAATGAAAATGATGAAACAATTACTAATCTGCCAAATTTATCAGAGACACATTAACTGACAGCATGTTTAATTAGTTTTTTCTAGTCATAGGTTCAAGTAAGTCAGTTACATGACTTTCAGCTAAAGCTGTGACCTTTTTATTGAATCTAAGTGTTTTTTGTGCCTGACCAAACCTTATCTAAAGTAAAACATTATTACATTTATTCATCTGGATTTCTGCAGTAAGTAGAAACAGTTTTGGAAGGTCGGTACAAAATGAGATTATACCGCAAATCAAAAAGTTCGTCTCTGTTGTTCTAGAGGACAAACAATGATTTCTGTCATAGAAGATGTCAAACTTTGCAAATTAAAAATCTGTAATGTTATTTACTGAAAAAAAAATAACAGAAAATTAAACAGTCATTTTGTAAAGTCCAAAAATCTTAGTTTTTCATTATTTGGCTGCTTTTTCCTTCATTTTCAATCCAGAAAATTTTCAAAGGAATGTTCCTTTTTTTTCTTTTTGATAAGCTGCTTAACAGTGATCTATGAATCATTCAAGCAGTGAAAAGACACCTAGCTCAATGGATGAATCAGTGTTTATGAACCAAATTTTGGAAAACTGAGCGAGTGGACAAAAGAAAGTGCTAAAATGCTGATGAGCAAAATTTGAAAGTGGATATGTTCTTTCAGACTGGGGATTTATGCCTCAGTGGGAAATTTACATCATCCCTACACTGTAACTGCAAACTCTTCTGAAACTCTCTTTATTGCCCATACCTCAAGTGTAACCCTCCCTAAATATGAAACTAAACGTTGGGTCAACACAGCCCACAACTGTTTGATTGGCCTGTGCTTTACCACTGATTCCTCATGTGCAATATTCTATTTCTATTGTCTGGTTATTAAAAAACACCGGGACACAACCACAAGGTAATTAACATATAATGCACCAACACAAGTTTAAATGAGGGCAACAACTGTGGTCACTTACATAAGTGGCTCTACAAAGATTCCCAGCAGTCCACCTACTGTTCACCAAAGCCTCATCCGACATTGTTTCAGTAGAATTGCAGCTGTCAAGAAGTCATCATTAAGGAAGGAAAATTGGGAGAAATTTTCCTTCCTGCGGTATGCCCAGTTACACAAAAAACTATGTTCTGGAGTAATGCAATCAAATTTCTAGATCAAATGATCATCAGTGTACACAGAGGATGCAAGAAGAGTTTAATGCACAACCAGTAAAACACAGTCGATGCCTATAATGGTTTGGAACTGCATTTCAGACAGTCGTAGTGAGGAAAACGATCGTCAAAATTGATGGAATTATTAATGCAAAAAGGTGCTGTCAGATTTCGATCCAATAACACCATCTAGAAAGTGTCTGATTGGCATCGTCTTTTCCACATGGCAATGATCCCAAATATACTGCCAGGGAGGTAAAAGCATATCTTGGTAGAACAATACACAGTGGCAGTTTAAGTCATTCACTGGACTCTTTAAAGCCCATACCTCAAGTCCGTAGTCTGGTATCTTTTATGACAGAAAAGAAAACAAACAAAACTAATATCCAAAGAAGAGCATTGACTATCCTTCAGGAATTCTGGAGAAGTATTTCTTTTAAAAAATTTTAAAAAATTAAAAGATAGCAAAATATAAAGAAAGTAGAAATGGTTTGAGACTTTTGCACAATACTGTAAATGGCATAAATTCAGTTGTGCAATTAGCAGTATAAATAAAGCAGCACATGAGATGTATGACTGTGAATCAGGTGTATGAGTAGGCAGTGATTCTTAGCATTTTCATCAAATCATAAACATTTGCTTCCTTTAGGCTGGCTAGGCAGCAGCATGTGTCCCTCATTTGCTTGGTTGCAAACCAATTTGTTATCTACAAATACCAGAGATTGGGATTTGAGGTAATGTGGTTTGTGACTTGAGCTCTATTTCTGTGGGTAGGAGCCATGCAGCCTCTTTGTAAGCTATGCCGGTCTCAACAGCGAGCAGCAAATTTCTGGAGAGAGGCCTGTTTCTGTTTAGAGCATACACGCTCCCACATCAGTGTCTGTACAAAGAAGACTTGAGTTTATGGTTTATGTGTTCTTGTGTGTTAGATGGGTAAATAAGCAACTACTGCCAAAACATTCACCTTTTGTAAGGCGATGTGTTAACAGCTTAAGCTGCCCCATTATAGACAAAAATAATTTACTGCAGATTTAAGGGGCAACTCAGGGGGCATTTACGCCTTCTGCTTGGCTTGGGGCATTTCTGCATGGCGTTTGTATGTCCTCCCTGTGATGTGTGGGTTTCCTTCAGTTCTTCCAGTTTCGTCCCACACTCCAAAAACAAGGGTTTGCTCCAGGTACCCCAGTTTTTCCCACAGTCCCATGAGGCTTGTTTGGTTAACTGGTAATTCTAAATTGCCTAGAGGCGTGAATGCACGTCTGTTATTCTGTGTTAGCCCTGTGACGGACTAGCGACCTGTCCAGAGCGTAATCCACATTGGCCTTCCCATGACCCTGAAGTGGATACGTTTTTAAAAGATGGATGGATGGATGGATGGATGATGTAAGAATTTAACGCTTTTAAAGCTTAAAAAACAAACCAAACAAAAAAAACACACATTCTAAATAATAAATGATGGATTCACAACTTCAAACATAACAGAGAGAAAAATGCACCATGAACAACCTGAAAGCTGATCATCTGAGAAGAGGGTTCGAGAAAACAAATGGGTTAGGATATTGTCTACATGCAGAGTTTGAATAGTTTGTATGTTACCAAAGCTTCTTTTTCTATTATTTTATTATGCGGGTGCAGTACAGGAGAAGCACTGATATCAGCAAACATTACACAACCATCCATGAATAGCAGGAAAAGAAATCACAGATGATGGTTGGGGAAAATAGGAGGTAGAAACTCGTAACATCAGCACTGTCACAGCACTCATTCTCAGCCAAGGCTCTCATATCTGGTGTCGTTGTCATTGTCACTCCTTGAATGAGAAAAAGAAGGAAAAAAGAAGCTTGACACAAAAGTCAGCAGCTCTCTTTTGCAGCAGCGGTAATTTCATGTCAAGAAAAGAATGCATTCAGGTGCAGTCTGTTCATATGCATTATATTGGAACTGCACATGTGAGGAACAGCAGGAGGCAAATGAGGACGGGAGGTCGTTTGGATAATCGTGGAGGGACGCCAATGGGAGCTAAAGGCAGCTACGGGTGGGATGGAGCTAAGACTAAGGGAAATACTGGGACACTTCTGTCTTTGTTTTGTGGATTTACTTGGTAAGGTGTGATTGTTGAACAACTCACTGCTGACCTATTTATTTCCTAAACTGCTGACCTAATAATAATAAAGCCAGTGACTTCATTTTCCATTCTTGTTTAAGTTAAAACTAAAAGTAAGTTAAAAAAATTTATTTATTTATTTTTTTAAACTCAATTAAAATCTGAACACATTCTGAAACAAGAAAATGCACACAAAGGGGGTGAAAGGCTTAAGATCTGAAGAACTATGATTTGGCCATGTCAAAAATAGGTGTATCTTTAATTTCAGCAACAATGCTACTACTTACCGTATGATAATTTCCTTATTTGTAAAATATTGTCAGGTAGTGGTGTTGATTGTATTTTGGGTCCCTAAAAATCTGGCTTCAAATATTTGGTATTTCTCTGTAACATTAAATGAAGGTTTAGAGGGGGGAAACAGTCTGTATTTCTATTATATGTCCACCTACTTCATCTGCTCCAGCTACAGCTTTTGCTTTACACACTGTTTCTCTACAGGCTTTGTTTCAAAGAATGGCTTTTGATGACAGCCACAGAAGAAGAGTTACAATGCTACAGTCATTTCCAGAAAATATAGACCTGCAGGTGCAAGGATACAACAAGCTCTCCAACAACTTCTCGAACATGTGATTGTACCTGTGATCTTAGCTCTCCTTTACTCCAAATGCACTATTTTTCCACCACTGCCTTTTGGTCTGTCGAGGCCACTTATGGAGGAACTAAAAGTGAAAGTGAAGAAGTGACACCTTTCCTCTTCTGTGATGTAGGTCCAGTGTTCCCTGTATGACTGTTGAACACTCTTGCACGAAGGAGCTACTCCTGTTTTTTTGGCAGACACAAAATCTCACATGGTTTTCCAACCAACACTGGAAAAAGGGTTTCAAATGTAAAAAAAAAAATCCTAATTTTGGCTACTTATGCACACAGCAAATAATAAAATGGGTCCAAAAACTGTTTATTTTTAGTTTAACTTCGGTGGATGGGTGCTTTTGTTATCAGTATCAAGTCTTATTTCGTCCATCTATCATTTATTTATTTATTTATGACTGGCATGATCATATCTAGATTAATGTGCAATATGAGATAAAGTAAAAAAAATTGATCGAACAAAAGGACTCCAGCATGTAGGAAACATTAAATGGGCTTGAGGAAAGGTGAATGTAACTCGATGACAGATTCGCAGGCAGGAGGCAAGATGCTCTCGAACCCTGGTGTAAGATAATGTGCATAATCCACTGCAGGGATGTTAAGTGCACTCATTTCACACTCCATTTCACACAACGCTGCCCTAGGAAGAATCTGTGTGTATGATGACTCAGGAAATACACAACATCACTCTTCTGCATCTTTCTCGTGTTGTTTCTCTCCATTGTTAATAATCTGGAGTCAAATCACTTTTCCACGCTATTGTAGAATAAATTATGTGTCAGGAATGTAATAAGTACCAAAGCCATGTTATGCATGAAATACACACGAGTTAATGGAAGCCAGCGTTTCCTCAAAAATTACTTCAAAAGATGCATTATGGACATTAAAACGGTCTAATTTCCACCTGTGGCTTTATTCAGAATTTACAATCTAACAGACAATTGAAATGGTACCACCTAAAGGGAAAACAGTGTCTGTTCATATATATATATGATAGCCTGTTATGAGGATAAACATTTCATTTCCATCCATCAGCCCTAAGTGTGGGGAATCTCCATCACTGCTGTCAGAAGTCCATTAAAATAGCTTGCTCATCATACCTTAAATATGATATGAAATTAATCCATTAATTAATAGTGTGTACAAAATGAAACATTTTAGCACACTATAAATGTATAATGCATGTAAAAAAAACTGTCCTTTGAGAGATAAAATTGAGTCCACTAATTGCAGGAAGTTTAAGTGAAAAGCTGACAAATTCTCAACTATGAGAATGGCCGTAGTGTTTCTTAATGCACTGAGAGAAAATATTCAATATTCTGAGTATCTATGAAAGCATGCTTACATAATGTGAATGCAACACGAGGGCATAAATCAGTGCAGGGATTTTTAACTTGGCTGTTTTAGTTCACACACAGATCCGTATATTTAGTCATCTGTTTCATTTCACATTAAACGACCTACTATTTATTTCACATATAAAATGCTGTGTTTGTACTGTAGCCAAGTTTCCCATATCCCTCCAATCTTTACTATGGAATTGTTTGGAAAACCTCCCTGGTGAGCAGATGGTGCCTGCCGGGAGGAGAATAAAGCTAAAACCTGGGCTCTATGCACTGCACACACATTTCCCCATTTCCAGGCAAGCTTTTGTAAAAGGGAACAACAGAGGTCTAGTGGGAATTTAACCATGGGTCTGTTTTGGAAAACACGTTTGTTTATTGGAGCCTTTCTCTATGCAGCAGCTACAGTAAACACCGTGGATACTGGAGACTGGAGAAGAGCATCAAGCCCCCACTTGCTGAAATGATTTCAATCACTTTGATCTTCATGGTTTCCATCATGAATGTGATGTGTTCATTATTTGACCCCTTTGTCAATGGAACAAAAAGACAGAGAAGCATTTGAATTTACTGGGAAAGCTTATCTACGTATGCTGGTGAATTCTGTATTATTAAGCAGAGAATGAGGCAATGCTACAGTATGTTCTTATGGCTGCTTACGCTCTCGTCCACACTGTATTGAAGAGAACTTAGCAGCAGGCAAACCAGGGGTCTTACGCTGAGTCTGCACTTGCTAAACTAACTCAGAGGACATGATAAGCCAGGCAAAGCTTGGAAAAGTAAATCTGAGGCTGTTTGAATAAGCCCTGCACCTCTCTGTCAGCTGCAATCAGCGCACAGAGTATTCGTCCCAATCTCTCTGTGGGGGAGATTTCTTAAGCACGCTTTGTTGCTAGATCCAGGTAGGCTATCAGTCACTGCAATGCCAACAAGAATAACCCCAACATAAGACATAAAATCCATCTCATGGGACCTCAGAGGCTGGACGAGAACAAATTAAAAAATCTCTCTTTTGCTGAGTCACTCTCTTTAGATAATTACCCACTGATATGAAGAATATTTCCCCATTTGGCTGTAAGTTCAGAGGGAATGCAGACAATGGCATATTTGGCCGTAATCATAGCAGCCCCCCACCATCAATTGAAGCTAAGAGAGTAAGATAGCACAGAGCTAATCTTTGGCTCAACAAAAAGGCCTGAGGGGGCAGCACAAAATGGAAGCAGTATTAAAAAAATTTGCTCCTGGCATGAACCTTCACTGCCTCTCCAAGCCCTTTATTAAAAGGCCAACAACAGACAAAAACTGTGCAGGTAAATCAAGCTTAATATGCATCCCTAATAACCAGGAAAGAAAGCCTTAAAGTGCAGCCCATGCATGCCTAAATAATCTATTAAAGTTTGCTCTGGGGTATAGTACAGCAGCAGTCTCACATCAGCTGGTCTACTACTGTCTCCACTCTCCCTTCCACTGCCAGGAGGCTGCACATCTGCACAGCACAGTGACTGACAGTCGATGGTTCACACACCGTTTACCCCACCCCCGACACACTCTCACAAAACACCACCCAGCCGGGGTGCTCCCCTGCGTGACTCAACTTGTTTCAGGGCTGAGAGGGAGACACTGGGGGAGAGGTGGGGATGAGACAAATGTGGGGGAGCTGGGAACGATGAAGCGGTTGTTTGCATGCTGCTGTGTTGCTGCCTTTCAGAGTTAAACTGGGTTTTGCTTGAATTGAAGAGAGGATTTATCCATGGTTTCGGTCTAATCTGCGCTTTCAAAGCTGCAACTATATTTATATTAAAACCCCGCAGCTCCAGTAGTTTCGATATTGAGTCATTCTTTTATCATATTTTTGCGAGACTTCAGGCGCCTCTGCAGCGCAGCGAGATACAGGGCTCCACACAAAACGCTGCGCCTTAACGCGTAAAAACAATCAATGCACTTACAGTCCAGGGCGTTGCACTCCTTTTTACAGCCAGCACATATATTTACTTTTCTAAACTACAACCGTGTGAATCATCAACTGAAGTATTATACAGCTCTGAAATGTACATGACAAATGTTTTGTGTGCACCCCCAGATATCTATCATGGGTCCTCGTTGCCAGCGCTCTGCGTTCACACTACTTAGTATCAAGTAATTTTAAGTCACGACGTTAACAAACATTTGATTGTCATACATGGCCCATTTTGCGGCTCGGGCGGCTATTCTTACCCCTTTCTCCTGTCCACGAAGAAGCCTTTCATAAGAAGTGACCCATATCCGCGGCAAAATCGCATCTTGTTGGGCGCATCAATTTGTAGAGAGAAGATTTCCCGAGCTTCAAAAAAAGCGTCTAAACATTCTTTCTGAATAGTATCCAGCGGGAATGTACACTCGTTTGGAGGCTCCGTCAATCTCCCCAAATCATTTCGAGCGCTGTCCTCGGAAAAGTGGCGCTGAAAGTCTCAAGTCCTAACTTTAGGCTGTGTGCGAAGGGAAAATAAAAGACACGTCCAGTAGAGCTACTCACTAATACAGCTCCTGCGAAAAGCGGATCTGATTTTACGGGATAAAAGAGCGGAGAAGCGCATATCCCACACCCGAGGCGAGAGCACTTTCTCATTGACAGAGGGAAGACTACATGCGCCCCTTGCACTGGATGTGAATGATGTTAAATGCATCGCAGCACACCGCCTTTATCAGGAAAGAAATGCACCATCAGTGAACGACGGGGGGAAAAGGTGTGAATGTCTGATTAAAGCATATAAAGCTACCAGCGCTTTGGCTGGAGTGTGACATACAGGCTGTGCATCAATTTGTTTAATTTTAACGTCCATTTGGCCGCCTGCTGCTTCACCCCTCAGCACACCCAGACCTCAGTGTCGAGGATTGTGTTTATCTTCGTCTATATAGTGAGCAACAAGAAACACAGAAAACCACCCTGTCTACCCCTACTGCCAGTCAAATCTGATTTAGTTGATATTTTTGTTTGTTTGCTTGTTTGTTTGTTTGTTTTTAATAAAATATCTCAGCATTGAAGTTGTAAGGCTCATTTCATGCGTACCAAATCCTTTTGGACTAATTAAACAAGTCACAACAATTCTGTTTTATCCGACTGATATTTTTCTGTCAGATATAATGAATTCCTGTGACTGTGAGATCGCTTGCAATCAATGCAATTTTCACGGTGACAGCAGCAGAGATGGTATAAATGATTCAAATGTGACGCTTTTGGGTCGGCTCGCACGTTACAGGTGCTGTTGCGCAGTCTATGCAGTATGTTGAATCTCAAAGGTTTGGGATGCTGTGCGTAGACCATGACGAAGATATCAAGTCCAATCACCGAGTGAGAAAACTCAATCTAGATACTGGGTGTGTGTTGTGTGTCCGTGTGCGTGTTTCCCTGACTGACAGCAGCCACGCTCTGCAGCACATTTATGAAATTATGTCCAAGGGCATGCCAATATATGTCCCAGATTATCCAGCAAAAATGCGAGAAATTAGTTTTAAACTAGGCATGGGATGTTATTATTTGAGACTTGAATGCGATTGATGCACCCATTTTTTGGCTATTAACCTTCAAACGTCTAACGTGTGCTGTGAAGTGACAAAGGACTTCCTCATCGATCAGTTCAACGGTGGCATCGGTGCATCTTGCAGTCCTGATTGATTAATTTTTTGATTAATTTTCCAAGATGTCCAATAGGAGGCTCCCGGTGATTATTTGGCCTTTGCCTCGAGTATATGCGCAGCTGCTCTTTCTGCCTCCCTGATCACAGGGCAGGGGGGGTGGAGGCTTTCACAGGTCTGAGTGGGTCACACCTGTGGAGTGTTGGACGTACTCCACCACATCAAGGGAAGGTGGAAGGGATTGTGCCTGAGAGAGAGAGAGAGAGAGAGAGAGAGAGGGAGGCTGAGGCAGTGGGGGTCCTTGGTGGTGGTGGTGGTGGTATGTGTGTGTGTGTGTCATGTCTCTCAGGGCCTTGGAGGCAGCTTAGCCTCTGAATATTCATCCACACCTCTGCTGGAGCAAATTCCAGCTACATGCCTAGACTGAGTGAAAGTCTTGTGAGCTGTAGTGGGACCTTGTAAGTCATGCAAAAAATAAGAAAAGAAAAAAAATCACAGATCTAACTTGTGCACATTATTGAACAGAGTGTTTTACATCTTTTTATTACTCCACAAAGCATTGACTCCCTTCCATCTGTCAGCTCCTCAAACCGGTGTTCTATTTCTGTTTAGCATAGTTGGCATAATAAGTGAATTATTTAGCTGTGGAGAATGGCTACAAAAGTTATTTCCACCAGCAGACCCATTTCTGCTTTGCTTTCTGCTGCAGTAGACCGGGTCTTGTCGAACGTGCTTGCTCTGAGGATAACATGTTATGGAACTGAGTCCTCCCCATCCCTCTGCGCAAGACAACTCTGGAGAATTACTTGTTTCAATTAGCTATGGGGCGGAGAGAATTTAAGCCATGTTAATTCCAGTCACTAATGAAAATCCCAGTCAAAGAGACTAGCCACTCAAGCATAATCGCCTTCCCCCAGACATCTCTCATTTCATGGATCCATTAGGGAAATTAATCAAAATGTAAATTGTGAGGTCACAAGATTTCACTTTATTGACGGTGTTCAGTAAAGGCCAAAACTTCACTACTTGATTTAGAGGAATCCTCTTCTTATGACAACTCCGAGCTGGTTTGGCTTTTGTCCATTCACTCATTCAGTGATCTAGATAATTTGGCTTTAAATAGCTTTTTTTTTCTTCTTAATAACAAAAGCTGGATTAATCTCAGTGAGGATGAGCTGCCTTAAAAGTTTTCAAAGACAAATGATGATGTGTGGAAGAATAAGGAGGAGGAGATGACACAGATGCTCCCCATTCAAATAAATGATCTAATTGTTGGAACAGAATCTGATGTTTGTGTCACATCTTTTCATCAGCGTCTGTGTCATCGAATATTGAACTCTGAGGACATACAGACTGTTCGCTAACATCTGATTATCTAAAATTGAGACTGTCTGACACGCCCACAAGTGGCAAGACAAAGGAATGAGTCAGTTTGTCACTCTTGTTTAAAGCAATATTTTGCAACGAAATGGTGAAACAGGCCAGCCGGGGCAGACAGACAAGCCATATGCTTTATGTGAGTGAAATATTTTTGTCGTGTTGCTGGCTGGCTGACAGTTGTCGCAGCTGTAACCTTTGAACTCCAAGAGCCTTTTTTATATAAGAGACTGGCTGCAGTCCAAATTGGCCGAGGATGTGCACACAGAAAAACAGATTTGATCTGTAGATTACCACGAAACACTTAGACAGCTGCATTAGATTACTGCATGTATAGAGATGCCTTGTGAGTAATAGAAAATACAGTTAATAAGAGTGTTTTAGCATAGATCGAGAAACAGTGGCCAAAAATACCAAAGCCATCAAAGCTATAAAAATACAGAGCAGTGCTGTCTGTAGGTTTAGTGATGTTGCTTTCATACATCAAATAATTAATTGAGAACTTATTTAGCAATTAATGTTTAGTATTAAATGCTGATAATATTCATATTAGTTTTCAAATGAAAGTGATTTAACCTTATATTATGATACTATACACATGAGCTCATCTCTCTTGGCTGTTAAATAAATTAGGTATTGAATATCACTGGATATATGAGCTTGGGCTTTCTGTAACTGGCATAATAGCAGCCCCTGGTGGTTATGTCATTTAACATGCACTCAAACCTCAACTCAAAAAAGAGTGGTTTACCATAATTTGGATATAATATTGAAGTGAGACATATACACTCTTTTCCATCAGACATCAGTCAAATTAGATAACTATAGCTCAGTCAGGCCTTTTATTAAATGGATCATAGCAGAAGAGAAGATGAACAAATAGTGATATGTATTTAATATTTAGATTTTTAGACACTTTTCCAGATAGTCCTTTTTTTTCTTTTCTTTTTTTTTGCTGATTGATTGATTGATTGAATCTTTATTTTGAACATGTTGAAAAAGTATAAAAAAAAAATAGAATTAAAAGAGACAAATGAACAAAGCAAACAAAAGGAAAACGAGCAACCACAACTCCAAATAACGTCCATGTTCAAAAAGGAGCAGGAAGAAGCATAAGCTTATTTAATCCCACCCCTTTTCCACTATCTAGTATCAATAGACTACAGAAATACCTCCTTGTAATTACATTATATGTTATGTGTAATTTTTTTTTTTTTTTTTTTTTTAATATATACACATATATGTTTCTATCTATCCATACCTACGTATATACACACATACGCACATATACACATTTTCAATAACCCCATTAACACCTGAAGGATACACAACCTACAATTTTATATATATTTATATATATATATATATATATATATATATATATATATACATATATATACATACATACACACATACATACACACACATATACATATATATATATATATATATATATATATATATATATATATATATATATATATATATATATATATATATATACACATACACATACATATATATACATACATACATACATACATACACATACACATACATACATACCCATACCAACAAACCCGTGCACCCGCACACACATGAAAATATTAGACAAGAACACCCTATCAAATCTCTACCTTTTCCCTGTACCCTGTAAAAACCATATCCTTAAACCGCTTTTTAAACTGCGCCATGCTCGGACATTGCTTCATATCTTTACTTAGTCTGTTCCACAGCTTCACTCCACACACAGAGATGCAAAAACTTTTTAATGTTGTACGGATACGAGGATGTTTTAAATTTAATTCCCCCCTCAAATTGTATCCCCGTTCCCTTTTAGAAAACATTTTTAGAATATTGTCAGGAAGCAGGTTATTTATTGCTTTATATATAATTTGTGCTGTGAGAAAATGAACCAGATCTGTGAATTTTAGAATTTTTGATTTTAAGAATAGTGGATTTGTATGATCTCTGTAACCAGTTTTATGGATTATCCTTATGGCCCTTTTTTGTAATATAAAGATTGATGATAGCGAACATTTGTAAGTATTGCCCCAAACCTCTGCACAGTAATTCAAATACGGTGCAATCAGGGAACAATAGAGAATGTGGAGTGATTTGTGGTCCAGAATGTGTTTTACTTTACTCAAGATTGAGACACTTCTTGAAATTTTGTTATGTATATGATTTATATGAGACTTCCAGTTTAATTTATCATCTATAATCACACCAAGAAACTTATGTTCAAGTACTCTTTCAATTTCCACACCATCTACATGAATCTGCACTTGTGCATTTCTAAGGGAATTCCCAAATAAGATAATTTTAGTTTTACTTAGATTTAGCGATAGTTTGTTCCTGTTAAACCATTTTTTAATTTTGCACATTTCTGAAGTAATTGTATCCAGCAGCTCCTTTAGATTCCCCCCAGAACAAAAAATATTTGTGTCATCTGCAAATAATACTAATTTTAATATATCAGATGCCTTACAAATATCATTTATATAAATAATAAATAATTTTGGACCCAGTACAGAGCCTTGTGGAACACCACAAGCAATGTCCAAGCATGATGAGGAATGGACACCCAGCTTCACAAATTGTTTCCGGTCACTTAAATAATTTTTCACCCATTGCAGTACAACCCCCCTAATCCCATACCGTTCCAGTTTATTAATTAATATGTCATGATTGATTGTGTCGAATGCTTTCTTGAGATCCAGAAATACTCCAGCTGCATACTGTTTCTGATCTATAGCATTCGTAATCTCCTCAATTGATTCGATTAATGCCAGAGATGTTGATCTTTTTGATCTGAATCCATATTGACTGTCAGAGAGTAATTTATATTTATCTAAGAATTTGTCTAATCGTTTATTAAACAGGTTTTCTAGGATTTTGGAGAATTGTGGTAGTAAAGAAACAGGCCTGTAATTTGTGAAGTGGCGTCTATCCCCGGTTTTATACAGCGGCACAACTTTAGCTATTTTCATTTTGTTTGGCACTTTTCCCGTCTGAAATGATAAGTTGCAAATATATGTTAGAGGTCCTACAATTCCTTCAATGACCTTCTTGACGATTTTCATGTCAATATCATTACAATCAGTGGATGTTTTATATTTACACATGTGTACAATGTCAATTATTTCTTTTTCCTCCACTGATGTGAGGAACATTGAGTTAGGGTTCCTATCAATCAGGTTTTCACTACATTCTACTGATGGCAGTGACTCAGGAATTTGTTCTGCCAGTTTTGGTCCAATATTTACAAAATAATGATTAAAGCTGTTGACCTTATCAGCAGTGTTTTCCATAATATTGCCATTGTCGATAAAGTATTGAGGATAACTTTGTTGTCCAGAATTATTTTTAATGATACCGTTTAAAACATCCCATATTCCTTTCATATTATGTTTATTGTTGTTCAATATTTTACTATAATACTCCTTTCTACATACACGTATAATATTGGTCAACTTATTTTTGTATTTTTTATATTTATTTTCAGCTTCTTTTGTTCTTTGTTTTAGGTATTCCCTATAGAGTGTATTTTTCTTTTTACATGCATTTTGTAAACCCTTAGTGAGCCATGGTCTATCTGAATATTTGTGCTTTCTGTTGTATTTTATTGTTGGACAGTTTTTATCGTACAACTCCATGAATATTCTTAAAAATATGCCATATGCAATATCAATATCAGCTTCTTTGTACACATTGTCCCAGTCCTGATTTAATAGATCGTTCTTAAATGCAGTCATCGTTTCTTCCGTCCTTACACGTCTGTATCTCAGTTGTTCTTCATGCTGATTTTTCTTATAATTAGTGTCATAAACTGCAAAAACTGGTAGGTGATCACTGATGTCATTAATTAATATTCCGCTCACAATGTTGTTTTCCATATTGTTAGTGAAAATATTGTCAAGTAAGGTGGCACAATGTGGTGTATTTCTGCTAGGCTGGGTTATTTTAGGATGTAAACTCAAACTGCACATAGTGTTTAGGAATTCGTCGGTCATTTTATGCTTTTTTGGATTCAACAGGTCAATATTAAAATCACCACAGATAAACATAACTTTTTGATTTGTTTTAGAGAATATTTCCTCTATGAAGTCATTAAATACTTGAATACTAGAGCCAGGTGTTCTATATATACAGCTAATTATTACATTTTTTTCTTTTTCCTTATAAATTTCAATTGTTATACATTCTAGTAAATTATCAATTACAGTTGTCATACTTTCTACCACCTTGTAGTTTAGGTTTTTATCCACATACACAGCTACTCCCCCTCCACTCTTGTTCCTTCTATTTACAAAATTCACTTCATATCCCTCCAGTCCAAAGTCCATTCCTTTCTCCGCATTGATCCATGTTTCAGAAATGGCAATAATTCCAAATGGATTTGTCAACTCATTTAGATATTCCTTTATATTGTTGAAGTTGGCATACAGACTTCTGCTATTAAAATGGATTATTGATAATTTATTTTCCGTGTTGATGGTGTGCTTAAACTGTTCATCAGTGAAGTAGCAGCAGTTACAGCTGATGTTGTAGAAGAAATTATTTTCCGGGTCTATATCCTTTTCTAAGTCTAGAACATTATGGTCTGTGTATCGAAATGTTCTCAGTTCCAGATTATCATAAAGAGAATTCCAATGAGTCATGTTGATATTGTTGCTGTATGCAGATGAAGTTCTTTTGGACTGTGCCATGTGTTGTGTTGTGTGTCACGTCACATGTGTATTCATACCTCCAGAGTAAGTTGACCTCAGTATTTGTCCAGCTCTTCCATATTTCTGATGACCAACACTTTGGCTTGTTCCGGTGTTCCATTGAGTTTAATGAATACTTTGCAGTTGGTGGTCCATGTATTTTGAATACAGCATTTGCTGAGCATTCAATTAAAGAAAACTAAAGCGCAATATCTGATGGGCTGTGATATAAGTAATGATTTTATATGTTACCAACCTTTTCAGCAATGATTCTTTGCAGACAGAGGACAATGCTACTTTAAGCCCAGAAAAACACAACCCAGTAAATTGGTTCTCCTGTGTGTGAAGCCGAGCACAATCTATTCTGGCCTTGGGCAAGACAACACAATCTCCTGCTTGTTTGGTCATTAACGTGCATATTTACCAGATGAAAAAAAAGGTACTTGAAAGGTTAATGTTGCCAATTGCAGTCTTCGATTAAACAGACCTCAGCAGCTACAGCCTTTGGTTGTATGGCATCTTCTGGGATTGCAATATTAAGAGATATAGCACTAAAGCTGAATTTCCCTGCTCATTTACTTTTGACACAGTTGAGCTTTGGTTCTGACTGCTGGGTCTACTGCTAGCACTAATGTAACAACTAGGCTGATGAGCTTTTACACTCATTCTTTGTTCTAAAAATAAAAATGTGGAGTGTTCTGGGTTGTAGCAACTGCCAGCATTCACACATAAATGTGCAAATGCATAATAAAAAGTTCCAGTGGTTTCAAACTGGCTAAATGTATATGTAAATGTATGCACTGAGACTTAATGTCTCAACTATTTAAAACTGTAGCTATATTTTAGTCAGTTTCTGGAAAAGACCTGTGGGTGAAAGAGACTAAGGACACAAAACAAGACACAAAAGGGTAAAAGTCAAAAGTACAGGTTGTACCAAACTAGGTAGACAAATAAAGTTAAAAGTGTGCCAGCCGAACACAGACAAGGACACGAACAATGTACCATGGAGACAGATTAGCAGAGTGGGAAGAGGTGACCAAAGAGGTGCAACAGGTGGCAGAACAGAAGATCAGGTGGAAGAGGTTGGTCTGATGAGAACAGATCGTGAGAAAACAGCTATGCTCAGTAAATGATTGAATCAGTCAAGAACTTCCACCCAAGTAAGTTCCACCCAGACATAAGCACATTGTGTTGAAAAAAGATGATATGCAGTAGATAATTTAAAAAACAAAACAAATGGATGGATGAATGAATGGAATTCTTATTTTAAAACATTGATTTGTTTTTAGACTATATGCGACTACTTAAAAAAATGCAGTCTCTCTTGTGGCTCTTTCATGCATAGTGGTCACTGCATTGGACAGCTTTTCAAAAGCTATTTTCTTGGGCATGAATGGTTTTGATGTGTCTGCATATCAGCCATTTCAGTTGGCAGTGTTTCACACACACACACACACACACACACACACACACACACACACACACACACACACACACAGAGGTAGTCGCCTGGTGAGAAACAAAGTATACGTAAAAATGCAAGCATCCAAGACAGCCGACAGTGTCCTCTGTCTCGCAGCTGATCATGTGTCCATGGATGTCATGCATCACTAGTTATCATTCAACTAAAAACTGTGGATGCTATCAATTTTATTGTTGTGCAAACAAACAGCAAAATGTTCTCAGTTCTTTAGATTGTTCTGCAGTTTCTTTCTTTTAGCTATTTGTATGCAACATATGGTGTGTTTACAACAAAGTCATATTTGTACTAATTACTATTATGTGACTAGCCTTTTAATTGACATCTTTTGAGATCAGGTGGACCCAAGTCACTGAAGCAAATAGTACAGTTCTTTGAAGATGTATGCACATGGAAAAGCAAGTACCAAAACAAAGGATGTCCCAATTGAAACTTTAAAGAAAAAAGAAGAATTATATTATATCATGTTATATATTATATTTTTCAGAATTACGGGCAATATATCCACTGTATGTATAATACAGACAAAGATGCTGATGAGTACAAAAGATTTACAGCATTTGCATTGCTGTAAATTGCTTTTTTTCCCCTTCCTAAAAGTTTATACTTTTTAATTAATTTTCAAAGTTGTCACAAAGTACAGGTTGTCAAAATAATTCTTAAAAAGCCTTTTTACCACATAACTGTAATAAGCAAATCAGCAAGTTTAGTTATATTAACTGAAACTGGAACAATACCTGTGAGAGTGAAGCTTAAGATCTGTATCAAAGTCTGCAAGGACCCAGATTTAATGTCCTACATAATTATACGGAGGTTTCACTGTAAGATCTGAGACTATAGCTGTTCAGGTGTTGGTATCTAATTTAGGTTAGCTACTGTGTTCTATAGTTTGTTTTTTCTTTTTTTAATACAGTGTGCTTTAATATGCCTTAACTCTGATTAGTTTTCATCATTATCAACTGAAAATTAATATCCTTGATTTGGAGTTCATCACTTGTTAGGTTTTGATTTTCAGTATGTGTCACTTTTAATTTAAGCACACATATGGTACCAGTGACACAACGTAGAAGATAAACATCAAAGTCATGTTTCCTTTCATGAAAATTCAAACAAAAAAAGATCTATATTTAGAAAGGGAAAAAAGGGGGAAAGGAACATAGTAAGAATTCTTCCTTAAAATACGCATGGATCAGATCATATGGTCTAGGAATAAGAGCTCCCTTATGAACGATTTTTTAAAAATGTATTAATTAATTAAAAAAGAAATGCTGCAGTACTGCAAGAGGTGAGCGCCCTCTTCTGGACAGGGCAGAAACTGTAACACCGCCCCTATGTGTGAATGGTTCATCAGAGACTTCCAAAGAGAATTGGTTGCCGTAGCAACAGCAGATCGTTATAGTGCAGCCTCTTGAGTGTGACCCTATGTTTAATTGTGTAAGACCTGCTTTCCTCATCCCGAAGAGAGAGAGAGAGGCGGCATAGAAAGTATATATTTCATTCTGTGCAAACAACCGTGACCCTGATGAATTTCAAATGTCTTTGCAACATGTGTTGTTTATTTTCTGTTGGGTTCATAAATCTTATGGATTCCTTGGAAGTTGGCAGATGCTTGGAGAAAGTGAAATCAAGATAGCTGAAACCCGAAATTTGATTCACTGAGAAAAATCATCAATTGAAACCATCAAAACTTCACCCGTCGCTTGGTGTCATACTTTCTGGGTTGTATCTCCTGGTGTTGGACCCTCAGAAGGATTTCTCAACCGGATTCCTGTTTTAAAATTTAGTTTTTAAAATTTACTCATACATTTCAAAGCCTGTCTGGGTTTCACTCCAAACTACGTAGAAGAAATATTCATTTGTTAAAAAAAAAATTCATTTGTTAAAAAAACAAATGGATGGATGGATGGATGGATCGAATATAAGCCAGTTTGTAGTCTTACACCCTCAATCCTTAAGATACATTTGATAAGCTTCAAATCACTTCCTAATGTAGAATTTCATAGACTTGGTTTTATATGTCTGTTTCCTTTTTATTCTTTCACTAGATTTTGTTAATTATTGTCATTTTCTGTTCCGCATCTATTATAATTCTTTGGAGTTGTTTTAAATGTAATTTTTTATTTATTTTTTAGCATAAATGTATCTGACTTTTATGCCCATAATGTGAAACTTTCTGTCTGAATTTATCTTTTCAGTAATCTCCTTTTCCGTTTCTGTCAGTGCTTCTCTGAAACTGTTATATGTCATTTTATAGAGCAGGGAGGTTGTGAATTAATTGAGAAAGTGGTTAGCAGAATGGAAGATTAATGAATGACTTGATAAAGAAATAAAGAGATTAGTTAGTCTAGCAGACAAGGCTGATATAATATAGATTTTTGTAGAGAGAAAAAAAAATCTACAACAAACAAAAAATTCTGTGGCCCCACACGTCTGTGTGTTTTCCTTGCACACTGAAAATCATCTGCTAGTAGTCAACAACAATGATGCTGAATGTGCATAATTACAGTATCATGAAGCCTTTTCTCAACAACTGAGAATGTGCTGACCCAACTCCTGCTCCTAGAAAACACTTTTTTTAAATTGTTATTTTATTTTAATTACATTTATATGTTAATGTTGCATAATTTACATTAGCCCGAGGCAACACATCTAATTACATTTTTCTTTCCTCCATCTTGTAATGTATTTTAATAGCTACACACAGGAGGTGGTGGACACAATATTATGAACACCTACTGTGCCGTACAATTAGTTTCACTTTTAGGGGACTCAAGCTTTTCACTTTTTCCCCCAATAATTAATGGGGGATGTGTTTAAATCAAAATATGATACAAGTAGGACCAAATACAGGTGGCATGGTGGTCTGATGGCTAGCACTGTCACCCACACAGCAATTAGGTTCTGGTTTGAATCCAGGTTTGGGCCCTTGTCTGTGAAGTTTGCATCTTCTTCCCCTGTTTGCATGAGCTCCCATAGTCCAAAGACATATTTCGGGTTAGGAGATTCTAAATTGGCTATAGATGTAAAGGGTTAGGGTTGTGAACATGAACTGTCTGTCTCTGTGTGTTAGTCCTGCAACAGACTGGCAATTTGTGCAGCGTCTCTCAGCCTATGAGGGTTTAATAAACGCTCCAGCCCTGTGGCAACCCTTAATTAGATAAGTGGAAGAAATGGACAAATGGGTCCAAATACAAGCAACCTGTTGCTTAGTTATAGCCTCCTCTTCACAACCTAATGTATTTCCATGTTTATACCTTTTAAAAGGCACCCTTGCTCAGTATTACATATTTTCAAATAATTAGATGTATAAAAATGTAAGCGTTAAGCCTGAGTTATTCTTATTTTACAGAGATTCAATACCATAATTTCATACTAGTTTTTGATTAGCTTTGTTTGTGTTTGTTTTTCTTCTTGATTATGTCATCGAAGCAAGACTTGCCCTTTAATGAAGAGCAATCTGAGATGTGCTGAGAAGAAGGTAAGAGCCACTTCAAATGTCAACATCTGTGGGTAGAAAACTGAGAAGTTAGTGAATCGAATAAGGAGAAAATGCGTTGCGTTGATTACTGGTGGGAAACTGAGTTATTGCAGCTATGACAAAAGCAATGAAATGACAACTTGAACAATCAATAGAAAAGACTTGAATAAGAGCTTTTGTAAGAAATCAGCATGCTGAGGATTTGTGTGAGTTTGGTGGAAATCATGATGTGCCAGTCAGCTTAAAATAACTTCAATATTTGCCCCTTTTTTTCTTTTCTGGTTTGGTTTATTGTTTGTATTTGCAGACCTGACTAATTTATTATTATTATTATTATTATTATTATTATTATTATTAATAATAATAATAATAATAATAATAATAATAATAATAATAATAATGTATACTTTATTGATCCTCGTGGGGAAATTATGCTCTCTGCATTTAACCCATTCACTCAGTGAAGCAGTGGGCAGCCACTAATCAGGCGCCCGGGAAGCAGTGTGTAGGGATGGTACCTTGCTCAGGGGTACCTCAGGGTAGCTGTTCAGTGGGGGGCAACCACACTAACTGAGCTATCCCTGCCCCAATTTTTCACACAGAAAACATTTCAACTGACACTAAAGAGTTTTCATTCATGTCTGCTTAACTGGGCTTTATTATTCCATGAACTTTGAACTGTTTGAACTGTTTTTTGTTTGGTTTTTTTTTTTGTGGATTTTTTTGTGGTGGTGGTTTCTTGTTTTTTCTTTACACACATCATAAAATACTGTAAATTAACTTGTTTGCTTGTATGAAAGCTGAGATTCATGTCTGTGCTTTTTGTGTTTGTTTGTGAAATTGAGACATTCAACAACAAAGCATTTTTGTTTTATTGTTTGCTGTGGCCCACTCCTTCGCACTGCAGTTACATCAGATTCATCCTCTGTTGTTAAGGACAGGGTTTTGTTGTGTGGTTGGCAAGTTTATGTAACAAATTCAATTTAAAATTCAATTTGGAGTTCCCACAATTAAGTCGCTGCAATAATGAGATTAAACTGATTATTTAGGGACCTGAACAGGTTTGTAAGACTGTGACTCATTGTTTGTTCATTTATAATAATGCAAATGCAGAGCAAGGTGCTTTTTTAGCAACATCGAAAAGCCCAGACCATCCAATGCTGTTTCCTAAATTGGACTTATAAGACATATTTATATGTCTTATCCAAGTTATAACAATGCAGAAAACCCTGATAAGATTCAAACTTTGGTCGACCTTTCCTGGAAAGCAAAGATAAAGATTCAGAAATGTCTTTGTGATCTAACTGAGGGCACAAAAGTGTTCTTTCTGATCGATACGCTATTTGCTTCTATGTTGATTTAGTATGCACTGTTAGAGCCACAGCCTGCTCTGCAGATATGGGGCATTAGATAGTACTAGATGAAGAATAAAAGAAGATTCGTGGAGGACTTTCAAATGTATTTTTTAACCTGTATAAAAAGAGACCCAAGGCCATTACAGTGTATAATTATAGTTTATAATGTATTATTAGAAAATATGTTTTGACAAGCATCTGAGCAATTAAATACTAAAACTCCCATGTAGGGATAACAAGGTTGAAAATCAACATGATAGTAGACTATCCACCTTAATTAAAATATAATTTTATTATAGGTCAATCCAGTTTTACGCTTAATAATTTATTAACAATTTCTATTATTTAGGTATTTTGCAGCTATTTTCCATTTGAAGTATATTAGGATTTGACAAAAATACATTTGAAGACTTACTTGAATTTTGTGTTTGCCTAAAAACAGCTTTTCTCTATTTTGAGGGCCATTCCTGCGCTGTCCATTACCTGCGGTGCTGAAACTGATGAATTAACCTGGTGTCTCTTTTTCTAATGTGAGCAGCAAACTAATTTGATTACGCTAAATACGATGTTTCCCCAAATAAAAAAGTCATATAAATTAATATCGGCATCAGATAAGTAGACCGGGCCATCTAGTTGGAGCCTCAAGTGCCAGTTCCCTTTACCGGCTCACTCCAGTCAGAGCGTGGTGCTGCGTTTTCCCCCCACGCTTCGTTGCCCTAATTCTTCAACCCTTGATAGGTAAATTTCTTACGCTCGCCAAGCTATTAATGGTTAAACTACGTCGTGGGCGTAGCGGCTCCTTGTAATGGCGACCGTGCCGTAGATGTTCCCAGGTTTGTGAAAATGAAGCGAAGAAGAAGTTATTTCTTTTAAGTAAAACGCCGAGGTTCCCCGTAGGAGGACTTTGCGTCTACAACCATCGTCTTTATAAGTGGCAAATATAGCTGTACTTTTGAACTTTTACGCTCCCGAAATGATGAAGCTCAAGTCAAACCAAACCCGGACGTACGACGGGGATGGCTACAAGAAGCGGGCCGCTTGCCTGTGCTTCAGGAGCGAGAGCGAGGAGGAGGTGAGTTCGGTGATGTGAACTGTCTGGAGGGCCAAGCTAATATTAGCATCCGTAGGTTTTATCCAGCCTTTTCTGTTGTGTGTAGATCGAGACGTTTATCAACACGGCTTTGGTTTTATCCCAACTGGAAAATGATTTATTTTATTCTCGTGTCGACTCCCGACGTTTTGATTAGTCACTATTTTTTAGCTGGTACTTACTCGAGTGTTATGTAAGCCTCTTTAGCAGTGCAGATAGCAGCCTCGGTTATGACCAGACTTACTAGCTCCGCGCTAATGCTAACGTTAGCTTGCTAACTACCCGGGTTGCTGCCGTGGGCAGCCGGCTATCGGCCAGCAACCACAGCCCACAGTACAGGCTGTGGTGAGTGCTGACTCTATCACTACCAGCTGTCGGATGGACAGAGAATATTTAGTATTTAAAGCGACAGCTAAGATATGTATCTGCTCGCGTTACAGATAGTTTGGCGAGCTAAGTGTATTGTGTTAATGCAACTGGTATTACTAGCCAAACATTGTACTGCTATGTAGCTAGTAGCTATCCTAGTTTAAGCCAGAAGATGACTCTGGCAGTGATAGCCGGCTTGTATCACTTGTGTATTTTGATTAGTTTGTTTGCGAAATTGACACTGTTGATATTTGGAGCACCAGCTTAATGGAAGCGTCGAGCCCTGTGTGCATATTTTACAACATTATTAATGCTATTTGTGTATTTATCGCTCCTATCTAGCCGTATCAGAAAAAGCGAAAACGTGTTGTGGATTACTTGAGCTCAGTCGCGATTTGGGACGCTCACGTACAGTCAAAAGGAGACACAAAGATGTCTTTGTACTTACATTTTTCTAGGGGAGGAGATGGGACCAAACCAATTCCTCATTTTGGTTAAAGTAAAGGCCAGACTGTGTAGACAGGGGTTGTTGATTACAGGAAACGTATCAGCATTACCAGCACCAAAGTGGAAACTTTTACCTAAGACTGTAGATTATTTGACTGGCAGCCAGGGGTTCCACAGCTCATCTCCACTAAGACCCCAACATCTAAACTAGTTCACTAGCTATGATTTATTGACAGTAATAAAAGTACTAGTTTTCTTAAACCCAATGAGTTATCATTTCCATTTTTCTTGAGTTGTATTTTTCGATGTCCCAGTTGATATTATGTGAACAGTAACTCAGAGTTGGACTGTCATACCTGACCAGTATTGTATGGGGTGTTTTGCAGGTGCTACTGGTGAGCAGTAGTCGACATCCTGACAAGTGGATAGTTCCTGGAGGGGGAATGGAGCCCGAAGAGGAGCCCAATGTTGCAGCAGCTCGAGAAGTGTGTGAAGAGGTTGGTTGTGTCACTCAATATTGTTATATCTTATTTAAGCCTGTAGTATGATGGCCTTTTCTCTTTGGTTTTCCAAGTGACAGATGTTGTCTCTATGTATACTGCGTACTGGGAACCTTAACGTGATCCTTTTCAGAAATGTCAGTAGCTGGAAATATAATTCTCAGAAAGTGTGGCAAATTTGTTTGAGTATAGACTCATAAGATGTATTGTATTACAGTTCTGTTAACTTGTCTGTATTTAACACTGAGCCTGATACCTTGTTCTCAAAATCCATTTTGTCAATGCAGTCATCCTGTTTGCATGGACAGTAAGAGAGAGAGCCTAGCAACATGTAAGCTGTATCATAGCATCATGTTACAAAGCAGTCTTTAGGTGTCAAAGGAGGTCACACAGAGATTGAACACTGGCTGCACAGCAGTTTGACTGCAGTACAGTCAAGTCACACAAACGCAAAAAATGACAACAATTGAGTTTTATTGTTTGTAAGTTTCTCGTAGCTATATATATTAGTATACAGTAGTGGTCACATTACAAGGGCAGCTTGGAGGACACAACATGTTGTTTTTGTTGTTCTGTATTGGGGTGGATGGGTAGTAATTAGTAAACAGTTCTGAAGCTAATTGGAAATCAATATCCTACTTATACTGCCTACGCCTGTTTGTTAAATCAGGTATTCTTCCACTCTGCATGCTGTTCATCCTTTGGATATTTTGATCAGAATGGACACAGGGCACATAAGACACTGAATCTCACCCGGCGGTTGGCTCCTAGTGGGCCGCTGACCTTATAAAGCCTATCCTCTCTGTGTGATCCGTCACACTGATGGATGCTGATATCATCCCTTATCCTGGCTCCTGCTGATTGGTAGCTTTGGTGGTTGCAGGACACTTAGGCCTGCCAGCAAATTTCCACAGGGTCAAAAGCAATGTCACATCACTTCTCAGGCTCCTTATGTGCTAAAAGGCTACATTCAGAAACTCTGTGGTGACTGAGTGCTGCTTGATACATCACCAGCTACACTGGCTTTCTAAGCCTTTTGTTGGACGATGGTGTAATAGGACATATCCTAATCCTGGTGAGCCTGTTCTGATCACCGTATAAGTGATAAGTGATTGCTTATGCTTATTGGTTTGGAGTCTCTCCAGGGATGAGAGTGAAGACAAGGCATGCAGTAGCAAGCCAAAATTTACAGAGGGTTTCTTTGTTAGACTGTTCACTATCTCTGTTAATCCTTGTATCTTGGAGATGCACCCCGACCCTGCAACCTGAAGACGCATTGCATAACTGGTAACGAAGTCTCAGCTGTACATCCTCTTCCCAAGTGTTGCCCAGTAGTCTTGTGTTACATGAATGCCAGAGCTGGGAGACTTTTTCCATCTCATAAAAACAAACAGGTTGACTTTTGGCCTATTACTTAATCCCTGGCTCGTCTTTGGAGTTTCTAGTGGTGTGCCTGCTCTTTACCATATGATCAAGCTGAAGGCCTTAGGAGTGCAATTGGTACAGTGTGTGGAGTCAACATTTATTTATAGAGTGAAACTGGAAACTGAGGAAGAAGCTGCAGAGATGTCAGTGAGAGGCCTGGTGCTGTATCAAAACCTGACCTACTGTTAACCTCTGGGAGTTAAAATCTTGGAGATGATTTTTGGTGTTAAAATTTTCTCAACAATATTAAGCTCTCAGAGACCTTAAAGTTTCTCTATGACAGAAAGGTTGTGACATTTATATGGCTCTGATTTTAGGATTGTGAGAAAAGGTATAATAACTTGCAAAGTTTTTATTCATCTGCTTTTTTCCCCTGACCTTTTACATGACAAAACTAAAAACGATTTTGAGAGAGAGGCTGTCAAAAAGTGCCAAAAGTTGAGAGAGGGTTATTTTTCAGATGTATAATAAGTCAATTTTAAAAATCAGTTGATCAGTAAATCAGGAACCTTTTCCCCCACTAATCTGGCACTTTCCAAGAAAACTGTGGCTTCAGCCTCTGAAAAATGTTTTTCTGTTTTTGTTGAATATTATGTTTTATGTAGTTTAGTTTTTTTGACTAGTAGTTGGACATCTGAGACTGGGCTCTGACAGATTGTGAATTTGTTTTTCCTCACTATATTATTGTTTTGTTTTTGTTTATTTTGTCAGTTGCTTGATTAATGTTAAACATTTTGTCAGAAGAAATCAATGACAATTATCAATGCGTTTAATAGTAATTTCATTGCTGTAGAAGTAATTTATGTCCAGTCATTATGAGGGGGGAACCTGACATTGACCTACTTTGTGAATTGATCCCTTTTTTAGGGATGTTAGCTTTTTCAGCTAGGAGAGTGTTTTCCAAGTGGTGCACCAATTCTTTTTGTTTTTGTTTGTGAGGATCATAAATTTTTGCAGTTTAGAACTACAAAAAAAAAAAAAAAACAAAAAAAAAAAACGAGAGCCAAATCCCTGGCAATTTGCATATATGGGAGCCTAATAGGGGAAAATATAGTGCTTTGTTTTGTGGGAAAACAAAGTTTACAGTTAAGGGGAGATGCGTGAAAAATACCTGTCATATGACTTCTGCTGGACCAGCAATGTCAACGACTGTTAGCCCAAGTGTGTTATCTGTTGGGCGAAGTTGGGTAATGATAACATGGTATCTAAAGAGAAACTTGGAAACCAATCCCTTCTAGGAAAAAATAAAACAAACTGGTTTTGAAGTTGAGGCAGCAAAAACCTTGTTTTTGTTTTGCTTTGTTTTTTCTCTACTTTTTTTCTTTTTTTGGCTTGTGTTAAAGCTAAAGGAGGCAAGATATATGCTAGTGGCTCCTGACACTGTTGGACAGCTGTCAAAAGCATGCTTTTCAGTGTAATCAAAAGAAGAACAACATGTCATATGACATACAGTCATATGAAAAGAGTTTTCATCGGACTAAGCAGTCCTGCGATAAACTGAAGTATGCTCAGCAATAAGTACACAGCAGCAAGTAATCATTTTCTGTTTGACTTTGTCAGTTTCACATTATTGTCGAGGAATTTGGTCCCACTCTTCTTTACAAAGTTTTTTCACCTCATTGAGGTTTGCGGGTATTTTCTATGCACAGATCTCTTATGATTCTGTCACGTTGAGGTCCCGACTTCGACTGTTCCATTGCAACACCTTGAGTCCTTTCTTTGTAAATTTGTTGTAGATCTGCTGGTATTCTTTGGATCATTGTCCTGTTGCATGACCCAATTTTGGCCAAGTTTTAGGCATTGTTAGTAGGGCTGCCACAAACGATTATTTTGATAGTCGACTAGTCACCGATTATTTTTGCGATTAGTCGACTAATCAGATCATCATCCATTGGACGTACAGCGTACAGCTTATTGCACCAGCAGCATCTGGTCTTATATAACTATCATTAGCTTACAGCTTGAAGTGTTTGTGCTAACTAAAAATAAAGACAAGATGGTAGTTTATTAATTTTTAATGAAATTTGCAGATTGTTTCGGTGAAGTTTAATAAACTCCTTGCTTTCTAAAATATAACAGGACACCGGAGTATATTCTCCAGCGTCTCACACTTCTGATAATCAGCTGTCTGCTTGACAGTTTTAGCTGTGCAAAAAACTATAACTTTAATCTCAGCCAAACCGATTTACTCAGGAACAAATAAAATACTAAAGAAAGCCAAACAATAACATTTTTAAGTTATCTAAGTGACTTATATATATGTTTAACCTGACTAGCGAAAGACGGCGGTGGGTTTGAAAACGATTTGCCGGGAGTCCGGTGTTCTCACGGCTCTAGTTAGCCTTGCCCCCGCCTAGCTAACGAGCTAGTGGGTAACAGACGTCTCCGAAAACGTCGGAGCGCTTTTGAAAATATGTGGTGTCTTGATAAACTGAGCAGATATTTGAGGTTTACACAGCTACATTCTCGCCTGAAAATATGTTAAACGTTTATTTTGTGACCCAGAAAGAATAATAAGAGTAAAGTTAAAACTAACTAGCTGCCGCCATTGTTGACAGCTGCGCTATGAATTCTGGGACACAGCTTCTTCTTCTTCGGGGTTTAACGGCAGCTGGCATCCTTGTACATGCAGTGCTGCCATCTTCTGTTTCAGTCCGTTATTACACTCTTAAATCCTACTACTCATTCCTGCGTCCTTTGTGATCTTACAAAGCTTCAAACGATGCGTCGACTATTAAATTAGTCGTCGACGATTTTAATAGTCGACATAATCGTGACTAGTCGACTAATCGTGGCAGCCCTAATTGTTAGTGGTATCAGAGGTTTGTGCTGATATCTTGTGTTTGGGTTTTATCCAAATGTGGCGTTTTGTATTATGGTAATAAAAATCTTCACTTTGGTCTCATCTGTTGAAAGGACATTGTTCCACAAGTGTGTGGTTTGTTCATATGCAACTTTGTTAACCTAAACCCAAGTTGTGTTGCCATGTTCTTTTTACAGAGATTAATCTTTCTCCTGGCAACCCTTCCAAACAACCCATACTTGTTCAAACTTCTTCACACTTGCATACCCACTTAATTAGTAGCACCTGGCTTCTGCTTACCCTCTTAATTCCTTTGGAGGCAGTAAGGGTGTACTTCGGTTTTCACAAGACTCACATGACTGTATTTTGTAGGAATGTGCACAATCAGTTGACTGGACAGTTGAACATTGCTTCCCTGGCTTGTCAGCAGTGAAAATTTCTGTCAGTGAGGCTAATATGTCTTTAATGTGCAACACTCAGCCGAAGCAAAAGACAACGTGCAACACTAGTGCCAGTGGACACTAAAGGGCAAATGTGGACTCCCAAGTTTGTGAATGAGATAACTTGAGAACAAAGCAATGTAGGATATTCAAATTGATGCCATAGGTATGTGCTAAAAATCTTGGATGAGATTGAATATGTTACCTTGATCTCAAGGGCAAGGTCATGGCTCAAATTTTCAGAAAATCTTGTAAATGCCATAACTCGAAGGAAGTCAAATTTTCAAATGGATACGATAAGTGTATCTACTAAAAATCTCTCTTGCCTATTAAGTTAGTGTACAAGAACATCCCCAATTGTTTTTGTTTTACAGCCCTAAATAATGTGCCTCGTTGCAGGAAAGTGCATGCAGAACAAGACTTCAGTCTTTGTATATGCTGTATATTGTTTTTATTTTGTGGACGCAAAAACCACAATCCAGGATTTAGATGGAGTGAATGTGTGGGGATAAACACAATCTTATGATGTAATATAATCCAGTGCACAACAAACACCATTTCCAATTACCGTACAAATTAAATCAGCTCTATTTGAAACTATTTCAACTAAACAC
This sequence comes from Rhamphochromis sp. 'chilingali', assembly GCF_963969265.1. Taxonomy (NCBI): domain Eukaryota; kingdom Metazoa; phylum Chordata; class Actinopteri; order Cichliformes; family Cichlidae; genus Rhamphochromis; species Rhamphochromis sp. 'chilingali'. The sequence goes on along the minus strand of NC_137936.1, from coordinate 32,098,263 downwards.
TATGAGGTTCAAATGGGTGTTTATTGTTAGGCTGTTGGAGTGCATTCAATTATACAAGTGTTTTTGCATAGACCTCAATCTCTTCATATTGAACGAAAAGCCTTTAATCGTCTGTTGTGACTTCATCCTGTGACAGTATTTACTGAGCATTTCATCATTTTTCATTCATTTTACAGGCTGGTGTGAAGGGGACTTTAGGTCGCTTGGTGGGAATATTTGAGGTGAGCTGCTGTGTGTTGACTTTTTTGGGGGGGTGTCTTTAAGTGTCACCTTACTGTTTGGTTAATTATGCAAATGTTTTCTTCCACAGAACCAGGAGAGAAAACACAGGACCTATGTGTATGTTCTTATTGTAACGGAGGTGCTGGAGGACTGGGAGGACTCAGTCAACATTGGTAAAGCACTGTTTGTTTACTTGTCAGAATGGGGATCATACGGACAAAGTTCTCAGGCAGTCACATGCTTGACTGTAGCTTTTTTTTTTTTTTTTTTTTTTTTTTGCCTGGCCTTAGTGATATTACAGTTTTTAGTGTGTGTTTACTGGGGAAGATTATAAAACCAGCTTTGTTCCTGCCCTTGTGATTTTCACTTTAGCTGTGTGTACAGTACTAATAATCAGTCAAAACCCATTTTTCATAATGACTTTTTTTTTTCCCCGTGTGTTGTTTTTTTTTTCTTGCATGTTAACCTTCTCCACAATGCTTTCTTTTTCTGCAAAACAGGGAGAAAAAGGGAATGGTTTAAAATAGACGATGCCATACAAGTGTTGCAGTGTCACAAGCCTGTGCAGGCCACCTACTTTGAGGCTCTCCAGGAGAGTTGTCTGACCAGTAATGGAACTCCACTGGTGACCACGATAGGTGGGGACCTCTCCCCTACCTACAGCATCAATCAGAGCTCTGTTTCTGGGATCAGATAACTAAAACCACAACTCTGAATACCCCAGGAGCTTTCGCCACCACCTGCGCTCTTACTTGTGTTATTTCTCTTCTCTTCTCTTCTCTTCTCTTCTCTTCTCTTCTCTTCTCTTCTCTTCTCTTCTCTTCTCTTCTCTTCTCTTCTCTTCTCTTCTCTTCTCTTCTCTTCTCTTCTCTTCTCTTCTCTTCTCTTCTCTTCTCTTCTCTTCTCTTCTCTTCTCTTCTCTTCTCTTCTCTTTCTTTTGTCTCAGTAACATGGTTTGCCTTGCCAACTCCTTTGTGCCAGAAATCTGGTGCAGACTCAACAAGTGTTGGATGAATAGTCCAAAACACTTTGTAAATGTAAATGTAATTTTTGACCCCTCTTCTTTTTTGTTTTTGTTTTTACTGACAACTGCATGAAGTGTCCCCTCATTCCCTTTTCCTTAACACACCCTTAGCGTGGTGTTTATTGAATGCAAGAACTACTTTTTACTGTTGTAATGTAAAAGTGTATACTTAGTGCTTAAGCTGAAGGCTTTTGGTGGTCTTTTTAATGTCTCCATCTTTTTTTTTTTTTTTTTTTTTTGTTTGTTTATTTTTCTGTGAATGAATGTGCCCATAATAAGTGTACTCCCTCCCCTGTTTTAAGGATAGGAAAAATTGTATCTGAACGAAAAGAATTGTGGGAAGTGACTTGTCTTGCATGAGCGCTATTGTTGTTGCGTTTCACTCACTCGAGTGACCTGATGCTGACTGTGTGACAGACAGGGTAAGGTCTTTTGGCTTTTCTTCACTCTTCTCCTGTTGTAGTTGTTCTTGTTATGTTTTTTTTGTGGTTTTGTTTTGTTGTGTTTTTTTTAAACCTGAAGGATACGGCCCCTTAATTTCAATATTCTTTCCATTTCTGTTTTCAGCTGTGTTTCTTTCCTATTTGGGAAGCTAGCCAAGCACTACAGGTTTCAATTTCAGAGCATGCATATATGTATATATGTATATGCGCTGCACAGTGACTGAAAGAATGTCAGCAGACAATGTAAAAACCATCTTTGTCCTCACTCTTCTCTTTTTGATCCCTTTTTGTTTTCTTTGTTAAAACGCTTTCATGTGACTGACTACAGAGTCTTCCTCCAAACACTGAGAGGGTGGAAATAGTAGATTTCAGAATCATGGACTTGTGTAATTTCAAAGTGCAGCACATATCACTTAAGTTATTAAAACAATTTCCATATTTTACTCCTCACATTCAGATTGGTTAAAAGCAATTGTTTACATTGTGTTTGTAACATAGTACAGGTGAATTTAGCGGGCACTTTTCATTATGGTCATGACTCTTTTTTTTTTTTTTTAAACCTTCCCTCCTTAGTATTTATTCTGCATCCCCCAAAATACTCAAAACACCTGCTTGACATTAAACTGATGTCAAACTGATTTTGGCAAGATGCAGAACAAACAAGCCTTGTACAGTTTGAGACCTTGTTTTTAACATGTAAAATGCTTTTTGGATACTATTTTTTTTTTTTTTTTTTTTTTTTTTGTTTGTTTGTTTGTTTGTTTTTGGGTTTTTTTTTTCCTCCTCTCTAACGTTTGGCAAAAGTCTCTTTAGCTCAGCTGCATCACTTGGCTGCGATGTGGCGTGAAGCAGCTGGCTCAATACTGTGAAACTGGAGGCGCTGTAGATAGCATGTAAGAGGTTTTTATTGTAAATTGTTTATTTCTGTATAGATCAAAGATGAGAATACAAATGACAAAACACCTCTTACACATCTGTGAGTGCTACATGTCATTTCAATTGAGGCTGGAAAACCTGATTGAACTCACTGCGTTGGCTTTAAAGCTGTGAGGAATTTTCTCTTGAGATAGCATTCAGTACATCAGAGGCTAAAGAACAAGGAATGTGGCTGTGGGTGAGATTAAAGAGCCTATTTATAATAGAAAATTGTAACAACCTTAATGTTTTTGTTTTAGACCAAAATTAATTGGTAATGGCAAGGATTTTTTTTCTTTTTTTTTTTTTTTCTTTTTTTTTTTTGTTTATCATCTTTAGTCAAACTATGAAATGAAGTATAACTGCATTCTGAGCTGGAAAGCCTGGAGTCTTTTCCTCCTCTGTACCACTAGGTTTAATCAGTGAATTTTCCCCTAGAGGGTTTCTTTCATTGATCTCCCCACTTTGGTGTTCTGCCTTTTTTTTTCCCCACATTGATAAATTTGGAAAAATTTGCATAAGCAGATCTGATACATTTCACCTTCCAAGTTTATAGGACACAAAATTTGCACATCCAACAAACATTTGCATTTGTTTGGAGTTGTCTTTTTCTAACTGGTGAATTTCATTCGGTTCTGTTTTTCCTTTTATTCATCTTTTGTTTGCTCTCCCTTATCTCTTTCTGACTAGTTTATAACCCCGCCACTACTTTCACCAGATGGCTGTTTACTCTGTTTTTGCTAAGCAGTTGCAGCTGAAAACTATGCTACAACTGTATAAATGCAGGCAATGTGGGACTGCAGGCTGGAAAACCACAAGAAGGAGCTAAAAGATGCTGAATAATAGTGTAAAGTTGAGTTTAAGTACATAGGCAAAAGGTCTTTGATTCTTGCATAAGAGAAACACAGTTTACATTTAAAAAAAATCATGTTAACAAAAAACTGATTATAGCCACATTAAAAAAGTATTTGATGCCCATAGATTTAAAAAGATTTCATTAGGGTTTGTTGGGAGACTTGGCAGTACTTATGTATTTAACAATGAATATGCACAGAAAACTCCAGTCTTATGATTCACAATCTGATGAGAAACCCTTTGATAGGAAATGAGAACTGAAAGCAAGCGGAGCAAAGTTTATCTAGACAAAGAGCAGAGTGGCTTTTAGTGGTGGACTGAGTCTTTTCTTCCATGTTTATGATTATGGTGGAAATCACCACATGCTAGCACAGCTGCTAACACTGCCCTGCAATAATCCAGGAATTCAGATCTCTTCTGAATGACAGTTAAGGTGAAAAGGGTCTAAAGTCTCCTCCAGCCTGAGACTTTGGACTGTTTTTACTGCTGTTTTAGAAAGGTGTGGTGGTCAAAGTCTTGCTTTATGATGCTCTACCTGGCACTTGAAATGAGATTTTGTGTTGATTAGACTTTTTAGTCATCATCTAAAGGTACAATTAAATAGAAACGGGATGAAACTACATATGGCAGAAAACAAAAGCCTAATAAACTATGGCTCTCTAGTTTGATGCGGGTGACAGGTACTGTCAAAATGAATGTGAGGAGGATTTAAACAGTAAAGTAAACAGCCAGTCATTTTTAATTATTAATAACCACTTATTCCTTATCCTGTGTTTTGTTTTGTCTTCTCTTGTTACTGACAACCTGATGTCTTGTATATAGGTAACACAGCAATCTGATAGCCAGAGAATGCACTTTGGCTTTGGTCCTAAAGGATTATTGTAATTCTTTTTTTCTTTTTTAACCCTTCTTACTAAAATTCAAACAGTTTCTGTCACAAATTGACTGATTTAGGTTGGAGTGCTAGCGGGAAATTTGGAAGTAAAGGTTTTCACTTGAATTCCACATTAGACTGATGGTATCATTAGATGGTACAAACACATTCACCCTTTCTTGGACTTCTTGGCTATAAAATTGCCTCTTTAAAATAATGACGCTTCCTAACTTGAAACCACTGGAGCTTCAGATAAAGTCACTTCATTTAATTTACCAAAGTGGACGGTTTATTAATGTGTTGCCATGTCAGTTAGTTGGGCCCCATCTTGTGGCCAAAGCAAAAGAATAAAACAAAGCACATCACTTAGCAGCTGAGGATTTGTAACATTCAGTTTTCCTTTAGCACAATGATGACCGTTTCACCTGCTAAACGACTGGAAAAATGTTAATTAAAAAAAAAAGAAAAAAAAAAGACAGCTGCCATCTCTGAAAAACAACCAAACAAACTCTGAATTTGATAACTTCACTTTTGAACCGTTGACCTCAGCCTTGAAGTTGCATATCTGTATTTGTGTTCAAGGTCTGTGTCACTGGAATTTTTTTTTTTTTTTTTCCTCTTTTGTCATTTGGGACTGTGGAATAAGACCAGTGTGAGAAGACTGAAGATTGTAATATAAATGTGCCAACAAATAAACACCAGTATTTCACATTCAGGCTGGTGTGTGTGTGTTCAATACGTCTCCAAGTGTGCTCTTTCTAGAGTATGTAGGTATTTACAACAACTGAAATATTGTAACTCTGTAGCCAACTCACCCATCAGTTTGTTTTAACTCTTGAGGTTCATGTGTAAAAAGAGTTAGGTCTACTTTCAGGATGTCAGCAGCAGGACATCTCAAGACTGTCAAGACACTTTCTTTCATTAGATAAATCTGCTTACAAGCAGATTTGTCAAGTCAAATTTGTGTTGAAACATCGTAGAAATGTCAGATAAAATTAAAAGATAAGCTGGTTAACATTTTGAGAGTCTTCAGTAGCAGCTACAACCTAATTGGGTTTCTCATGGTCAAGTATAGTTCCTGACATATTCAGTAGTATCAGGGTAGATTGAAATCCTTTCCAGGGTTGGTAGTACTTTTTGTCAACATAGGAAAATCAATCCATTCATTTTCTTCCACTTATCCAATTTAGGGTCGCACTACACCCTGGATAGGGTACCAGTCCATCACGCACAAGAGCCCAGATCCATCTTTGCTTTCAGGAAAACTATGAGAGTCAATGTTAAAAACTTTAAAAAGAAATTTTCCTCTGTGTAAAAAGGTTATGTTGGGTTAATTATAACTTTGGCAAAAAGGCCCAATTTAGTATGCAGGTGAGTCATTGAGTCCTAGATCATTTCAACTTGACGCTACCATAACCACCTAATGTTTTCTGTGTGGACTAACAGTGAGGGAGATAACTGTAAAAATGACCCTCCACACAATTTACCCACCAGACTAACTTCCTGCCAAAAACAAAGGCATTTGTTTTTCATTTGACACCATCTCAGTCTCACTGTGGCACCTCTCTTGACACACTCATTAATTATCAAAGTATTTTAATACTCAATCCTGAGCTGGTCCACCATCACATTGCTCAAATTTATAACCAACGTATGTGGACTTTCGCCTGCTCATCTTACAAAATACTTTAAGAAGAAAAGCACAAACAGACCGAGTTGTATTTGGATTTTCTTTATTGTACACAAAGAGAGAGTGAAATTTACTGAGGCTGCTGTCCTCTGCCGCGTCCAAAGCCACCTCTCTGCAACAGAAAAATGTTGTCAGTCGACCAACATGTTCAATACAAGAATCTACAAGTTTTCCAGCTGCACTGTATAAACCACATTTTAGCTTTCTGACATTCCTTTTTAAAACCCATGTAAAACCGCACCCACAAATTTAGGGAGGAGAGCCTTTGTTGTTCTGCTGTAGAAAACAATTCTTATAACAGAAAAACATTCAAGATCAAGACAAGGTTTTTGTTGCCAGCCCATTTCTCAAAATACCCGCATGAAACAAAGGAAATGTACTTACAAACTGGAACTCTGTGGCAGCTCCAGCACCGGCCTCTGCCTTCTTGTCAGCACCAGCTAAAGGAGAAGTTATGAGTTAAGAGGTCAGCCAGTAACTTTCAGAAATGTCAAACTTGTTAAAACTTCACCATAACATGTCAAATATATACCAAAATTAGACAGGGGGGGTGGGGCAGTAATAATAATTTTTACTGTTGTTTTTCTTTGATAAACAAGCAAATTGCCTTCTGAACATCAGAATGATGTGATGGGAGCTTCATATGCCTCATTTTTAAAATCCAAATCCTCCACATACATCGATTTTTGTCTTTGTCATACAAGCTCAATCCTTTCAATAATATATATTTGATAACATGTTTCATCTGAATCATTGTGATCAGTTTTCTAAAGGAAACATGATTTAGATTCTCACCTAAGAACATATTTAACATGTCATTTGCTTTTGTTTTGGCACAAGCACTACTGGTTTGGAAACAGGCTGTGATTTGGCTTAAAACAAACCATTTTACAACATTACATTTACCATTAACGTTTAACATTTTCCAGGGCATTGGTTTCTACCGCCATCTAAAGGTGACGTAGCCAGTGTAAAGTTTTTACATGCAGTGATTCAGACAGCCACTAGAGGTCCTCCAACTTTAAAATTTTATACAAATCTACTCAAAGTTTATCGAGGTGCTCGGATGTCTGCAGATGCCTGTACTTTTTGGAGGCAGGTCATTTCAGAGCGTTGTGCGGTTACAACTATTGGTGTTAATATCTGCGTGACCAGCCTATAAGAATGAGGACTGAGGTGCTCATTCAGACAAGAGTAGACAAACTATAGGAACATGTGATGGGTCACATCACTGCATTTTCACATTTCACTCTGAAAAATCAAGACATTTTACTAATGAATAACACCACCGTATGATTTAATGATCCAAAATTACCATTTTAGTTTGCATCATTCATGTAAACATCACAAGACCACATGAGCAACTCATAATGTGACTAGTGTAGTTGGTGTTATACGTACGGGGCGCGGCAGATCGCCTGTAAGCATCTCTGTCAGCCTCCCCACGGTTAAGGCGGGCGGGCCTCTCTCCTTCCACTCCTGCAGGTAAAAAGATGACAAAACATTAAGCTCCAGTTTTCCTGGCTTTCCAAAAGAGGAAATTCAATAGGCTTTAAAATTCTTTAATTTTAATGCTAACAATTCTCACTAAATATAAGTCTTTGGACTCTGAGGTCCCTCTTTTGAGTTTATTAATGAACTACTTAAATTTGTATGCTTTACAACACCCTCTAACAGCAAGAGGAGACCATAACATTTTATGTGGCACTTAATTGCTGAAACCTCTTTAGCATATTTTCATAAGATCCAATTGAAGATGCCAATTGAAAGTGCAACTTCAGCTTCAACGAAAGGCAAGGAAATTATGAAATGAGATTGTTACGATCTAGTTCAGAAGTCAATCAAAAAACTTTCATTGATAAAGAGAAAAAAATAAACCTTATTTAGAACAGATCACACTCAGGATCCAGAACATCTAAAACAATCTGCTGAAGTTTAGATTAGCAACTTTGATTTCTGGAAAACTGTGTTTGAGCACCAGATTTTGAGTTCACAATCAGCTTCAATATCATTTATAACCTCAGGAAGCATTAACATATTAAATACTATTACTAGTATTTCTGGCTTCAGGAAATGAAAAATCAAAACTTATTAGAAACAAGCATGTATGATAGATGTTTTACCCTTGGGCCTGGGCCTTGCGGTCTCAGGGCGGGTCTGGCGGCGCAGGGTGGCGGGCACGATCTCAGGGGGAAGGTGGAGGAAGTCTCTCAGGTACTGGATGCCCTCATTGGTGAGGTACCAGTAGAAATGGCGCCAGGCAAATTGCTCCTTGACGTACCCACAGGACTTCAGAGACTGCACGGAAAAGCACAATTACCACATTATACTGACTACCACAATAAATCAGTACAAAATCTAGGTTGGTATGGCAGCACTATGCAGAAAGTATCTTTAGGCTTCTTGCTCAGGTAAGTGCACAGAAAGCAAGTAAGTGCACAACAGTGCTAACCACCACACACCATACTGCCCTACAATCATTCCAAAAGATAAAATGAACTCAGATGCAATAGATTCTGAGCCGACACCAACACCCATGTGAAAAATGTTTGAAAGAGCAAATAATCAGCCACACAACTTTACGAAACCTGAAAGGGCACAAAAGATACACATCAGTAATATCCTACTGTAAATGCCATTTGCCATGAGTGTGACGGCAGTAAAAATCAGCTAAATGTTACATCCTCTGTGAAAGCCAAAGAAAAATAAATAAAAAATAAACAGATACATGCTGATGTTTCCCCCACATACAACAGTGGACCAAATCAAACCGTCTATTAAAAAGTGGTGGGGCACACACAAAGGGGACAGGTCCTGACATTATGGCAGGCATTGCATAAAACACTGGGATGTGAGCGCCATGCACAAGGTGGCAATGGCATCAGCCACTTGTATACATTACACAGTAAACTCAAAATAAAATTAAGGACTCATAGGTGTACCAGATGACCACATGCCACAGAACTAAATGCAGCAGCCTAGGTTCGCCTTCAAGCAAAGTCCTTTTTTCTGCATGCATTCCCTTACTTCCTCTCTTCTTAACGGCTCTATATTATAAATATAAAAAGAAAAGTCTAAATCTGCACTCACTCCCGCTCTTCTGGGAGGATAGGAAGAGAGTCCCAAATTAGAGTATCCTGAATTTGCCTCGGGTTTAGCCACCCCAATCTGGACCACGCCTAAACAAAAATCTTCCCTAAGAGGTGTAATAACAACATGCCCAAACCATCTAAATTGGCTCCTTTTAATGCAGAGGAGCTTCACTTCAGAATTAACTGCTGAAAAAAAATATAATTCTCATCCCTTAACTTTCTCTAACCCAAACATGTAAGGGGGACATTGTCCAGACAGCATGGTACTGTTAAACTACTAAACAAATTTTACAGGTACACAACCAGGACTTGATATCTGGACTGACAAATGACATCTTCCCACTTAAAAACACAAACCCAGAACTTCTAAGTGATGCTCAAAACACATTCATGATCACTTTGTCACATTCCCCCACTTTCTTCTCCCCACAAGCCCATTTACAGTCACTACATCTCAGTTAATTCTAGTCTTGGTGAGAACTTTACAAGCTGGACCTTCGTTCTTTCTCACCTGCATCGCTTTCATCACGTGAAGGTTGGGTACATTCTTGTCAGCAAGCTCAGGATGCTTGGCCAGGTGGACGTCTTTCTTGGCCACCATGACTCCCTCCTTGAAGAGGAGCTCGTAGATAGCAATGCGGTTCTTCTTGGGCATCAGCATCTGCATTAAGAGACAACGTGCATCAGATCCCTGGAACTCAACCCATACTAACAGCAGCCTCAATAATAGCATGCTAACTGGCTAGCGTGCTAAGACACATCTAGTAATGAAAATCAAATCGCTGAAGAGACAATCAGCGGACGCTTTAATAATTCAACACATCACGAATTTTTGGACACATTCACATCAACAGCCACTCTGTTTTATAGAAATTAAAAGCTAATATCTGAAGACCGCGTCACAGGAGAAAAATGGCAACCGTTCGTGAACGCTGAAGCCGGGGTTACTTCTCTACTTCTAAGCCGAATATCAACGACTCAGAGGCGTTTAAGGCTAAAATACGCATATGTCTCCATTTATAATTTTAATAACAATGAAAAAACTATTATTTTTATTTCACAAAATCTGAGATGGTGAAGATATATTTGGATTATTGCGCCGAGTCTCACTTTACCTTTCCACTTGTTAAGGGACCGGAGCCGGAAGGAAAGTTTCTCTTCGATCAGGAAGGTTTATGCTGTGGCGCGGGCCGGCTGGAAAGGCTCGCCCTCTGCTGGTGTGGAGGGGAAACGTATCCTGTGTTCAATATGGAGCTGCAAAGTTTGGGGTCATCCTTTAAAACCAGCTGCACGAGCTGATCAGCGACTTCTTCTTAGTTTAAAAAAGACGTGAAGGGCATTTCAAAACTCAACAAAATCATCCACTAGTGCTCGGTGCTTCTTCTCCTTCTGTATGACTTTGTTTATTTGTAATATTAATATTACAAATAATGAATAAATAAATAAATACAGTGATTTTTTTTTACACAGCAGTGATTCAAAGGCTTCAGAAACATGGACCCTGGATAGCAAGATGCAGCCCTCCAAGAAAAGAAAGTTACTCCTGCAGAAAATCTTCATATCTACCTGGAATATTTTTAAATATGCATAAGAGCAGACAGACCTTTTTTTTACTGAAGGGATGTGGCATTTAAAAATCAAAACAAAACAATAACCCCAAGAAATGTGTTGTATGCAGTCCATTTATTTGCATGGAAGCTTCTTTCAGAATAAAGAAGTAAAAATCTCTGGGTATTTTCCCAACCTGACTCGAAATACATTTGGTGTGTTTCATACATACATACTTTTCCTTTAAGAGTAAACAGTATTATGGGCTATTTCTACTCCATTTTTACTTTATTTTTACACAGACTACACACAGTCGCAGTGTGTTAACACACAGGCAATGAAGTATATTCAGTATAATATATAGCAAATAATTAGAATTTTTTTTCAGTTGAGTTACATCAAAAAACTTGGTATAAATGAATGATAATTTTGTGGCAGTCATGTCTGCAAGAGTGAGTAATCAAAGAAGAAATAAAAATAAGATTATTTAGATAACAGCAATTTGCCACTGTCCAAAAATACTTGTTCTTAGTACAGTGAAAAATAGAAAACATGTGCTTTCAGCTTCTCTAATACAAGGATTTCATCTTATACATATTTGACACATTTTCCTGGAAACGTTGTAATAATAATAACAACAACAATAACAATAATAATGATAATAATAATGATGATAATAATAATAATAGGAAGAAGAAAATTGGGCATTTATTTTGAAAGACCTTCCCGGAAAACAACCCCTCCGTTACGGTTGGTTTGATTTGAGCCGTCTCACCCTCCCCCATCTGGCGGCTCCTCTCAGCGGCGCGTTTACCGGCGACAGAAGGAGGCAGTCTCGGGTGATGAACGGAATTATTACCTTTTGAGAGCTCAAAGGAAGCTGGATTATCAATTCGTATAAATTTGTAAGTTATTCTTGATTTCTTTCATAACCGTGTGTCTGCTATCAACAGCTAGCCACCGGCGGTTGATTTTTATGATGAAGTAGCTTAATTCAGAGCAAATATTACTGCTGTCGGCGATAACGAGGCAGCAAGCGACCGCGACGATTGCCAACGAGATTCAATTAAAGTCCACAGATTTAAAAGTTATTTTTTTTTATAAAAGAAATACAAGTCTGCCTAAGATTTGTTATTATTTGCCTCCCTTATCTGTGCCTAAAACCCGCAGTTTGTATCTAACACCGCTGCTCTGTTCTGCTGCTTCATGACACTTATTCATATAAAAATGAGCAAAGATCAGCAAATCTACAATCTGAGTCCTTAGTAGGAGTTTCTGTGAAGAAAGTGCATGAAGCATTGGAGAGCCGGCCGGCAGCAGCCTGTGCGGGCTACTGCAGAGGGCAGGGAGGGACGTCTGAAGTAAAAAGCTTGTCCCTGGGCAAAAGCCCGTGCTTCCTCCAGACCAGCACATTTCTTTGATTTATCGCTGGAGATCAGCTGGTGGTAAATCAGGCCAGACAGGGCTGCTGACCTCCCCCTGAGCAGAGTCTCTCATCTCTAAGTGTTAGTGAGCTCTGTCCACGGTTCTGAACTCAGATCTTTGGTAGGCTCTGCTGTACAGACAGACCGTGAGAGATCAGACCACTGGAGACTGTGCATCTAGAATGCAAAAGGGAAAAAGTTGTGTAAGAACCATAGATTAAAATGTGCATCATACATCAATTTAATGTGCAATTAAAAAAAGAAACACTCAAAGAACAGTTTTGCCTTTTTTCACTTCCTGTGGTTCTGAAGGCAGCTATTAGAAACCTTCTCAGTTTGATCTTGCAAACTCCAAAGTCTGTCATTTTACCAGGAGGACTAACAGTTACATAAACATGTTCATACTGTAAGGATAAAAGTGCTGTATAAACGTGTGCGTGATTGGCTGAATGAGACTTACCAAAAGTAGAGAAGTGCCCGAATTGAGTAGAAAGGCACTGTGGAAGTACCACTCCATTTACTATGTGCTTTAATATCTGGCTGAACAGTTGTGTATTAAACTGACAACTGGGGTTGCCTGCAGCTCTTCTAATCCATTACCTGAAAGAGGTCGAGGGTGTACTGCTAATTTGATTTTGAACTTCCTGAAGTAATTATTTCCCAAAATACTCTTTTAAAGTCACTTTTATTTTATTTTTTACAAAAAAACCCCCACTTCTTCTACATTACAGAAAGCTTACTGTGTACATGTGGGTAGATGTCCTTTGCTATATGTTAACCTGGTGAGTTAATTAACCAATAATTTGGTGACAACAGTGTCAATTATTTATTAATTATTCACATTATTTGTCAATTTGAGGATCTGATGTTTTATCTTCTCCATAATTGTAAACACTTGAGATCTGACAGCTAAAAGTTGGATAAAACACCGCATTTGTGACACGTTTCTGGAGAATTGATGAAATTGTGCTTTTTTTTAATTTTTGTTTTTTACAAATAAACATTTAAAGATTAAACCTTAATTATTTTCCAAGCACAGTCTTGTCCATCCAGTGGACTGAGCTTTGCTTTGAGTCTATAAGCTTATTCAAAATCCTTTGCCTCTCATGTTGTTTACTATAAGGAAGTCTTTGCAGCTCATTTCTCATCATCAAACTTTATTCTTTTTTATTTGAAATTACTTTTCTCTTATTAAGATGTGTATTTTGTCCTTTTTTATTCTATTCTTCTAGCAGTTGTACCAAGGAAATTTCCCACATTTTGGAAAAATAAAGTGTATTGTCTATAAACTTATTATGTGAATATTAGGAAGGTTTATTCAGCTACGATGACTGGAGCAGTAATGAAAATACTAAAGACATGATAGCAGCTCAGTCCATTTAGGCATGTCAGGGCTCTAGACTAACTTTTTGACATGGGCGCACCGGTACGCCTAACTTTAAAAATTTAGGCGTACCGGCACAAAAGTTAGGCGCACTCAAATTTTTCAACCGCATCGCTTAACACCGCAGTTTTACATGTGCACTTTCTTTGGGGGGGGGGAAGTCCATACAGACAATATTAATTTCTAAATTATTAACTAACAAACTTGTGCTTAAAGTGCTTTGTCAATATTGTAGAAAATGTTAAAAACTTAATCATCATCTTGGCCTCCTCTGACAACCTGTTTGCTGCTGTCTGCTGCTGAAAGGCCGTGGGGAGAGGGGACACTTGGGCAGTGCATTTACTGCAGCATATAATGTGTTTTCTGGATACACTGTGCTTTTTCAGCATTCAAATATTGATGGCACCGTGTCAGAGCACTGGCTATGAATTTCAGACAGATCAGGCCTTAACTTAACAGAAAAGTTATCAATAGTTCTTTTCATCTTTTCTTATTACCCACAGCTACAGTACATCCACTTCTCTCAGGCCTAGGCTGCTCACTAGGGCTGAGTATCATCACTGATTTCTATAATCCATTCAATTCCGGTTCTCAAAGTCCTGATTTGATTCAATTTAGCCTCAGACAGTCAGAAATATTATAATTCTGATCATTTATCAGTACTGATACACATGAGACTTCATCAGAATTGTGAAAATCACAGCAGATGCCTTTGTGTGAAAGTAACTGAGAATAAAACACAGGAAAACATGAAGGAGATTTTCCTGGTCTGGCTTTTTTATAGCAGATAACCTTAAAAATATTCTGCAATTTTGCATAATTTTAAGAAATTTAAATTTCTTCAGTATTGAACAGCAGAAATTAGGCTTTCTTGTCCGAGGTCATTTAAGTGAAAAAAGAAAAAGCGCTGTAAACAACGCTAGACTGGTGGGTAATAAGCGAATGAATAATGCAGAAAACAGATTTGAGACGGGAAACTGTTCCTGAAGTACAGAGAGAGAGAGAGCTGTGCAGGAAGTGTGATTTTTATCGTGGTGGAAGCAAAACAGCAAAAGTCAGAGGGAATTCATGACGACATTGATCAAATGTGAAGCGCAGTTTGCTGCTTCTTTTGCTGCAGGCTCGGTGAATTTTGGTTGGAGAGAGACAAAACCTGCAGCTCAGAATCAGCGCAAAAAGACGTAAACACAGCGCGGACCCGAAGAATCGCTAAGCTCCGACAGCGTGTCCGTGTTCAGGCCGTCGGGTGAGAAAGCCGAGAAAGACGAAGCTGATTCTGATGTGTTGGGTCCGCTCCGTGTTTAGGTCTTTGTGTGGAATCCGTTAATGAATTGATATCGCTTTATTCAAGCTACTCACCTCTCTCTTCCACTTGCACTTTTAACTGGACCACGGCCAATCAGAGAGGTCCCGCCCCTGACTATCTCTGATTGGTTTAGTCCACGATAGGGGCAAAATGTGTGTCTGTTGTTGACCACAAGGAGAGTTACAGAGATTTTTTTTTTGTTACCGGAACAGTTGGTCGCACCTGTGCGACCAAATATTTATTTTTAGTCGCACCACTGAAAAATTTGGTCGCATTTGCGACCAAATTGGTCGCACTCTAGAGCCCTGCATGTAGACACTGGGATTTTTTCACAACCTTTAACTTTAAGCTGAAAGGAGAGCACTTATTATAACCAAGGTATGCAGAAGAGCGTCTCTGAGTGCACGACACATTGAACTTTGAAGCAGATGGGCTGCAAAGCAGAAGACCACGCTAGGTGCCACAGATGTTGGATAAGAACAGCAAATTAAGGTTATAATTTGCATGGGCTCACCAACATCAGATAACAGAAGACTGGAAAAACCTTGTCTCATCTGATGAGTCTTAATTTTTAGGGTCAGAATTTGGTGTAAACAATATCAAAACATGGATCCACCCTAGTTTATATCATCAGATTAGGCTGATAGTGGTGGTGAAATGATGTGGGGGGATTCTCAGCACACTTTGATCCCAACCCTTTAGTACCAATTGAGCATCATTTAAATGCCACAGCCTGCCTGAATATTGATGCTGACCATGTATAGCTCTTTATGAGTGTACCTATTTTCTGGTTGCTGCTTCCAGCAGGATAATGTGCCATGTCACAAAGCTCATATCATCTCAAACTGATTTCTTGAACTTGACAATGAGTTCACTGCAATCAAATGGCCTCCACAGTCACCAGATCTTAACCCAACAGAGCACCTTTGCTATTTGGAGAAATGGAAGATCCTCATTGTCTATTTGCAGCCAACAAAACTGCACGAACTGTGTGATGCTATCATCTCAATATGGATCAAAATGTCTGAGGAATGTTTCCACCACCTTTTTGGGTCTATACCAAGAAGAGTTAAGGCAGTTCTGCTGGCAAAATGAGATCCAATTGAGTACTAACAAGGTGTAGTTAATGAAGTTGCCAGCAAGTGTAATATATCATGAATTGATGCTTCACCACAACAGTGGGGTCTGCCCCACAGTTTGAGGACCACAAACTTAAAGAGGGAGGCCTGAGTGCATACATGTTAAAGAGCTTTCATTTGAGTGCCAGCTTGGATTAGTTTATCTGAAAAATTAGTGACACTCATTTGATTTGCTGCTGGTGGTTCAGCCCCTCTCCATTTTTGTAGGAAGGGTGACAGATGAAGTATCACTGTTAACGTAATCAATTAGACTAAAACCTAGCCCGTCTTTGCTTTTTGTATGAATAATTAGGGATATGTCATTCCCAGTGGGAATAGACACAACAGTTTGCTTCCAGTTGTCATTTGTACTTTCCATGATTGGCACGTCACATCTGGTGCACCCTGCCGATGTTAGACGATTGGAAGAAAGCAATTAGGCTTGAGTATTTCTTTCTATGTGTCCCTTTAGCCTTTGTAACCTAGAATATGGCTTCAGACATCCTAAGCTACTCCATCTATGTCTGGCTTTGGATGAATGCAATTAAAATTTTAATTTCATCTTAGTTGCTCTGAGAATTACCCCAACATTAAAACAGATGAGTGCTTTTGCTGCATGTTTTGAAAACTGCTGTGTGTTTGGACAAACTCTCCGGGTAATAATTTCCGTCGCTGAATGGAAGGGATCCACTTATAGCTATCTCAATATATTTTTAGTGGCTCAGGCTTTTAGGTAAACGGTTGAGAGAGCAGGGCCTTCGATTCTGCTGTGAACTAGAAGGTAATTGGTGTCTCAGATAGGATCCTCACAGGGGATCGTGAGAGAAAGCAGGGCTGTTTTGCAAACCCTTAAAGGTTTGCATCCTCCATCCTTTAGAGCTGAAGTGACACATGAAATGATGTCGTTTTCACTTAGCTTCTCCTTAAATACCTGTAGATGAGTTGTGTTGTTTTGTGATCCAGTTGTTTTCGTGTAGTGTGGTTTCAACCAGAAAAAGAGTAGAAAAAGAATCTGCAGAAAAGTACAATTTGTTTTTTTCTGCTGCTGTTCCAATAGTAAGATGATTAGGCTCGTGTCTGCTATCTGGATCTCTTTTAAGACTAAGTTTTGAGCTTTGGTCAAAACTGACTTTGTTCATGATTTTCCTGTAGACCGACTAATCAGTCAACAAATCTGTTCAGCTTAATAGATGTTTTAAATGCAGCATCTGCCTGTACATATGTGGTTTGGTATGAACCTCTCAGATCCCCCTTAAAAGCAAACCAGTAATTAAAGCCAAATCTATTGTATTTATTTACATGGGTAATATGTTAATGACTCATTTTCTGTTTCAAAATTGTCTGCCCAGCCACTGCTTTATGGAACGCCAGGACTGCCATAATGAATTAATTAAATACACCATTAAATAATTAATTAAATGTGTCAATAATTAATTAAAATTGGAATTAATTAATTAAATAAATAGTTATGACACATGTAATTAATTAATTATTGACACATTTAATTAATTATTTATGTATTTCACATTTTAATTAATTATTGACACATTTAATTAATTATTTATGTATTTCACATTTTAATTAATTATTGACACATTTAATTAATTAATTATTGACACATTTAATTAATTATTTATGTATTTCACATTTTAATTAATTATTGACACATTTAATTAATTAATTATTGACACATTTAATTAATTATTTGTGTATTTCACATTTTAATTAATTATTGACACATTTAATTAATTATTGACACATTTAATTAATTATTTAATGATATATTTATTTATTTCATTTTGGCAGTCCTGACGCCTGGCTCTCGTCATGAAATAATTTTATCTGTCAGCCTCACCCATCAAACTCAGGGGGCGGGGTTAACGCTGCCCATGCAGCTTCTCTAACATTTGATTGGTTGCCGTGCAAAGTAAGTCAAAACAGGTCGATCCTAGATAATCGATTGCTTGTGTAGACTTGGGGCAGCCAGTTATCCCAGAATGCAGATCAAATCACAGGCAGCAATGGTGGTGGTGTAGTTTTAAAATACCCCGTTTTTCTGTCACCAGCTACACTTTTAACAGTGTTTTAGCCGTGAATGTCGCGACGTATGTCTGGTCAGGTTGTCAACATAGAACATGCTTGCAAAAGTGCTCAGATGTTTTCAGAGATTTCACTAGCTCTGCTAACAGTTAGCATGCAGAGCGCACCGAGGGGGTACATTAACCGGTTTGTTTACATATTCCACTCTCCGTGTTCCACATGTTGCATTCGCAGATTCTCATTTTCACCGAACGATCGTCTCGTGTCTCTGTGCTTCTGTAACATAAAGAACGAGCTGACATTTTTCTCACGAAACCAGCGATCAGCTCAGCAGACCCTCAGTTTACCTGCATGCATCCTCCTCCTCATCTGTCAGCTGTTTAACACCTGCTGCTAATTCAAGAAACACGCCTACGTTACCTGGTGATAGTCACAGTTTAACTGGGCAGCCGGTGCTCGATATAACGCAATGTCAGCGCATTTTTCTGCACAAGATAAGTAAATATAGTATTTTCCCCGAGCGCAGAGCTGCTGGAGCTTGTTTCCTTACAGAGCACTTTATAGGCGAGCCAGCTTTATCAGCGGCTGATGTCCAATCACCGGCACACAGCTTTCAAACCTCAGCTGAGTTTTAGCTCTCAGTGGTTAAACGCTGGACTTCATTCACTCAGGTTCTGTCTGTCGGGTCACGTCTACTTCGCTGTTTTATTTACAACTGAGCAAATCGGTTTGGCTGAGGTTAAAGTTACGTTTCATAACTGCATAGTTTCACAGACGTTTAATGGTTCACTGGCACATGTGTTAGACTGAACTATCATCTAAATATCATCTGTTTTTTAATAGTTATTCAACTGTATTCTAAGCACCAGCTGTCTGTTAGAATGTGATTTTTTTCTCTCTCTGTTGGCAGAGGTATAAAAATGCGCAGGAAAATCTGACGTGCATGGCGAACTTCACCGACGATATTTAGGGAGGAATAAACACACATCAAACATAAATGAACCATTTGCCTGTCTCCATAATTGAGAGCATTTTCTCTTCTTATGTCAACTCTCTCTCTCTCTCTCTCTCTCTCTCTTTTTTTTTTTTTTTTTTTTTTTTTTGCTTTTTCGGTCATGTTATGTTTACCTGTCAAAGGCTTGTTACAAACTATGAAACACATCGTGCAGACTTCTGGATGTTAGAAGAAAACGAATACTGCTCATGAATGAGACTAAAGGCAGGAAGGTGTCCTTTAAAACTAAACATGTTAATAGGACCTCCCTATTTATATCATAGTTTATGATATAGCACGTGTATTTCAGTAATAGCCTGCTGAGGCCACTATACGTGCTGGCCTCATATCAAATGTGAAGGCAGACTGAGTCTATGTTTGACGTTTGTTTATATCTAATCTTCCTTTTCAAACATTTAAACAGCAGCGAGTCTGCAGCTGAGGGAATACAAACTCAAATTGTCGGAACAGGTTTGCTCGTTTCTTGGATTCATTTGGTGATTTATTAAATGTATAACTGTTATTCTAATCTGCTGCTGAGTCTCTTACACTTTTCTTTATGCTGTATATTTTCACGTCTCTGGAATAGTTGGCAGTTAGATAGTCAGCTGGGAAACTTTGTGTTAACTCATGGAGCTGAGGATATCGTGGATATGCTGACCTCGCTGCGTGGTGTACAGAGCGAGGTCAGCATGATTAATATTCACAATAAAAATATTAGCCGAACATCATGAAGTCTGTATGTGTTTCATAGTGTCGAACAACCTTTGTACAGTTAAAGCCAGCAGTTACTACATGACGGAAACACCAACGTTATCTCTTTTATGTGTTTATACAGGTCACGCTGATTACTGAACAAAAACCCAAAGATCAGATGTTAAACAGATTTATTTGCTCTCTCTCCTCCTTAAACATGTTTTTAATGTTAGTTATAATTCAGAATTGGCGACTGAAACACGTAGGACACATAAGAACATCAGGAAATAAAACACCGATAAATATAACCTCAGTAAAAGAAGTCAGCGGGGGTTACTACAGCTGTGTACCGGGGCCTGCGCTTTGTCGGTGGGATTGCTTGCGAGGCGAGCGGGTCTATCCCACGCTTTGCCGTGAGACTGGGACGACATCTCCGAAATCATCGAAACACTTCTGCAAAGAGGCTGTATCTTGACAAACCGACCAGACACATGAAGATTAAACCACTACATTCTCGGCTAAAAAAATATTAAAACGGTATTTGGTAACACACAAACAGGGTTTTTCAAAGCTCAGTTCTGTTAGCTTCCACATGCCGGTTGTTGTGCGCTAGAAACAATGGCCACCAGGCCAAAGCAATGGTTTTGACTCGATCAGCGTTAACCCCGCCCCCTGAGTTTGATGGGTGAGGCTGACAGATAAAATTATTTCATGATGAGAGCCAGGCGTCAGGACTGCCAAAATGAAATAAATAAATATATCATTAAATAATTAATTAAATGTGTCAATAATTAATTAAATGTGTCAATAATTAATTAAAATGTGAAATACACAAATAATTAATTAAATATGTCAATAATTAATTAATTAAATGTGTCAATAATTAATTAAAACGTGAAATACATAAATAATTAATTAAATGTGTCAATAATTAATTAATTACATATATCATAACTATTTATTTAATTAATTAATTCCAATTTTAATTAATTATTGCCACATTTAATTAATTATTTAATGGTGTATTTAATTAATTCATTATGGCAGTCCTGGCATTCCATACTGCTTGTGTTTAGGTACTGTCTGACTTCACTGCACTGTGCCTTTAGATTCTTAATCAGCACAGTCTGACAGTGACTGTGCAGTGCAGATCAGCTCCTAGCACAATCCAGACATCACATTTATACTCATATAAATTCAGTTCTTCAGCTGCTCTTTCATTACCAGGAACTAGAAGTGCTTGATAAACAGACATGTTAGAAGCAAAATATTGTAGCCATTACCTTTTCTCAGTTTTGATTTTTTTTTCCTTTTGTGAGAAAAGGTATTTTAAAGGTAAATGGGTGATTTCATAGGTTTATATTCTGTTTTTTGTGTATGTTTTGTTAACCTGACTCAGCCTTTCCCCCCAGAGGTTTAAAGCGCTACAGACCAAACAGTTAATGGGGAAAAAAATTAATTACATGCAGCCCAAGACTAAACATTTAATTTAAAAAGGCAATGAGGAAAATAATACTTAGTTGCAGTCTTTATGAAAATCTGTATTTCAAACTGGGGCTCAGGGCCCTGAAAGTTGTCCCAAGTTAAATGGATCTAAAAATAATTATAGACAAAAGCAATTATTTTTCTTGTTTTTCCTCAAATTCTAATTCATTCGCAAATTGTTTTTACCCATTAGGGCAGTACAGGCTTTCAGTCAGATGCCTCTGAAATGTAATAATTTCATCAGGCACAGTGTTTTTCCCGAGAAGACATTCTTTAGCTGTAGTTTACCACAACTCAGGTTTTTGTGAGTGTCAGTGAGAGCTTCACTGAGCAAATGCACTTGGATAAGTTGATGTGATATGTGTCACGTGATGTGCATGCCTCTATTTACTGGAGTGTAATATATCAGTGCGTATCTCTGGGGCATCTTTATTGTAGGTGTTACGTTACAAAAGGACCTCACAGCTTTAGGGGAACAAGAAGAAGCTATTAGAGGTTGTTGGCTGGAGGTTTGCTTCGGTCCTCTGAGGTTCCGGCCATCAGATTTATAGCATCAGTGAAGAGCTTAAGAGTCAAATGAGAAGGAAGGAAGAGGGCTTGATGTTGCCATAGTGACTGGGTTTGTGAAAGATGGGGTCTGTTTTTGTGTATGAAAATATATGCGTGTTTGTATGGATTAGAACTGCACCAGTTAATTTAATGACTTAAAATGTCAGAAGATACGTTTACATTAAAAAAAATATATGAAGCCTCTGAATTGGTGTTTTGTCCAAACACTAACACATATTTACATATAATAAACATCCTGTTGTAGTGATGTAGGTCATCATGTAAAATCATCAAAGCAGAACAATAGCTAAGATATTGTCAGATGTTCCAAGGCCAAAAATGAGCTTTAAACTGGCTTACTGAAAGACCCAGAAATACTCAATTCAGTGTTTTTCCAGCGTCAAAAGGGTTTTATGATAGAGAAAGCTTAACAGTAATGAACTGTCTTCTGATAATATTTTTATTAGATTAACTCTAAACCTAAGTGTTTCTTCGGCTTGTCATAAAGTGTCAATGCGCTGCACTGTGCGCGTTTGAAAAGGACGTTTCTTTCTTCTGCATGGAAAAAGTTAATTAATTAATTAAACCTACACGTTGTGTTCATAAACCATATGTGCACTGCAGAACCGAATTTGAATATAAAAGATTCCAACTTGACTGCCCCAAAGTTGCCGGTTGAACAGCAGCCGGCATAGTTTGCCCTCACCTGATTGTATCACTGATGGTGTATCCTCTGAGTTGCTCTCACTTCTAGCTGCGTGAAACGTTTATTCATGAGATCAACAGCAGAGGCTTTTGTGTGTGCATCTCATAGCTTTTAGCAGCTGCACTGAATCAGTAACTTCCATTTTCCTGCCCAGCATCAGCTTTGCTCAGTCCAGGCTTCAGTGTGTGTGTGTGTGGTTCACACTTTAACCCCAGCAGCTGAACCAGGGGTCTTCAATAAAAAGCTCACACTGCCTCTCTGCTGTGGATGATGAAAAAAAAAAAGATTATTCATTGCAAAACACTGGCATGAAGAGCACTGGGGTCCTCAAAACTTGTCCTGGATTATTGATTGAATTCTTTGAAAGAAAACTGGCTCAGCTCTGAACACTTAATGGCGTTTAAAACCACAAGGTTGGACATAATATTTTTCACCGCTTGTCATCAAAACATTATACAGAATTAAAGAGGAACTAGCTCGTGGGTATTATAATGAAAGTAAATGTACTGTGACTTTCATTCTAGCCAGACTTTACTAGGCTGCTTTTATGTCTTCAATGAATCAATAAAACCAAAGTATTCAAAGAGTTTTACCAGTGCCTCACACACGGCCATGCCCCAGCACAATAATAAAACAGAAATTGTCAAATCACAGCAGGAAAAAAAGACTGCATTACAAGATTGTGTTTTTTGTACAGGGGCATAGAGCCAGACCTCTAGCCCTTTCCGTTTTTATTTGCCAGCACACTGGTCATAAATTACTTTGTGCAATTATGGGATATAACACTGGGGTCAAACAGAGCAGTCGCCCCCTGGGAAAAGCACAAGTAGATGACCCACAGATGGCACGTACAGAGGAGATGAGTGCCTGTCTGTGTGGATAGGCAGTTAGCTTTCTTTGATTCTGGGGTCCCTGCATGTTGTTATCTGCTGCTGTTTATGGCTGATGTTTTAACACTGCTCTGTCTGTTGTTGAAGCACATAAGCACACCTGCTTGCTCTGAGTCCTCTTATTCACAGCATCACGCTAAATAACAGAAGAGCTATTTAGAATTTTCCTAAAATGTGTTGCGGCACTCATTATCATTCAGTTTTTTTCATGCACCATTCTAAAAGAAATGTTATGGCTCAGACTGCAGCGTTCGCATCAGCAAATCTGTATTGATTGAGTGGATGCAGCGCAGCTGAACTGTTACCCTGATGTTGACTCATCCCTGTCTGTGCTCCACAGATCAGGCTTTATCTGACCACCCGTGTGACTGTCTCCTCCCTTTGTCCTTTCTGCCCGTTTTAATCCCTGTGACGAGTAATTTTACGCCTTCCCTCTATCAGTCGGCCTTCCTTTAGATATGCAGTAACAGTTGTGCCTGGTTACAAGGTGCCTTTTAAGGAACGACAGTCTCCACCCTCTCTCGCGTTCAGCTAATTATTGATGGCGTAATGTGTCTTCTCAGGCATACGTCAAAGTTCACTCTTGCAGTGTGTGTTTGTAAAAGGCGTGGTAGACTGCAGGATGTGTCAGAGTTGCAGGTAAACAGACACTGTCTCTCAGTGTCAGGTGTCAGTTCTGTCAGAATTTCTCGAGGCAACGCTGTCGAGGACTGAGAGGCCACAAAGACGATAAACCAGGTTCAGTAGCCACTATGATCTGCACTGATGTGTCTGAATGTCTGCTTTTAGTCTGCTGTGTGTGTGTATTTAATGTGAAATTGCAGTGGAGGGTTTTGTTTTGTGGTTTTTTATGACTGATCCTGTGCCACACTTTAATTATGAATGGGCATTACTTTGCATGCCTTCAAATACCATTTTATTAGTAGCATTAAAGACCAATGTAACCTGTGACGTTGTCAGACAACAGTTTTAAATAAATGTTCATACTTCATACATTATGCAATTCAACTACCAACATTTTGTTCATACGTTTATTACTATTTGGTACCTGTGACTAATGTAACCTATGGCCAAAGTGTCTGGTAAGCTGCCTTTTTTCTGACTGTGTAACTGCTGCAGGTATTTCAGACTCCACACAGTCACCTCTGGATTCACAAAAGTCTCTGCAATTTTTTCTGTATAATGCCTGCAGCTAGACTTTGATCTGTAGTGCCACTGTAAGTATTCACAGTGGCTTCTTAGTGATATAACCACAGACGATTTCATTATTAAATTAGGGGAACAGACAGAATAATAGCACAAATAAGGTGTTTCCAGCTACTACATGAGTCATGTCTGCTTTTGTTTATTTTCTGGCTCTGTTGATGACCATCTGTAGCTATATTTCATTTGTGGATAAGTAACCTTAGAGTTAGTAAACACCTTTTTTCTCCTACTCGTCAATTAGATGTTTAACTGCTAACAATCTGTTTGCATCCTACTGATCATACCTGAAATGTACACCTAATTTTCTTTTCCTTATTTCCTGTGATGTATATTGTTATAAGGGTGGCTTGTCCTATAAAACATGGCTAGAATTTTGAATAATGAAACCAAATGCTTAGGCTTTAGGTGGTCTGGACCATTCTTTTTCTTCTGCTCTAGGCTCTGTGTGATGTTAGTGTGAATTAACATCCTTAAAATGGTTAATCCTTAATATCTAGGATGCCCCGGTCTGGTTGAGTAGAGGAGCTCTCAAACCTGATGCTCCAATCTTCTGTTTGGGCCAGGGCATCAGTCAGCTGAAAACTGGCTTAAAAGAAAGGTAGCCTTAAAGAGAGTGGAGATAGAACTGCTTGTTTTAGACAGATGCTCAACTGAGGGGCTTCACAAAGAATAGTATGACATAGCTATGAATTATTTTCATAAAAACAAGTTTGGTGCAGGCCAAGAATGAAAATATAGAAGAAATTAACATAATGCATGTGGCTTCAAAACTAGGCCTAGAAGATTTGAGCTGACAGACTGCCTTGTTCTCGTTGATTTCAAGTTCATTCTTTTAGAACTCTTTAGGTTTGGAGTCTGTTTTGCTACGGTATAAACACTGTTTTTGTTTTCCATTTGTTTGACTGAGTAAAGAATTTTGTAACATATTTGTACCGGGGAATGGTAAAACAGTCACTCAGGAGAAGTGCCTCTCGTCAAGGCTTATTTTGTTATAACAGCAGCTGTTAAGGGAGGCAAGAGGCATCCAGATTCTCTTTGATCATACACATTTTATTTACTTGCAGACTTCGTGTTTTCAGCTGAGACATCGGCTGTGATTCCAGAGTATTTTGCAGAGCTGGAGTCATGTTGTTTGTAGAATAAAGTTTGTACTAGGATTCAAATCTAACTTTCTTCAAGATGTAAAATACTTTTACATGTAAATGTTATGTGTAGGCCCGTTGGAGTGCACCTGTATTATACTGATCTTTTTGTCTTTACAGTGATGTGAGATCACAGAGTTTCTCCACGTGAGGTGGGGTTGTTCATCTCGTCTAACTGTTTACACAGCAGTGTGAATAATTGATGAATGTGTTTCTATTTATAGGACTTGAATGTGATGAGGGCAGCATGAACAGGTTGGTTCTGAGGGAAGAAAAAGAGTTGAATTTGAATAATGTGGACTGTACACAAGCTGAGAGGGGCAGAGGATGTGTGTTAGAGCAGTGGTCACCAACCCCCGGTTCTCGGACCGGTACCGGTCCGTGAGTCGTTTGGTACCGGGCCGCGAGAGTTGAGGCTCAGGTGTGAAATGTATGGTTTTCAGGGTTTTTATCGGTTTTCAGCGTTTTTTTGTTATCGTTTTTATCGTTAACTCGGTTTTCCTGGGTCTTTTCATGTGTGTTATGAATAAATCTTCTTTTTTTCGGTACCGGTACTAGTTTTATTTTGTTGTATTTATCCGTGACACCTTAAGGCCGGTCCGTGAAAATAATGTCGGGCATAAACCGGTCCGTGGCGCAAAAAAGGTTGGGGACCGCTGTGTTAGAGTGTATTAAAATTTCACATAGTGGACATCATTATTTGATCTTTGTCTAACTGGCTTCATAAGGCAAGGTGCAGTGTTGCTAATCTTTTGTCAGCTTTCTTTCGTTAATTTTGTCAGCTTTTTGTAACAAATCAAGAGTCTCACATATACAGACTGTGAGGAACTGAGTTGTTGGCCTACATTACATATTACACACATATTTTTATATACATAAAAAATAGGGGTGCAACGATATTCGTATCGATATTGAACCGTTCGATACAGTGCTTTCGGTTCGGTACGCATATGTATCGAACAATACAATTTTTTTCAATTTTTTTTTTTTTCAATTTTTTTCAATTTTTTTTTTTTGTGTCCCGTTTGGATCTATAGCCATCAGAATTGTTGTCTTGAGGCCAAGAAAGAAAAAAGAAAGAAAAATCCAAGAGGATTTATTTTAAGTGGATCATCATATTGGTCCATTTGATTGACCTTTATTATAATTATGAATTTATTTTATTTTCAGTTGCAAACGGGACAGACATGACTGTGGGATAGGACAGGGGGAAAGAATGAAAGAAAGAGGGGGAGAGAAAGAAAGAAAACCAAAGGGGAGAAAAAAAAAAGAACAATACAAAATTTGTAATTTATTTTATCAACTTTCCTTCTGACGATGCTGTCTGTGTTGAGCGCTCAGTGAATCTGCATTTGACTACTCCGCCTAGGCTCGAGAGTGCAGCCTAGGCGGAGTAGTCGAACGCAGATTCACTGAGCACTCAACACAGACAGGATGGTCAGAAGGAAGAGCGCAGGGCAAGCTAGCGAGACAGAAGTGGACCTCCCCACCCTCATTCAGATCTGGCGTTTGGAATTATTTTGGTTTTCATGTGACGTATGACCCTGAAGGTAAGCGAGTCATGGACTAAAGTAAAACAGTATGTTGGATGTGCCATGCAATGCTCAATTACATGGGTGGGAGCTAGTGTGTTAGCGCAGTTAGCTCGTTAACGTGTTGGCCGTCTAGCCCCTCTGTATAGGGTAGCTCGTTAACGGAGATTTGCCGTGTTGTGGCGTTAAGGTTATTTCAACGAGATTAACCTGAAAGCACTAGTGGGAACACAACGAATATGACTGCACATTTACACCGACATCATCCTAGTGCAAAGACAAAAACAACAAGCATGCATGCTACAAACTTTAGCCGAGTCATTTAGACAGCTGTTAGCACAGGATTCTCCTTATGGAGACCTGATATGTTTAATATGCTGCTGAGAATATAGCCCAGAAGAAGCGGATAGTGTAGCTTTTATTTTGGAAAGAGACATTTCTCTGTAATAAACTCTCTTTTCCAAAGATGAGTGATTCCTCAATCAGATACAGGGCTCGCAATATCGCTAGCCCGACGTCCCGGGGCTATCTCTCCCCTGCCTGTCGGGCTATTGTAGGAAGGAAAAATATATGTCAATGCTTTTGCATTCTTTCAGAAATGTAGCTGGGTAATTATGTCATTGGCATCGGTGAGCCACTGTCAATATGTGACATATTGAAATCGTGTTTGAATTTGCGCTTGTTTTTTTGCTTTCACTTTGCAATCGCGCGAACTGTGTATAGAGAGCGACAGCACTGATCTGTGAGTGATGATAATTTGTGCACCAATTCCTCTGACATCGTCTTATTAATTGTTAGCTTACTATGCAAACATGACAAGTGAAATCTCCCGCAGCTTAAACATGTGAGAGGTTGATCGCGCAGAGAATCGCTGAGCTTATGTGAGTGCGGCAGGATATATATTTCACTACGATGACCTGGATGATTGAGAACCTTCACAGACAGATATATATTTTAGTTCTGCTGAGCCAAATAAGACAGGTCAGGGTGAAGAAGTGACAGCCAAAGAAAAGCTTACCACAAAACGGAGAAGTTATGACAAATCAGACTATAAGGCAAAAAGAAAGTGCAGCTTTATGGTTTCATAGACAAAAGAATTTCTGTGGCTGCAATATGACGAGCTAAAAAACAACACGCACAAGGGTTAGGGTTAAATTTAAAAACTGTACTTTTGTGTTAAAATATATATTTATAATTTTAATAAATGACAAATTAAAAAGGCATGAACATTTTTTTTTTGTATCGAAAAAATATCGAACCGTGACACCAAAGTATCGAACCGAACCGAACCGTGAATTTTGTGTATCGTTGCACCCCTAATAAAAAATTAAAATGACTACAAAACTTAAAAACTGAGTTCCAGCATCAACAGAAATGAGCTAGCAAGACATTCGGGGGATTAAGTAAGACTATTGTAAAGAATAACTAAGCAATCAATTAGCAGAAATATGAAGAAGTGAACAAACTGCCCTTCCAACCCCAGTGCCAGAATAACACAGTGCAATCCAATTAACAGCAAACACCAATTAGGCAGCTCTTTTGCAGCTGGGGCTCACTAGCCTGCCATCTCTAACTGTAACCACCCAGCAGCTGATAAACAAAAAAATAATAATTAATGTTCAGTTATATGCTTAACTTTTGTTCTGAATTCCTTGTTAATTATTAAATATTTTATAGCTGCCCTGTTAGTAGCAGAGGAATGCTCTCTGGCCATCATACAAATTCCCAGCAGCTTACGTCAGTTTATCTCAGGGTCACCTACACACTTAGTATCATTGTAATCTCCCTATGACATAATCAATACTTGCCTTTTACGGCAGTCTACTGAAGGAATTAATGCCGTAATAAAATTAAGCTTTTTTTCTTTTTTACTTCTGAAGGATTTGTTTTAAATCTTGAAAGAGTTTGGTCCTTCCTAGTTCTGTAGCTTTTCCTTCTGATCTTCCCTCCCTCCTTTTGTTTAGAAATCAGAACTAACTTTGACGTTGCATCATCTTCTCAGCCTTTGTGAAGCTATGAAGCCTTTGTGTGGGTCGTGGAGCGTACTGTGATCACCCATTTTAAATGTTAACAACAGATCACACGGACAATTTATGATTAATGCCTTGCTGAACTAGCGTAGGAGTAGCGTTATGAACTGTGATTTAATCATTTTTTTTAATAGAAGTCCATTTATTCAAATACAGAAACAGAAAAACATTGATTCATCTGTAGGTTGCAATTTCATACCTGTTAATCTCTTATCTTGAACACAACTTGATCGGGAACGGGTTGGGTCTGCCTTATAAGTCTGTGAAGGTTCTCAGTCATCCAGGTCATCGTAGTCAAAGGAGCTTGCAAAGAAAAGCGTCTGGACTTCTTTAAGTTACTTGAAGACGTTTCACCTCTCATCCGAGAAGCTTCTTCAGTTCTAAGGTCAAATGGTGGAGAGTCCCAGATATAAACCTAGTGGGAGTATCCCCCCACAGAGGGACAAAAGGACCCTACACCACCGGGCAGAACATGTTCCCTCTAAGCCTGAAGGAAAAAAGAAGGAACACACACATGTAAAGGAAGCACTCAAAACGTGCGGCTATCCTAAATGGGCGTTCTTAAAGTCAGCAAAGAGGCACAGAAAAGAAGATCAGACACCAGCGAGGGAGGATAAGAAAGACAGACGCAACAACATTGTCATCCCCCATGTAGCCGGTGTATCAGAAAAACTCAGGAGAGTTTTCTCCAAGCACGACATCCCGGTGCATTTCAGACCCAGCAAGACGCTCAGACAAAAACTGGTTCACCCGAAAGACAAAACGCCAAAACACAGACTTAACAATGTGGTGTATGCTGTACAGTGCAGCGAGGAATGCTCAGACCTCTACATTGGAGAGATCAAACAGCCACTTCACAAGCGCATGGCACAACACAGAAGAGCCACCTCCACAGGACAAGACTCAGCAGTCCATCTGCATCTTAAGGATAAAGGACACTCTTTCGAGGATGCCAATGTTCACATTTTGGACAGAGAGGACAGATGGTTTGAAAGAGGAGTGAAATAAGCCATCTATGTCCACTGTGAGCGACCATCTTTGAACAGAGGCGGTGGTTTACGACACCAACTCTCTGCCATCTATAATCCAGTTTTGAGATCCCTTCCCAGATGCCTTAACGCCCACTCACATCCTGGGCCATCTGATCTCAGGAATTCGCATGATAAGGTGGGGCCAGGTTTCACAATGAACTCACCCGAAACTCTGGCTGATTGGGACCCACACCCAGTTTCACACCTTGGCTCAGGCGATTAGAGGATCATCAGGGGGTCCTTTTGTCCCTCTGTGGGGGGTTACTCCCACTAGGTTTATATCTGGGACTCTCCACCATTTGACCTTAGAACTGAAGAAGCTTCTCGGATGAGAGGTGAAACGTCTTCAAGTAACTTAAAGAAGTCCAGATGCTTTTCTAAGCTCCTTTGTCTGCCTTATAAGTTACAGTGAAGTACTCAAGTAAGAAGCGTCCTTGTACAGACCTTTAATCATCCTGTGTGTTTAGTCGAGCTTTTCAGGTTCCTTGGTATATATTGATCTCCTTCTCTGTTAATTTAGTGTTAGTATATCCTGTAAAAATATATGCTTTTAGACTGATTTATAGACGTTACTTCCATTTCTGTGGATGACCACTGTGTGCTCAGATTTTTGACTATGCTTTCCCTCTCCTTGCCCTGTATTTGCATCCTCCCCTTGCAACCTTGTTAGTTAGACACAGGTTTTTCTTACAATTGGACATTGAGAGTCAGTAGCATCACAGTCATAGCAGTTGCACTTTTGCGTACCTGAATCTTTTTTTCTGTTTCTACACTGTGTACAGACTCGCTTAACAACACGATGCTGAAGACCTCCGTAGGTGAACATTTTTTTTCTTTTACACAGAAAACTGATCAGAAATCAATAAAGAATCAGACTTGTAGACCTGATAATTGCATTGGTGTCACTGAAATCGTATCGATATGCATACGTATCTGGGACAATCTAAACAAGCTAGGTCCACTTAAAGACCCAAGACCTCAACACCATCTGATAGAACCTGAGAGTAACAGTGTCTGTATTAACAGTGATTAAATCATATATGATTATGATATATATGATTAAACCATGTAGAACCAGGGCTCGCAAAATTTCAAAATCCCTGATAGCCCTTCGAGCAGGCACTCTTCAGTTTTTGGTAGCCCAAAATAATTTATTTAGCCCGAATAAAAAAAAGAGGACAATTTTTTGATTGATGTTTTGTTTCCTTTACAATATTATACATGGAAACAAAACATCAATCTAAAATATTCAAAACACAAATTACAACAACAAATTACAATCATCAACTCAAATATTTGGTCCTAATTGAACAGAAATTTCTATGAACTTGCAAGAACTGTGTAGAATATGAATGTCAGATCCTGAATTTGAAATTTCCACTGAAATCACAGGTAAGAGGCAAGTGGAACCAAGATCTAGGACATTTGCTTTTTGAAGTTTGCAAAGACTGCTAAATTTTGCCAATGGTAGTTCACTCTTTGCAACATAGTACGCTGTTTTAAACTGATTTTCAGGTTTATTTTTAGTATGGTATTTGCAATTGGTGTTTGTTCTAGGAAAGATACTGCAGACTGAGCAATAATGCATTTCTTGCATTTCTCATGGGTTCTGATGGGGTCTTTCTTAAAATGACTGGTCCCAGTAACAAAGGCGGTTGTCGACTCAGAAATCGAGGGAAACTCACAACACACCCGGCAGAACATTATGTTATTTAGCTCGTCATATTCCAGCCACATAAATTCTTTTGTCCATTAAACCAAAAAAGCTGCGCTTTCCTTTTGCCTCGTAGTCTGATTTGTCATAACTTTTCCGTTTTGTGGTAAGCTTTTCTTTGGCTGTCCCTTCTTCACCCTGACCTGTCTTGTTTGGCTCTAAAGAACTAAAATACCTGCGTAAATCCATCTGCTTTTACACACATACTTACATAACAATCAGCAATTCTCTGCGCAATCAACCTCTCACATGTTTAAGCTTGCTGCAGGAGATTTCACTTGTCATGTTTGATAGTAAGCTAACGATTGATAAGACGATGCCAGAGGAATTGGTGCGCAATTAATCTGTAACTTACCA
Source organism: Rhamphochromis sp. 'chilingali' (assembly GCF_963969265.1). Taxonomy (NCBI): domain Eukaryota; kingdom Metazoa; phylum Chordata; class Actinopteri; order Cichliformes; family Cichlidae; genus Rhamphochromis; species Rhamphochromis sp. 'chilingali'. The sequence goes on along the minus strand of NC_137936.1, from coordinate 32,065,996 downwards.
ATCAGTGCTGCTGTTCTTTATACACAGTTTGCGCCATCGCAAAGTGAAAGTGAAAGCAAAAAACAAGCACAAATTTAAACGCGATTTCAATGTGTCACATATTGACAGTGGCTCATTGATGCCGATGACATAATTACTCAGCTACATTTGCGAAAGAATGCAAAAGCATTGACATATCCTTCCTTCCTATGATAGCCCGACGGGCAAGGCTGAGGTGGATTTTGGTAGCCCGACTGGAAAAATCGCTAGCCCCGGGACGTCGGGCTAGCAATTTTGCAAGCCCTGAGAACTGTGGTGGAGCTTGGTTGCATTTTCTGAAGGGTTTCAGTTGATGGGGGCTGGCGGGGAGATCAAGTGATCTGCCACATTTGCTGTAGAAGTTGACTTTGTAAGCTTCGTAAGCTTGACTTATGCCACACTACAAAGCTCCTCCAGTATTGGTCTAAAGAAATGTGACTTTAAGTTTCTGCCTGTACTAAATCTGAAAAAGTCCAATTATCAACTTCAATAATTATTTTATAGTCGTTTCATGCTTTTATACAATCATATAGATGTCTCTCTTTTGCTGAATAGTCTTATTTTAACATGACCAGTCAAAGGTTACCTAAACACAATCTTTGTATGCATTTTATTTAACAATATGATCACTGAACACCTCACACACCAAAGTAAAGCATCCCCAGTGCTCAGCCCTGCAGCTTGTCTCCCCCCACCCTGCGTTTTCTCTTCCTCTTCTCTGTCCTCTGCTACTCTGTCTGAGCCATTCAGGCACAACACCATAGGATTATCTCTCTCTCAGTGAAGCAGGCACACACGTAAAGTTTGCTGATCATATCAGAGATTTGAGTTCTCGGCTCCTGTTTTCCTGCTATGCACACTGATGCACCGTGGCTTAGTCAGACAGAGAGGACGGCAGGCAGCACTGAGCAATAATAAACAGATACGAGGGGTGGAGAGGAAGAGAGGGGCTGCCTTCTGGAGAAGCCCACGTGTCTTTTTTTTCTCCTAGCCATTAGCCGCTGTTGATGGAGGACTCGGGGTAAGCTTTTGTTGCTTCTTGGTGGGCTGTGCTCTCTTACTCTTGCGGTCTTTTGACAGCCTTTGTCTGGGGGTTTTACTCTTTTGATGCGTTGATGCCACTGGCCTTTCACCCTGGAAATTGTAATGCTTTTTGATGCTTATGCACTTGCAGTGGAGGGATAGGAATTCCTGATGCTCTTCCTTGTTTTTTGAGGATGCGGATCCAAGATTGCAGGTTATACTTGGGAAAAAGTCAAGAGTTAAACAAAGCAGCGTGATGGTAATTCATTTTGGAGGTTGCCGCCACTGTTTGAGGTTGTATATGCATGTGCGGGTTGGTATGAATGCATTGTTTCTGCTCACAATGAATAACTCATTGCATGATTTTACTTCAATTTAGATACAGTCATATTTATATAATAGTGTCTGTGTCGCCTTTATCGTTACTTGACTTTAATGAAAAGTGGGAGAAGCTGTTCAGCGGTTGTTTTCCCGCACTGCGATCTGCCTTTATGCACGCGAAGCAAAGGGCTATCCACAACAAAAGCCCCTCTCGGCATGTAGCTAATGGATTAACCAGGCATGATAAACACCCACTTCTTTACCCCACTCCCCACGCTGCATTGCTGCCCAGTTTGTTTTGCCCAGATTTGCCAGGTTACATCATAGCAGAAATTCCCCTTGATTATTTGTTTATTTATGGAGTAGTAAGCTCTGGGGGGGTGGGGGTGTCCAACCAATTTCCTCCCTCACTTCATCTCGGCTTTTTATTGTCAAAGGTGTCACTCCATCCTTTTCTCCATGGTTGACCCAAATAACCACGCAGCTTCTGCCCCTCCCCCTGACTTCTTATCAAAACACATCACTGGTGCTTCTCTTTCCATTGTTTCATATTCTTCTCTGGGGCATCAAACATTTTGCTCTTAATAGCTTTTGTATCGTTTTTGTTGTTTAATGCAACAGTAATCTGTCTGCTAATATATTGAGCTTTCCCAAAACAGATTTTAATTTGGTTTCCATATTCACAGTGCGTGGTGTGTGGAACAAAATGATGTAAATAATTTAACATGTCAAGAAAAGTGCTATGTCTTGCCAATCATTACATGTTGCTACTCTCATTTGTCTGTGATCAGTAACCATTTAGATTTGCATAAACACTGGAAGCAGGTGGAAACAGCCAGCCTGCTCTTGCCAAAACACATTAGCCATCCACATAATATATCAGGTTTGTGTAATCCTTACAAGGCAAAATGTAAATATTACAAGCTGTGGTTTCATGCAGAGTTAGAGGTAGGACTGTTTCTTTGCTTTTTACCTGGCACACAGCCCCCTCGTGAAACAATAACCTTAAAAAAACATAATAGAATTTGTTTTAGATGGAGCCAAAGTTAGCTATGGATTTTCCCTTTTGCACTGTTTCACCCGGTTTCCAATCTACTTCGCAAAGCCAAGTCATTAGATTTATGTTTAGCAAGAGTCATTAAAGCAGCGTTGATTTATATCCATATAGATCCATATAGATCTATGTATATATAACTCAGAGAAAGAAAGAGAATATTTCTCAAAATGTTGGTTTAACATACAAAGTTTGTCATTCCTGACAGATTCACTGGTCCATTTCTCTGCATTCCTGGTTAGTCCCTACAAAATACATGTAAAAATAAATTGCTCCATATTTAACATCAATACAGTGTCACAGAGGAAATTAGATTCTCTGACTGTAACATGACTTGTCTGGGGATGTTTTGTCTTCCCACGGTGGCTGTAGATGACATTTTACTTGCATTTCATGTTCATATCATTTGCATTTTATCTTGATCAGCATTCCAAATATTGTGGTTTGTTTGTAAATGTTGTTTGTAGGTCTTGTTTCATATGCAGACATTCACATCTTGCTACATATATTTATTAAAAAGGAAGCCCCTGTGTCTCTGATGCTTGCAAATATCTAAAGAAAATTAAGTTTGGAATGTTTTGATCAATATGCAGTGGAACAAACTAGCAGCCTATGCCTACGCAAGCAGTCTGGTTTCTCCCAGAGGAGATTATCCTGCAGTTATTGCTACAACGGCTAATCCAGGATTCTGTTTTATGCGCTTCCTTTTGTTCAGACTGAAGTGTTTTAAACGATTGTCTGTAAAACTGAAACTTACCAAATTCCCAACCCTATGCGGTTACAATTACAAGAAGGCTAAAAGAGTGCCAATCAGGACTGATGAGTTTGTGTTTGGCAACCTACCCAAAAAAAACAGCAAAGCGATGTCATTTTTGTTGGTACCTTCTCAAACATGGGAATTTCTCATTACACAAGCTGTCAGTGTACGAGTAATAATAATAATAATAATGGATTGCATTTATATAGCGCTTTTCGGGGCCCTCAAAGCGCTGTACAATTCCACTATTCATTCACTCTCACATTCACACACTGGTGGAGGCAAGCTACAGTTGTAGCCACACAAGTGTATAAGTATAGTAGTGTAGAAGTATTACAAATGTCATGAATCGCTGTGCGGCAGGCAGGAGTTGGACCCAAAATGTAGGACTCAGAGACTCAGGGGATGAACTCAAAATTACAGCTTTATTTGCTGGTCACAGAAAACGAGCATACAAAACTAAACTGGGAAAATATAAACTCACACTTTGCAGAGAGGCACACGAGGAAACACACAGCTTGAGGGACAACACGACACTGACTCAGAGAAACACAGGGTTTAAATACACTGGGAAGTAACGAGGGGAATGAGACACAGAAGGAGGGCACAGCTGGGAGAAATCAGGACTGACGAGGCAAGCAAAGCAGGACGCATTCACATAAGACACGGACCTTCAAGGTAAAACAGGAAGTATCACACAGAGACGCGAACTTGACACAGTGGAGACAGCAACTAAGAAACACAGAGACATAAACCATAAGGCAGAGGTCTAAGAACCAAAATACACAGAGGGAAATACTAAGCTTGGAACACAAGAAACTAGACTTGAGGGAGTAACAAAAGACCAACCATAAGAACATAATGCACACTGCAGAGTGACAGAAAACAAGAAACTCAAACATGCAAAGACACACACTTACACAGAACAGAGGGGGCACAGAGAAACATGAAGGGCAAGGGATCAAAACTAGAAACGATAGAATAACTCACAAGTACAATAATACAAAAAATCACAAAGAACTAAAAACGCTGGGTCAGGAGACACAGGACCCTGACAACAAAAGTAAACTGAGTAGTTCTCAGGCACATTTATTGAAATATTAAAGATATATTTCCAAAACGAGATAGAGGTAGCTGCTGCAAAACACTCTAATTAACCTAATAAATGCCCCAGACCTTCAGTTTAACAACAAAACAACAAGTTCCTTTCACCATCAAATAGTCATGTTTTTTAGTTTGCATGAAAGGAAGTGTGTTCATTGTCTTTTAATTCCCTAAAAGTATTGCCTTTCATATTTCCTGACTAATAAAAGTGGATATTCTTTAAATGTACTGCAGTAGTCACACACCACAGTGCAACATAGGAAACTACAGTAAACACAAAAAAATTACAAAGCACTGAAACAACAACAATGTAGCATAAAAATATATGTACAGTTTAAACAGTGTGTATACATCATGCCCAGTTAAGAGCTTTTTGTCGTCAAGCCTTTCTTGCACTTTAGCTGGGGAGTAATTAATGTTTATGCCACAACCAGATGCACTCTCCTGCATCTCCCTGTGTTCTGTTTTCTTGCCCCTTTCAACACGTCACCACACATCGACACTCTTTTCCCCATTTCATAGGCAGTCATTGCACCCACAAAATGTCTATCTGAGCATTTTAAATACATTTCACATTACTCATATCATGACTTACACCTGTAGGCTCTCCAGATTTTGCAGACTAGATGGCCGGTTCTGCTTGTGCACAATGAAAAAAGCACTTTCTGTCGTGTAGAAGTGACAAAACATTGTAGATAAAAGCCATAAGTCTTGATCCAACTGATAATCTGAAATATGTGTTTCTGGCTGAAATTGATCTATAACCTTAGTATGGTTCATTACCTGAAGCCATAGATTCTCAGAGTTTTTCTCAAAATCCTCACATACCATACGAAAGTGACCAAGATCGGATTTGAAAATATCAGATTTGTGCCGTTCACACTGTCATACCATGATTGGATATGGGTCGCATAGGGTCGAAAAAGTCGGATTTGATGCACTTGCGCCTGCAGTGTGAACGTTTATTATTATCGGGGGATATTGAAGTTTTCCCTAGGTAATCTCTCACTAATCTATGCGTTGGTATTTTTTTTGTGAAACACTTGATGTTTGTTTTTTTTTTCTTGAAAGGTGCTATAGAAGTTAATATTATTTACTTACTTATATTGCTGGTTCACGACTTTAATTCCATCCAGTGGTATGCTGTGTGGCAGTTTGACAGTGTAGTCTTTCTGAAACTGCAATTTGTATTGTGTACTGAACCTGGTGGGCGTGAGGCATGAGTTTAAATATCGTTAGGCAGTCTGTGTGCTTAGTAATTATGCTGAGGTTTTGTAATCTGGTGAATATAGATATAAATATTAGATATTTTCAGACAAATAGAAAATCTTGTGCCATCACTAGTAGCCACAACTGATTAACTTCTGCAGCAGGTGTTCCAGTAAGGCCGTGGGATAATATTAAGTGACCATAATGAGTGAAGATTACCCTGCAATTTTACAGCAGTGTTCTGATAATAGCCGCCTGAGTCTATGCCACTGAAAATTAATAGCTAGTCATTAAATCTATTGACAGAGTAATCTCACGAGAGCAGGTAGAAAATAGCTGGAAGCATTCAGGCTATAAGGGTAAGACTGCATTTGAGTTCACCTAATATCAGCATGTATAAAGTAACCTGCTTGATTGACTAACCTTTGATGTCCCTTGATGCCAGTCTCTATTTTCCTTTGGTTTGTACGTTGTAATAAAGTTTATTAGCATATTATTGTAGTTTTTGTGGCAGCACCTTTTATTACAGTAGTAGCTGAGTAACAAAGCAGAAAAAATTACATAATAATGTGGTAATTTCTGAGTTATTACAATGCAATTACAAAGTAATAACAGTTAATATCAAGCAATATCATGGTAGCAACAGTGGTTACAGTTGAGTAATATTACACACAAACTAGGGCTGGGCGATATGGCCTAAAATCCATATTGCGGTATAATTTGAAGTACGTGCAGTAACGATATATATCGCGATATATTCTTTTCTTCTGTATAATGTATTTTCGACACTGTAAGGCACACTTAAAATCCTTTAATTTTCTCAAAAATCGAGAGTGTGCCTATGAATTCTGGTTGTGCTTACTGACCTCAAACCGATTTTGGCATGCAGAAATCTGCTAAAAAATGTTTTAGTACAACTTTGGTAAGCCGCACTGCTTGATGGATTGTCAGAGCATTACGGCTGCCGTAGTGAGGAGCTTTGTAATAATTTGGACCCAGTAATCTGGGTCCAAAACTTTGTCCGCTTCAGGTCCCAAAGTCAAACGAACACTGAGAGTTAAAAACTGTCTAAATTCTTTCATCTTTAATAAAATCATCAGCGTTGCTGCTTTACCAAGTGTAACAATTAAGTTTAACATCCATGCATCCATGAAAACAGAATTTATTAAATTTAACCGAAGTTAGAAGTTAACAGGAAGTTAGCTCGCTGGTTTCCACCTAAACATGACAGGTCAGGGACAAATGCAATCGCATAGCAGGATGCTATACACGGGGCAAACTTCAGTCAGGAGAACAACTGAGATTATTCATCCACAATACGAGGTTAGTTATTAATATACTGCAACAACATGGGAATAGAACAGCTGCGAGAGAATTCAACATTAATGAATCAATGTTACGGAAGTGGAGGAAGCGCAGTTTTTGGCTTTCCCCGTATTTCAAAAGTGCTTCATCTCTTTGCTATGACTGTTGCCCGGCATAATTTGCAGATGATAATGGTTGTAGCCGCTGTGACACTTTCGGCCAAAACAGGCGCAGCTTGATGACATCATCAACATGCGCTATCGGGGTAGAGCGGTATAGTCAAAATCTCTATCGTTGGCCAAATTTATATAGTTTCTATCGTATATCGTTTATATCGCCCACCCCTTACTCAAACTGATGTAACTGGATAATAAGGGGGGTAATGATGTGGAAATAAAGGCATCCGAGTGATAGTAATAGTTTAGTAATAGTAATTAGTAATAGTAGGGTAATACCTTGGTAACAACATGATAACCTGCTAGAAATAAGAAGGTAATCTTCACATTTTTATACAGAGTTTAAATTGTAATAACCTCGTAATAATAATGTAATTTTGACCAATTTTTTTGCATATTGGATAGTATTACTATATTATATTTATTGAATTTATTCTACCATAGATTCCCAACACCCTGCTGGTTTTAAAAGCAATAATGTAAATATTATGCTGCAAAATTCAAACCCACCTGTTACTCCATGTTAACAACCTTTTAAAACAAACTTAATGAACAGGACCACCTTTCACAGCATATTTTATATCTGGATGACAACACGTAACATGGTAAAAATATTTCAGGTAGGAAGGAAAGTGATCATGGAATGCATATTTCAAATGTCCAGTATACAAAAATAGGATCTCATCCATGTTCTCCCGCTTATCCAATTCAGGTTTGTAGGGGGGCTGCGCCGTCTTCTTCACTGATCTCTAACCATCCAAAGATCCAGCCTCTCTTGCAGCAAGTAGCATCAGACTGCCCACTTGCATACTGTAAATGAGAAGTTTTGAAAGAAGAATAATGTTAAAGCAAGCATGATGTAATTGGCAGGTCTTTGAGCAACCATTTCAGAGATACGGATTGCCTTATTAAAAAGAAAAAAAAAAGAAAAAATCCACTATTATAATTTGTGTATACAGTAAAATAATTAATTTATCTTTTTTTCTTTTCTGCCCAAAATAGTATATTGGAACACATTTGAATATTTAATGTGTATTATTAGAAATAAACCACAGCAAAATTCACTAGGGATGGATAGCTATATTCTGAGTACACCACACCTCTAACACTCTCGCCTAAACTGTTGAAACTGGAGTGCTTAATTTTTGGGTGAATACTTTAAGTAACAGTATAACTAACCACATCTAGTTCTTTATCAGTATTTTCAATAATTGTCAGCTATTTTGAGAAACCTTACTTTTATGCAACCTTAGTTTTTATTCTGTTAGTCAAATAAGCTAATAGGATATGGTTTAAGTTAATAAGTACACGGTCCCAAATATAACTATAACTATAAAATCACAGACATTACCTTCTTATTTCTAGCAGGTTATCATATTGTTACCAAGATATTATGCTACTATTACTAATTGGTTTTGCTTTAAACAATGTTTTTTAGTGAATCTCACTGCAGATGCTGGATTTGTTCTAATCGGATTTATAAATTCTAAAAGAGTTGTGAACTGAGTTTTTATGTGTCTCACACATCAGAGGGTTTTACATTCCTCTGCGCTTGTCTTGTCTTACAGTGCATAAGGAGAGTTATTTTGCTGCAGACTACCACAGCCTAAAGCCACCCTGCCAAATCGGGGACCATGTCTGGAGCCTACGATGAGTCCGCCAGTCTGGAGGAGACCACAGACAGTTTCTGGGAGGTGAGACAGCTAGGAGCAACATTTGACAGATTAAACTTAGCTGGGAAGTGACACGACCTAGTAATGAACTCTCAGTAAACCTACTTTATCTGAGAGAAAGATACAGGGCCTCATTTGTCAGCCGTTTGGAGATTTGCACGTAAATCAGGCAAGTACTTGCCACTGCGCATAGCAACAGATTTATCGACTGGAATGGATCACTGAGCTGCGGGTGCCTCAAACTCAGATCAGAAAATGACGCACACATTTCCTCAGCATGACAAATTACTCTATGTTGGTGCCATTATTTCTGATTGACTCGATTTATCAAGCCACATCTTGTATTATGGCACAGTTAAAATGAAAGGAAAAACAGAAATATTTCATTGTTGGCCCAACCTGTGCTCTCAAAGTGTAAGAACTCCTCACCAGTAGTCTTTTTTTTTTTGTCCTGTGTATCTTTGTGGACAAGTCACCTTAAAAAGCTGTTCCTCAGGAGGTAGACCGAGTCCGCCATTAATCAGGTGTTTCAAACCCAACTCCTCCACTGTGCACGCGAGAGTGCTCTTGAACCACTTCGAGTGGTCCATTAGACTAGAAAAGTGGTGCATAAATGCCAGCCCATTTACCCGTTTGATTGCTAAACTGTGATCCTGATGAGACATCAAGCTGAAATGTGTCACCATATATTAAAATGCTCATCAGAAAATGAAGGAAAAAAATACAAATAAAATCAGCACAAGAACTAAAATAAAAATGCTTAGCTTATAAACCAAATGTGTCTTTAGCTGCCTTTTAAAACAATCCACAGAAAGAGCAAAACCTCCGGGGTGCAGGCAGAGCCTGCCGCGGGCCTCAAAGGTTTGATCAGCCCAGGCACTTAGGGCATGAGGGGACAGTTTGTTGAGTTGTGGTTATCTTTGTTAAATGGAAAATAAATGGGCCTTTTTCACATGAAACATAGCAAGAGCATGTACACACAGTAATGAATGAGTACCTACCTACACTGACTCTTTGGACTAATAAACACAAATTAAAGGTAAATACAGTTCACTTTACCATAAAATGTTGCAAACAAGAGCAATGAAGGGGTTAGATGAGGGGTGAAAAGATAAAAGCTCCCTGGCACTGTACATTAATCTTGGACGACCTGTCAATGCAAGTGGAATTTGACCAGCATATTTATAAAGAAGCTGATGAGGGAAGAGGAAAAGGTGAGTCAGTGGGTGTGGGATACCAGATGAACAAACTGCGGTTAATGCAGGGCAGAATCGGAAATAACAGGAGGGTTACGCTGAGTTCAGAAAACACTATTTCAGGGGGCTTTTTCTAAATGGTAGCATTCCAAGCTGTGATTGGCTCATCGTCCATGTCTATCAGCCAAGTCAGAGTAAGATTTTATAATCTCTGAATTTGGCACCAGTATAGACAAAGGCAGTCCAAACTGTGTTTATTGGTCCCAACAGGTTGATAGTTTATCACTGTAGATCAGTCTTACTTTGTTTGATTAATCTGTTGTTTTCTGTATATGAAAAATAGGAAATTTCCAGCACAACTTCCTATGGTCTGTTTGTTGCTTATTTCATCTGTCTGTCAGATCAAAGATTTTCAGTGTACCATCTGCTAAGTTGAAGGATTGCACCATTTTGTCAAAACTGAAATGCTGGAAGTAGGCGATTTTCTGCGTAAATATTAATGGTTTCTGCTTGTCTGTTGTTTCAATTGCAATTTGTTGTTCTGGGTTTTTCCCACAAGATTACATCAGCTGCAACCTTTCCTGAGCAAAAACAGCCCTGAGTAATTTGAGAAACTAGTGCCAAGAAGCTCATTCATTATATATGAGAGGTGGTGACTCAGGTGAGGTGGTAAGGTAGCAATTTGCTGTTGAAATTATTCACCTCATCAGTACAGACTGTCCTGTTGCTTTATGTTCAGATGCAGGAGTTTGTTTGATGAATGTACTCAGGAGGCGCTTTAGACAGAAGACTTCATACATTCGGGTTTTTTATATTCGATCTCCTCTCAGACTCGGTTCAGTTTTATCCTCATCATGTCTCTTCATGTTCGGGAGTCAGGTGGAGGAGCAGAGGTATTTGCTTCCAGCACATAGTCACTTTATCACAGTCAGCCACTGCATTACTGCTGTGGAGCTGCTGCAGTGCTGCCTGCTGATCGCTGACTCAGCTCACTGCTGCTCCAGCAGAGGCCTGGTCTGGAATGCAATCATTTGCTCCCCCCAGCTGCTTTCATTTAGTTCCGATTTTAGGCTTGTTGGGTGTTGCTTTCAAGGTGTATTAAGTGTAAACATCTAGTGCCTGTTCAGCAAAGATGCAGTCCTGCTAAAAGTGTAAAATGAAGCCAGTAAACTGGGGTTCAGCCTCTGTGTAGCTCTCTCTCTCTCACAGGGGCTCTGTCTCTCGGCAGAGCTCTCCATGAGGTTGCTGCTCCTGCATCCATGGAGAGTTGTACATTATATGACATTAACCCATCCCCTGCTTTCATTGCATAACTTTGCACAGCAGCAGCAGCCATTTCCCTGCTGATCCTTCCTGCTTCACCGACAGGCTTTTGGGGTTTTTTTTCAAGGTGCACCAAATAACAGTAGAAGTACACAGGTCATGTAAATCCATTATCACTTTAATACCAATCCTTTATATAGCTTTAGCTAGAACCAGAAAAGACCCATATTTTAGGAGATAGTCTGAGACAATTTTTTTTCTTGTTTTGTAATATATATATATTTAGGCATTTATTCAAATGTGTACAGTTGACATGACAGCAGATAACCGTGTGACATTGGTCCACAGTTGCAAGTAGTTTTAGTGAAAAGTAGTTTTTACAAACAAAGGGGGTATCTGAAAACTATCTGAAATCACAGTATGGGTCCTAATAACCCAGTGATGCTATGGGAATTCTGATGTCCTGATTTGAACATTTTAGGACACATTTAAGTTAAAGGAGACTTACTGTGCAAATTTCAAACACGTTTTTATTCTTGGACCCTACCAGAGTGACTTTGCATAAAATGCAGTTTAGAATAATCTTTATTTATCATATAATTGGCCTTTGTGCAGCCCTTTTTGTGACTGAAACAAGCTATTTTAGCTCCCCTCCCTTTAAGTCAACTTTTGTCCGATTGGCTGGGACGTGTGTGGGGTTACTATGCTCAAGGCCACTGGACCGTCCTTGATCAGCTGTGTTTGTCATCATCCACTTCAGGCTCACTTCAGATAGTCTAATCAGTGAACCAAATCAGTAAACTGAGGTGGACAAACAAGCTTGACTGAGGATGTTTTAAGCCAGCAAACAGTTTGTGTCACTTGCTATGCGGTTAACTGACAAGTTTGTGTAAAAAGGATTATTGGACTAACAGTCTATTTATTGTGATACCTAAAAGATGTCTGCAGCCTTTTTTGACTAGCAGCTTTTCATAGAAAGCTGTTGGTCTGAACTGATTATAAATTAACTAAATCTCACAGCTCAAAGCCTTAGGTGATGAATTTTCTTCCAAGAACCTCGATGAGGCAGAACACGAATATTTTAAGAACATAATCATTAGTGATCCCCACCGCAGATGGCTGTTCCTCCCCAAGCCCACTTCTTCCTGTTCAAAAAAATAGTTTTTCCTTCCCACTGCCATCAAGTACTTGCTCTGTTACAACAAAATTAAATGCCATCAGGCAACAGTTGGGATTTGGTTGTGTATAAATACTGGGTGAGTAACCTGAATGTCACTGTGATGTTTATTTGTTTTTATATAAGGTTGGGAACTACAAACGCACGGTGAAGCGGATTGATGATGGTCATCGGCTCTGCAATGATCTGATGAACTGCATCCAAGAGCGTGCCAAAATTGAGAAATCCTACGCACAGCAACTGACCGAGTGGTCCAAGAGATGGAAGCAGCTGGTAGACAAAGGTGAGAGATCATTTTACCCAATTCCAAAAAACATTGGATACTTTGTAAAAATAAAAACAGAATGCAAAGATTTGCAGTTCTGATGAAGCCATATTTTATTTAAGACAGAGCACAGAAAACGTATCAAGTGTTTAAATTGATAAAATGTGCATTTTGATAATATCTGATTTTATATAAAATGATATTATGTACTGTAAACGGGAGATATTCAAAATCTTTGCGATTTTATGTTGAGGGCCATTATTCTGACTTTGTTTCATAATTTGTGAATGTAGTTTTTTGCAAACTGATGAATCGATGCCAATCTTTAATTCTATGAAACTCTGCCTTGCAGAGGTATTTTTTTATTTCCATTAATAAAACCCATTTATACTCATGTTAATGATCTGCTGTTAGTTACTCCAACTGTTTTTTAGTACCAGATACCTTTCCAGAGACAAATTGTTGCCAACAAATTCAAAATCAGCTATTATTATTCATGAAATAGTGAAATGTCGCAGTTTAAGCTTTTGATATTTTTTGTTCTATTGTGAATAAAATATGGGCTTATGAAATTTTAAAATCATTGTCATTGCATTATGTTTTAATTGACATTTTACACAGAGTCCCAACTTTTTCAGGGTTGGGTTTGTATTTCATATTAACATGGAGATACATTACTAGTCTTTATTTACAAATTGCCTTCAAAGTGCAGTAAACAGAAAGACATCTTTTGCATTTAATATGGGAACAGTTTTCCTCAATACCCATTTATAGATTTTAGGGAATAGACCGATCCTTCCTCTAGGCTTCTGCTCTCAGTGTCGTCTTTCACCCCCCAGATCTGAGTCCATGTCAAATAAAGTTTTGATACTTTACCCACACTTCCTTCTTTCACTAGGGCCTCAGTACGGCACAGTAGAACGAGCTTGGATGGCGATGATGACAGAGGCCGAGAACGTGAGCGAGCTCCATCAGGACATAAAGAACTACCTGATCAATGAGGACTTTGAGAAAGTGAAGAACTGGCAGAAAGACTCGTACCACAAACAAATGATGGGTGGATTCAAGGAAACCAAAGAGGCAGAGGAAGGCTTCAAGAAGGCTCAGAAACCATGGGCCAAAAAGCTGAAAGAGGTGAGGGAGTGTGGACTTTACCAGGACTCGTTTTAAATCTTCAAAGTTTGATTACATACTGCTTTCTTCTGTTTATGTTGAATTTCCTTCTTCAGCTCGAGGCTGCCAAGAAAACATACCACATGGCCTGCAAAGAGGAGAAGCTGGCTACCACCAGAGAGGCCAACATCAAGGGAGAGTCATCTGTGGCAGCTGATCAGCAGAAGAAACTCCATGAGAAAGTGGACAAATGTAAACAGGACTCACAGAAGGTGAGAACATCAGCTGCCGCTGCTCCAGCATCATTATGCAAAAGATATTTTCTGCAATAATGCCAAAGGCAAATAAGGCTATTTTAAGGCTGTCTGATTGGAGCCAGTGCAGCATTGTTAATATGTGACAGTATGCCACTCCTTCAGTCAGTAACTCTCATTCACTGCTCTTGACATGGACTCTAGTCTCATTTTACTGCCTCAGTGCTGGAACATTTGATACTGTTCTCTCAAGATTAGTCCGTTTCAAATTGACTCCATAAATGAAACTTATATGAACACGTGGAATACGTGTGTTATTAAAACTAAAACAATGGTCACCCCAAGCCATTTTGATCTTATTACAGACTGAAATATAAATAATTGTAATCATTTTTTAAAAGCAGCTCAGTCACATTATCTGGGTTTTTTTTGGTGGTTTTTTTCTTTTTTTTGGGGGGGGGTGGAGCTTAAAACAGGAGACAGGAGAAAGCTGACATTAGTTAGAGACTGGTTCTTTGGCACCAGAAGTAGAAGAACTTCTGGAGCAGAACCATTTCAGTTAAACAGAATTAAACTGACATTGTACCACTAATCTAGGACCAGTGTTATTAATTTCAACTAACAAATAGGCTAATGCCAGTGCTCAAAAATGGCTGGACCTAAAGTTTGAAACACTGATATAACTGCCTCTAGGAGGTGCTGCATCAAAACATTCACAGGGTAATTTACAGATGCAACGTTCTTCTCGTGGTACCAGCCACTACTTCCATTCATATAATGGTTCAGGTGCCGTGATAAAGCAGCCAATTGTGTGTGTGGTGATTGTAAGGGAGCAATGTCAATAGGGATATGATTTTTTTTAACTGTTTTTGGACATCAGTAGAGTAGTATGCCACAGACATATAAGCCAAAATTAATCAACTACAATAAGCAGGATGCTTTCTTTGTTCTTTTTGGTTATTTGTCCATGACAAGAAGCAATTTCTGATCAGTCAAATTTTATTTGTAACCTTGCCTGAACCTCATGCTAGGTAACGTTGCTAAATGTGCTTCAGAAGTGACTGAGGACAGGAAAATATAATAAAACAAGCAGATAATAGACACAGATAAGCAATTTAACCTAAAACCAAAACATTGCAGAGAGTGTGATACGATATGATAAAATTAACAACAATTAAAAAGCAGGCAAGTTGAAACCACAGGCTGCATGTTGGATAAATGGAGAAATGGATGGATGGATTTTTAGTAAAACTAAAAAATAAAAATTAAGAGGCATAAATACTTGATGCCTGATGCCATGGTTCAGCGGTGCCAAGGGTACTTTGCAACGATTAGCATATTAATGCCAGAGGTTTATACATGGAAGCATGAGACCGTGAAGAGCTTTGCTTCTGGAATGATTCTTTAATCATGTAATGTCCGTGTGTGTTGCAACACAGGCTAAGGAGAAGTATGAGAAGGCTCTGGATGAGCTGAGTAAATGCACCCCTTCATACATGGAGAACATGGAGCAGGTGTTCGACCAGTGCCAGCAGTTTGAAGAGAAGAGGCTGAGTTTCCTCAGGGAGGTGCTGCTGGATGTCAAACGCCACCTCAACCTCACAGAGAACCAAAGGTCTGACATGACTGAAAGTGTTACGATAACAAGACAGCAATCATGTAAACATTACCCATTCACCAAATCCCCACTCTCTGTTCACAGTTATGCTACAGTGTACAGAGAGCTTGAACGCACCATCACATCAGCCAGCCCACAAGAAGATCTGAAGTGGTTCAGCAACGCTCACGGCCCCGGCATGCACATGAACTGGCCACAGTTTGAGGTAATTAAACACTAGAACAGGCTGCACGTGTGCGGGTGGACCATTACAGAGAAATAACGATTTATAAAGCAGTACCGGTATATGGATGAAGCAGGGTGTTAAATATTTATTACATATTAGAAAAAACAATACTATATATAGTTATGTTTATATTCAGCATATCCCTGAATATATATGAGATTGTATAATAAAAAAGATGTATATGATTAATATGAAATCCAACTCTAAATCTATTACATCCAAATCTAAACCGTTTTTCCATCTTTTTCTGTTTTGTTTTTTTGCAGGAATACAACCCAGACCTTGTCCATAACATCTCTAAGAAAGAAAAGTCAAAGAAAGGAAATGATGTAGTCATGCTAACTCATGTTACAACAGCAGGAGACCACGCTGTAGACCGAGGAAGGTAACAGCTTACCAGTTATCAGTGCTTTAATGCATATCCTAATCCACATCATCCTCTGAGTGCCTTTTGTATTGTTTGTGAAAAAAATTTCTTTCAGTGTAAGCAGCTACGATAAAAACCAGCCGTACACAGCCTCCACAGAGTGGTCAGATGAGGACCAGACAGCCCCGAACTCAGGCAACGACACCAACGGAGGGATGAACCCCTTCGATGAAGATGTGGGCACAGGTGTGAGAGTGAGAGCGCTGTATGACTATGATGGCCAAGAGCAGGACGAGCTCAGCTTCAGAGTTGGTGAGTGAGACAAAATGGTTAATGTTATGAAAACCACTGGAAAAGCTTTTGAGGATCCTGCGTGACGCCGCAAGTTTTTATTTTATCTGAGATCAGCAGTGTTTATGTAATTTTATTGCACTTTGGCGTTGTTTCTCAGACTCTCTTCCTCTGTTAAAGGTGATGAGCTGACGAAACTGGAGGATGAGGATGATCAGGGCTGGTGTAAAGGTCGCCTGGACAACGGCAAGCTCGGTCTTTACCCAGCCAATTACGTGGAGACAATTTAGAAGTTCCAGCTGAGGACGTTTCCTCATCAAACCCAGACTGAACCGTCCGGTCATAACTGCACATTGCCAGAGACCTGAAATCAAATCAAAGCCTTCTCTTCCTGTCAGGCACAGTGAGCTGTCTTCATCTCTGCACTCATGGTGGGGAAGACTGACAGCTCAATCTGTTCAGGATCACTTCACCTCCAGATACTGCAACTGAAGTAGGGCTGCCACAAACGATTATTTTGATAGTCGACTAGTCACCGATTATTTTTGCGATTAGTCGACTAATCAGATCATCATCCATTGGACGTACAGCGTACAGCTTATTGCACCAGCAGCATCTGGTCTTATATAACTATCATTAGCTTACAGCTTGAAGTGTTTGTGCTAACTAAAAATAAAGACAAGATGGTAGTTTATTAATTTTTAATGAAATTTGCAGATTGTTTCGATGAAGTTTAATAAACTCCTTGCTTTCTAAAATATAACAGGACACCGGAGTATATTATCCAGCGTCTCAAACTTCTGACGATCAGCTGTCTGCTTGAAGTTTATTTAGCTGTGCAAAAACTATAACTTTAATCTTAGCCAAACCGATTTACTCAGAAACAAATAAAATACTAAAGAAAGCCAAACAATAACATTTTAAGTTATCTAAGTGACTTATATATCATGTTTAACCTGAGTAGCGAAAGACAGTGGTGGGTTTGAAAACGATTTGCCGGGAGTCCGGTGTTCTCACGGCTCTAGTTAGCCTTGCCCCCGCCTAGCTAACGAGCTAGTGGGTAACAGACGTCTCCGAAAACGTCGGAGAGCTTTTGAAAATATGTGGTGTCTTGATAAACTGAGCAGATATTTGAGGTTTACACAGCTACATTCTCGCCTGAAAATATGTTAAACGTTTATTTTGTGACCCAGAAAGAATAATAAGAGTAAAGTTAAAACTAACTAGCTGCCGCCATTGTTGACAACTGCGCTATCCGGTTGTTCAGTCTGACGTCACTAGCCGTGTCTGGGTCTAAACTCCGCTGCAGGTCCATATATCAAACGATCACTATGGGATTACTGAGAGTTGAAAAACTGTCTAAAGTCTTTCATCTTTAATAAAATGATCAGCGTTCTGCTCTACCAGGTGTAACAATTGAGTTTAACATCCAGGCATCCATGAAAACGGAATTTATGACATTTAACGGAGTTAGAAGTTAGCAGGGAGTTAGCTCGCTAGCTTCTATCTAAATACAATATAGCATGTCCTGACTGCGGGGTTTTGGAAACAAATTAAAACGTACAGCTCTGCTATCACTTCCAGCATAAATGAAGACAGAAAACTAAACAGCAGTGACGTTTGTAGGGTTACTGAAGTTGGGCTAGCTGGTATATAATGATGTGCTACGTGACCGCTAGGGACACAGCTATGTTAGCATAATATAAACAAGCTAACTTTTTTTCCACTCGATAAAAGTTAATGTGAGTGTTCTCGGTGGTCAGGAACAAATGTAATCGCATGGCAGGATGCTGTAAAAGGACCAAACTTCAGCCAGGAGAACAACTGAGATAATCCATCCACAATACGAGGTTAGTCATTCATATACTGCTGCATGGGCTGGGCTGTAGTTACATCGTAAGGTTTTAAAAACTGAGCTTAAATAAATGATTAGCGGTAATAAAAGCCGAGGGAGGTCAACAGTGATCACTGACTGTTTTAGGAGCTTTTTGAGATCAAATAGAAGAAAATACATAACATTAAACATGTTAACAACACAAAAGCCATATTAAACGCAGACTACTTTAGACCCGGAAGTAGGATTCGTCGCGTCATCACTGAACAACCGGATGGGACACAGCTTCTTCTTCTTCGGGGTTTAACGGCAGCTGGCATCCTTGTACATGCAGTGCTGCCATCTTCTGTTTCAGTCCGTTATTACACCCTTAAATCCTACTACTCATTCCTGCGTCCTTTGTGATCTTACAAAGCTTCAAACGATGCGTCGACTATTAAATTAGTCGTCGACGATTTTAATAGTCGACATAATCGTGACTAGTCGACTAATCGTGGCAGCCCTAAACTGAAGCAAAATATTATTGTGTCTTTCGTGTGTAGCTGTGTTTGACACCGGTTGTGACGCTAACACGCCATACAAGATGTTCTCTCATTGTATTATTGATGTGGTAACGTCAGCTGTGCCTGGATAGCGAGAATGAGCTGTGCGTTGCGCATTTCATGTATATATTTTTTTAACAGTTGGGATGCTTGTACAGTTTTTTTCCTCACTGAGTACAGTGTTTTCATTCTCAGTATTTACACATTTAGCCTTTGAGGAATAATTTGACATTTTGGGAAATGCGCATGTTCGCTTTCGTCCTGACTGACAAGATGAGAAGATTTATGCTGCTTGAATGTGAGTCTGAAAACAGCTCGTTGTTCAAACTCAAAAAAGATAGGTATATCTTTTGGCTAAAATCTCAGCAAATTAGATATATAGTTATGTTACAGTCACACTAGGGAAAGCAGTGGTTTAAGCCTCCCAAAAGGTTTTGCGACTGCAGTGAACTTGTGATCTTGTCGCCTTTGAAGTGGTTGTTTTAAAGACCAGATTCAGATTGATTGCAACATTGTTGCAGTGTGGCTGGATTTATTAATTAGATGATAGTTATTTGTAAAATTCACTAAACTTTCTCAGAGTGACTGCAGTCAGTCTGAGTCTGACTGTGAAGTCAGGTTGCCTCCACCATTCAACCTGTGCAGTCTACATGCAATCGAAAGTGGCCAGCTACTGGAGTTGGCGGCGTTGCATACAACCAGTTGGTCACTGTACTTTCAGTTGGTTTCTGACACCTGAAAAATGAAATGCAACCACTGCTTTTTCCTAGTGAAAAGTAGGTTGCTGTCCTGTTTTTACTCTAGTGTGACTGAACCCTTGGCAACTGTCAGCAATTGCAACCACTCTGTCAACCTTTGCCCCTTTACTCCACAAATACTCTCTTCTCTGGTGGAAGTTAGTTCTTCCAAATTGCATCTTTTTAAGTTGGAACAAAGTGAAGGCTACAAACATAAAGTGTTCATCTCAGCTTAGTGCTTTTTAACAACATACTAATGGCTGTTTCAGTGGTTACTGCTCTCCTGGAATTAACACTAGCTACCTTGGTTGGCAGGTTAACCTGTTGCTTACCTATAAAAACCTGAGAAAAACTAGAATCCAGTCTTCTTCGACAGGCTATTAGTGCACTTAACCACATAGTGAGCCATGTTCAACAGATAATTTCATTAAATGCTCCAAAAGGCACCAAGAGATGCCACCTAACAAACAGCTGGATAGTATGAATTTAAGCCCTTATATGATTTAAAGGCTTGAGCAATATAGAAGCAGTGGCTTCATATTTCACCTGTGAAAGTTTACAATGGTTTAACACACAGCTTATACATGCAATACGTCCAGTTCCTCAAACCACAGACAAAAAAAGTAAAAGTTACTTTCGGCTGGCTTGTCACAAGGGGTCGCCACAGCAGGCTGCTCTGTAAGCATGATTTGGCAGATTTTACGCAACCTCGAAGAGGATTTGTTTCTCTGGCTGGAATCAAACCAGCTGCAATAGCACAAGAGGTTATTTAGAGGTTTTGAGTTAATGTAGAATACAAACACGAGAGATGTGTCAATCTTCTCATCTTACTGTTTGCAAGAAAGCGAGAAGCATATTTTCCCAGAATGCTGAACTGATTCTTTAATGCCTTGACTTGTTTTCGTGCTCCACTCTGCAGCATGTCTCTGAATTAGCATTTTGAAACCAGATAAAAGACTGCTCCCCATCAGTACAAAAACACACACGCACACCACAGCCACTCTAAGCCGAGCTTGTCTTTGAAATGGAAATATGTGCTCTACCAGACACTGCGAGGATTGTTTACATTAACCTCCGCTGTCCCGCCCTTCAACAGCAGTGTGTCTGTTTAAGACTTTTACCTTCCACCAAGTTTCTCTTCATCTACGTGTGTTAATAACGTCAACAGCACGAGCTAAAACCTGTCTGGAGATATAAAGCTGCAGCTGTTTTGTGCGGAGATTTGAGTGAATGTGGGTGTTTTGGCATTATCAGCTCCGTGATTAGGTGCATGCTGATGCTCTCACACACTGCTTGCTCATCTTGTCTGAACTGAAGCAGTGCATGGCCTTTATGAGTTTCCACCAAATTATCAACTGAATTTTGATTAAATTAATACTCCTAGGCTGTGGGCATTATTAGCACCTGTGCAGACTGTATTCAGTTTTGTGTCTTTCTGTTTAAATATTTTGAATTCAGAGTGTGTGTGTGGCCCCGCGATACGTGGTTTTGATTGCTTTACTACTGGTGAAGACTGCTCTCTTGTCAGTGAGGAAGGCAGGTGTTCTTTTACTGATGCAGCTAGAGAAAGCTCCAATGTGAAAAGCGGAAAGAGGATCCGTCTCTGAAATATTGATGAGACAGTCGCCTTTTCTGCTGCATGAACTAAATTCATTTCCACGGGATCCAGAAGGGAAATGTCTCTTGTTGTCGTATTAATGCCTCTGTGTACTATTTTTTTAAGCGTTGCCTCTGTTAACACTGGATTCAGAGTGAAATATGTACTGCCTTACCAAAATCTACCATCTTGCCACTCCAAAAACTCTCAGCCGCCGCCTTCAATGAAGTGAAAGAGAGCTCATCACCAGAGAATCTGACTCCAGCTTATGAAGATCACTTTACACCAACATGACACACAGACGCTCTCTGACTGATTGAAGATTATATAAATTTAAACACTACAGCATCTTTACTGTCTCAATGTATCTTTATATTTGAAGCTGAATGGGACTATTTACAAGTTTAATGAAAAGGAAAAAGGAAAAGCTACAGATGCAGCATCCACTGTGAAACTCCTGAAGGATGGGAAAGCATATTTTAAAACGCTCAAGCACCTCCAACTCCTCTTTTTGTCTCTCTGTTTAGTGCTCATGCTGCGAATTAGAGGGCTTTCTTGATTTTTTCTTTTTTCATTTAGCATAGTGCTGTAATTTTCCAACTGTAGTGCCTGTTCAAGCAAAAATAAAAGATGTCATCGGAAAACTGAGGCACACACAGAGTCTGAGTCAAAGATTAATCGCAAAGGTTAGATTCATCGCCGGACCAAAACAAGTGATGCTGCACATAAACATGGATATTATGGTGCAATTTGATATGAATGAGAAAGCGGAAATACCCTGCAGGGAAAGGTCCAGCATTCAAAGTGACGTGGCATTATAGAGAGGTATAAAGGTTAAATTGTCTAGTGTGCAGAAAAATGGCCTCTGTTAGCATAAAGAGATTGATTACTGTGAATGTGGAAATTAAAGTTTAGCCACTTTGAACAAAAATTATATGTTGGTGTTAAAGCGTCATGTTTTTATACTCTATCTGGCTGTCAGATGAATTAAGGGGAGGACAAAATTACAGGTTGGCTTCACACCAATTATTTGTTTTGGGAGATGCTCAAACCATTTATGATCAGTCATCACAAATACTTTATTTTCGTGGCATGCAGTGTACCTGGGTATTGTTGCCGACCACGTCAAACCCTTTGTGACCACAGTGTGGTCAGCTGTGATGAACAAAGTGGGATTCTTAGTTTTCTGCTTTTGCATTGTTGACACACGGTAATAAAAAAAAATCCAAACCAAAAGGGGAAAAAAATCTAAATATCTTTAATGAGAGGGGCTCGTTTATAAACCGCAACTAGCAGTGTATTTAATAATGATTTTCATCATTTAATATGATTTCACAAAAAATCTGCAGCCTGCCACAAGAGGGCAGCATAACCCAAGACTCACTAAAGATGTTCCAACAAATAGTCATAGAACATATATTCTAATTTTCATATACCCAACAAAAGCAGCAGTGAAAAAAACAAAAAGTAAAACAGCACTTCCAAGCCAAGTGATTCATGATGTAGAGGAAAGTAGTTGTTTGTCGCTTGTTTATTCTGCAATCACTTATACAGCACTTTCTAGTCTTACTGACAACATTATGCTCCAAGCCATATTTGGCCTTTTCATATATATTCATGCAGCACTTTTGTCTGTGTTATTAAACTCTTCATCCACCTTGCATTAAACCTATGGCCAAGTCCGAATCACCAGTTAACCTAAAGTAATCTATATCACTGTGGGGAGAGCTCGGAGTGCCCAGAGGAAATCAATGCAGACTCCACACAGAAGGGACAGGAGATGAGAACATTCAAACACAGAGCCCTCTTAATGTCAGGCAAAGGTGCTAACCACTGCGCCGAAGTCAGTTCGCTGATGGAGCTACTGATCAAATTTGTGGTTATGCTTTTTCACATTACAGTTGTCACATGACTTACAGGGAAATTCAGCAATGGAAAAAAACCTGCTACAAAACTAGTCTCTGTCTTTTGTGGTTGGGTGGATGTTTCTAAACAGACAACAGCACATCTTATTGGTAGTCCTAACACCTACCAAACACTGATATGTTTTGCTATAGGTTTATCTTGTATTTGATCTTATATCTTGTCAGAAGGGTTAAAAAAAAAAAATACTGTAATTTTCTGAAGCTTTACATTACCTATCTGTCACTTCAGCATGGTGAAGATGACTAAAGTAATCACAGATATCACACAGTCATAGCTTTTGACTGAAAGGATGACATCGTAATTCCACTTAAGCCTTTTAAAACATGTGTCCCTATGTGTCAAACTACCCAGAGGGAAACATGGATCAAGAGGCTCATGAGCCTATCCCAACGTGTATACAACACGTTGGGATAGGCTCACCTCTTATTCATCAAAAGAACCGCTTTTCATCTACAACAGTAAACTGGTCCGCATAGCTCCGGGCCACCTCGTTTTGGCAGATGTTCTCCCTCTGACTCGCTGCAAGATTGAGTGCAATTGTGAAATCTCTCAAAACCTGTTGGACTTCTCGAGAGCACAGTTGGAGGTGGGAAAAGTTAACATGACACTAAGGACATGAACCGGAAAAGAATATACATAAAAAGTAATTAGATGATAAGAGTTGAGCCTTTTAGGAACGTCACAAAGCTGATTTTACATTCACTTCATTTACTTAGACACAGCAAACAGATCCAGTCAACAACAAAAAAAAGGTTTGAACAAAGAGTTCTGATCCCACAGATGTTTGCTTAGACCAGATCTTCCCAAAGTGTGGGGCCCGCCACCTAAGGGGGGCGCAGAGTCATTGCGGGGGGCATGAAAAGGGAAAAAACAACGCTTGGACACTGCTAGCACGGGGCGCCCACACAAACGCAAAGCAGGAGATGAAGCATCGCTGAATATGTTTCCAAACCAACTTCATTCTAAGCCAAAGACTAGAAAATATGGTGAAGCATATCTTCCTTTTGGCTTCACCTGCACAAGTGCCAAGGTAGGTCTCCCCTGCAGAATTGGTTTTCCCTGCAGGTGCTGGGCTCTTCAAATCACTGACAAACAGTATCCCACATTCTTGATTTTAGTTCACAAACACTTGTTGTAATAAATAACTACTCCTGACATTTTGGAAATATTAGCTCTTTATACAGTAAAGCATAGCTGGACTGGCCATCGGGCATACCGGGCATTTGCCCGGTGGGCCGCTGGCGATTTTTTGTTTTTATGGGCCGATGGATTTGGGGTTTTTTTTAGGAAGGGTATATATAATAAAAGGTGTTGGATTGGCCAATTGGTCATGATCGACTCTGGGCTGGACCTATTACAGCCGAGGAGGCCGGATGCACCCTCCCCCTTGTTTAGCAATCACGTGATTTTCGCGCATTGCATGCCGGGAACTCGTGGCAAAACAATCCAAGTACTGCATCAAATGCAAGAATTTGCAGCACCGCAAAACGTTCATTCTCCGGTTCCAATACCTTCTTGTTTTTCTTTGCCGCACAAAAAAGGAATGTACAAAACAAAAGGAGAACAATGCTGGTCCGTACAAAGACAGACTCGACGAAAAGACAAAGAAAAGATACGAGTGAAAGGGTCAGACCCTTACTAGCACACAGAGTGGACAAAAGACGTCAGTGTGCTGCCCAACTTTCACGGTTCTTGGAGTGAGCGCATACACTCATGAAGTTTAGTAACTTCAGGTCACTGCAACAAGCCCAGGTACAGTTTACCGACGGATGGGTGCAGGACCTTGAAATGCACCGTGTAGAACGAAAGACCATCGTATGAACAAAGGTAAGTTTACCAGTCTCACATATCGTCGTCATAAATACACATCCGTTAACCGTTTATTAATAGGACCTTTGAGCTCAACCGTAATTAATTAGTAGTGGAAATAATTTCTGGTAGCATTACAGAAATGTAGCAGTAACAATAATATTGTATGTTGTAATCGCACAGGACAATGAGTGATACAAAACAACTTTTTTATCCTGTGAATAAAAATATATGTTTTTGTCAGTGTACCATGGTAATAACAGAAGCGAAACGTAAAATTTGAATTTGAATTTGAATTTAATATTGTGTCAGGACAATTCACTATTTATGCACAATAAATAAAGGAGCATAGCGCGACAATTTCTGTTCAGCGTCAGACTTGCTTGTAACCTATATCACCAATTATGTTAAGAAAAATGACGCATTAACTACTACAAAACTCTGACCTTTGTGGGAATGCTTGGAGCAGACTAACATGTGAGCTGGAGTGTTCTGAGACGTTATATTTGGTATATCCAGACCATCCGTCGGCTCTTACTTCGGAAACATGGCTTAAAAAATTTCTCTTCAACGACGTAATCGGATAAAAAAAACAAAACGATCTCTTTACCCGTCGGCTTCCCGTGGCTGTCATGCGACCGGCTATTGCAGTTAATAATACAACAGCGTCTTGCCATTTTTTGGGTTTCTTTTTAGTACCTCTTGCCACAAGTTCCCAGAATCCTTTGCGGTTTTACCCCTGAATGACGTCACATATTCAATCTTTATCCTGGTGGGCCGTCTCTAGTCAAAATGCCCGGGCCGATTTTTTGTCCCAGTTCCAGCCTTGCAGTAAAGTTACAGTGGGATTAGGGTTGCCAACTCCCTGAAAAATAAATAAGGGACACCTCGTGGCCAGGGCCGGGCGACCCAGTTGTCTTCACCCTTCCCAGTGTGGTGAATTTTCTAGCTCTTTTTTTGTGTGTGAAATTATTTTTTTTAACCCTTTGACTTGAATTTGATTTAAGTAGATGTGTATTCTTTGTGATATGAACACATGTGAAACAAATGATCATTTAGCCATTTATTTTTAGCTCAAAATGACAACATTAACACAGTAAAACAGGTCTCTTTCTTAAACAGAAGCCTGTCATGCTTAACTTTTGAGAATATAAGTAAATCTTTCTTTAAAAGAACTCTGTCCTGCTTAACTTAAAATAATAGAAAACAATAGAAAGAAAAATATTCTTGTAACAGTGCACATTTAGTGCATTTAGTACAATCGGCTTCAGCTGAGGTATTATTTCAGCTTTTCTAATGCTAATCAGCTGCTCCCGTTTGTAAACCCGCTTGTTCCCATGATTACGCATCTTAACTCATCATCATTATTCATCTATGTATTACTTTTATGTATTAGTCATCTATTTGTTGTAATCATCTATCCTTGCAGTCGTTTATTACACAAAATAAATTATATTATCACACTTCTGGCCACATAGCGCTGATATTCACTGCACATGCCCATATTAACTTTTTCCAGCCAGGTGTTTTCCTTTTCCCATTCTTCCCTTTCTCTGAGGGGGAACAAACATTGCTGCTCTAACGCTGGGCTTACACTGTGCG
The DNA here is from genome assembly GCF_963969265.1 of Rhamphochromis sp. 'chilingali'. Classification (NCBI taxonomy): domain Eukaryota; kingdom Metazoa; phylum Chordata; class Actinopteri; order Cichliformes; family Cichlidae; genus Rhamphochromis; species Rhamphochromis sp. 'chilingali'. The sequence continues at coordinate 32,039,539 of NC_137936.1, read as the reverse complement.
GTTTTAGGCCCATTTTGAGCCGATTTTTGAGTGATCGGACCGATTTTGGCCTTCATCGTGTAGTATACGTGGGGTAACGAGAAGTGATTAACACCTCACGACCAGCTCCCGATCATCAATCGCTCGTGAGCCGCTCACACTGCGCGCGCGCAAACACGTAAACGCCGTGAAAAAGACGGAGCAGCACGGCTGTGCAGCGTGTGATCTGGACACAAGCGATGGAGGCACAACTTGTAGAACTTTGAAAAGCTCATCCGAGCCTTTTCGATGTGGCCTCACAAAATTATCACGACCACAACAACCGTGAAAATAGTTGGATCTACATCGCTGCTAAATCACAGCTGCCTGATCATGTTTTTCATTAGCAATTTAGCAAAGTTGATGGTGGTGGTGTGTCTGTGTGAGTGAGAGACAGAGAGAGCGAGCGACAGATTTTCTGTTATAACCTTAATTTTATGGACGCACAGTGTGAGCACTCAGGTCGCATCAGAGCATCGGGCGGTATAGTGTGAGACCCTGCATCGTGACCTACCAACTTCTAACCCCTGTGAGTCAATCGTGCAGTTTGAGCAGGAGCTGAATAACGTGACTGAAAAAATCGCACAGTGTTTGCCCAGCTTTAGGTGTACTGTCGTCCGAGACTTGCACCGCAGTGACGGCGTTTGTTTCCCTGTTGGCCATGCTTCTTGTTGTGGTCATCTGTTGTCTTCCGGTATTTTCTCCGTAAGCGACCTTTCCTCGACCAATGAGATGAGCGGTAATCTGAATTGTCATACTCGAATTGTCATAAGTGTGCTGTCAGCTCATTGGTCACAAAGCAGGAGAGGGGCTGGGAATTATGTTTTCAAACAAAGTGTTAATTCCATAAACATTTATAGACTACTTTTGATTCTCACTGTATTACGGGACAAAGTGCGTCCCTTATTAGCTCAATACGGGACGTGTACTTTTGTTTCTAAATACGGGACGATTCCGTATTTTAAGGGACGGTTGGCAACCCTAAGTGGGATACAAATAATATCAGGCTGATCCTGCCAGGGTTTGTTCCCTCGGTTCAAATCACGGACAAACAGTATCCCACAGTTGTTAGTGTTTTTAAACCCATTTTGCACAGAGGCATTTTTTGAAAAATGTATTGATAGCAATGTTGAATATTATTACACAGGGAAAAAACAACTACATGTAAAATAATTACACCATGACGCCTCTGCCTTTCTAAATAGAGGGACAGTAACTGCGTGTAAATGTAAGCGTGTAAAACCTGAAGATAGAGACAAAATACTGTTAATCTGACTATCTGCCATTCTGCAATTCCTCTCATGTAAACAATAACGTGGCGCACAGCGTGACGTGGAAAAAGGCACCTTTAACATTGTGTGATGAACTCTGTATTCATCTCCACACATAAACCCCCAAAAGGAGTTTTAAAAAAATCTCAGTTTTCGGTGATTCCAAACGCCGTTTACGTGTGGACGAAACAGCTGCGTTTTCAAAATCACCCGTGTACGTGGGGACGCAGCGTAAAAGACTTAGTAGTTTATTTTATTACTACCTGCAGATTACTTGTATTTGCTTAATTGTTTATTAAATGTTTGAGGTGTGAAATAAGCCGCAATGGAGCAAAATATGGGTGTGTGTGGTTAGAGGATGTGTTTGTGCGTGCGCGCGGAGGGGGGGAATATTTTTCTTGTAAAACAAAGGGGGGCCCAGCAAAAAACGTTTGGGAACTAGATGTGTTAAACTGGTGTGAAAGAGCTAAATCAGAGTACATGGAACTAACATAAACTTCAAGTAATGTTCACATGAACATAGTTGTGGGGTGGAGCAGCTTTTAGTCTCCTGTGAATTTGTATCAGACAGATGTGATGTGTGCCCTCTAGAGAGTTTACAGGTATGTATGTGCTAACACAACGCAGAGGAGGAGAGACATCAAGAATGATGTCAGAGCAGATATCGTTGCTGTCGATCAATTTGGGAGGGCTTGTAAGGCCGTTTCAAAACAATTTGTTCTTTTTTCTACAGTAAAAAATTGCTTTCGGCTGCTCATCGAGTCACAAGGGGTCATCGTGGTATGTAGCTCCAAATATTTGATTTGGTAGATTTTGACACGGTTCCTGGTGCAACCCCCCCCCACCCCTCCCCCAGCCACCCAGGGATTTGTATCCCCTCCCACTGAATGAAAAAGAAATCAAATCAAATTCAAGTCTGAAAAGTGAAGTCATCAAAGGGCGAGTTCTTTGGTTGACCTTAATAAAAAAAAAACTAAAAAAACCCAAAACCTTTTCTCGTAACAATCTGGGTTCAGTCACTAGTTTCACATCCTGCTGAATAAAATATGAAATTTATCTTGCAATGCCCGATCATTCTCAGAGTCAGTGAGGAGGATAATCAAGGATACGCTTATTGGGTAAAGGCCTACCAAAGCTGATGACTAATACAGAAGCTGCCTGTAAATAAACGGTATGTCATTACTGCTTCTTATTTAGGCGATATTGCACTTTCAGAAAAACACAATATTGGCAACAGGAATGTCATTGATCACCACATGCAAGCACATTTGCATAGGTTATGTGTGCAAAATGAATCATCTGTGTTATGACATATGGACATTGTGTCTCTGGGGGTTTGAACATCATTGAAAGGTTCTGGCAGAGACCAAGTATGAAATCGTATGGGGGAGTTGCTTGGCCTTTTTAGTGTTCTACTAGTGTTTTACTTAAGTGTAAATTAATTATTTATGTCTGGTGTTGGTGACAGCTTTCATTATAGTTTATAATATAAGACATTTTTACATCGCTTTTGTGAAAAAAGGAAACATGATACAAGCAAAGTGAGACTCATTAGCAGGTGTTTCCCAATTAGTGATTGTTGCTGGTGGAAACCACGAGAGCTGTGTAAATGTAATGCCTGGCAAATTCATTTGTAGATTAAACAAAAGCAGGCCTGCACCATATCTGCTGCCATGGGCCTAGCCTTGGTTTTTATCAACCATTTGGCCAGTCATCACACATCTATGTTCTGGTAAAGAAAACTCAGAAAAATTACACATTGTTTTTTTAAGTGCTCTAAGGAAGGCTAAGTTCATGTGCTACATTCTTGTTCCCTCAGGAGCAACAGAAAGCATCTGGCATGAGCAGGGTGACCCGGTGTCCTATTGTATTGCACATTTTGTTTTTCTCTCTTGGCTCTAGTTTAATTTGCTCCTGTTTGCAAAGTCAACATGTGAGTCACTAGGCACCTTTGGCTCAAAACACTGCCAATCTGTGGAAGAGCAGTTAACTGTTTTTACAGTTATTGGGACATAAAAGGGGAGAGAGTGGTGTAAGAATACAAGAAAAACAAAAAACAGCTGCATCAATACTTTGGGACCATGCGCAGCTTTAGCTCAAGCCGCATCTTGTCCTTCACAAATGTATTCTTTGTGCCACATTAGTTTGTAGAGATCGGCTTCCCAGGACCGTTTTGAAGGTTAGGTTTTTGTGCAGATCCCAATGGACCCTATAAAGAAATACTCGCCACAGCCACAATCTTTTCACCCTGCTGCCGTCCGCAACAACAGAACAAACCGCTACTAAAACTCCAGTGAGATTATGTGAGATTGTTAAACTCTGTGTCCAGACTTTATGGCAAGAATGACATGCTAAACTTTTGAAATTTTCATTTCAAAAGTTTACCTACAGTTTTGTTGTCATGGTGCAGTTGAATTATTTTTTATCTTGACTTTTTTGATTGTTTAACAGGTGCAGCAGTAAGTTGACACTGAGATCGTGACATCGTTTGACAATTGAGCATTTAAAAACAAAAGTTAACCCGTGACTCGCAGCGGTTTCTAGTGGTTGCCTGGGACCTCTCTGTGTTTCATTTGCATGTTCGCCCTGTACTTGCCTAACTTTATAAGTAAAAAAAACCCAACTTATTAAAAGTGCATCATGGGTTATCATAATAGAACCAGCAAAATGTTCATTCAGCTTATTTTTCACTTCATATTTTTGCCCTGCTAGTCTAGGTCTCAGCTAAAGAGGCTCTGTGTTTGAGGATATACTACTGAGTTAACTGGTGATCCTAACTTGGCTGCAGGTGTGAATGAGTATGACTAGTTGGTGACAGACTGGCAACCTGTCCAGGGTGTTCTCTGATCCTATGACAGCTGGGAGCTCCAGCCCTCTGCCATCCAAAGTTGCATAAACAACTAATAAAACAGAATGGAGAAAAAAAAAGAGTTTTAATAATTTATCCCGTGTTTCAAGTTGCCAACTAGTGCAATGACTGAAAAAAATCATTTCATATTCCAGGAATGATGAATTTGTGCAACATGTCACGTCAATTCTCAGGTAAAACTTTATTTTTATTGCATATTTTGTCTCCATTTGTATATGATTATTCATTTCAAGTCTTTTTGGTTTATTAAATTTTGAAAACTTTGGGTTTCAAAGACTCACAGCATTAATTGCAGTATACGGCTGTGTAAATGGACCAGGCAGGGTAAACTATATAAAGGTATTCGAAGAGGAATGCATCACACTTCAGAAGTTATACATTAGAAAACAAACATATATACAAGGGTCCCTATTACACTTCCACAGCAGGATTTGAGGCAATTCCTAAAAAGAGGAAGTCCATTTCTCAGGTGCTTCAAGATGAGATAAGAAGAGTTTCCTGTTCAGACAAAGCCAGTGCAGCTGTAGACGCTTTTACCGAAGAGCCATCAGTTGGAATGCTTTGATTTGAGCTCAAGATATTTGGAAATCACAATAGGGAAACATAAACAGGCAGATCATGCAAATAATAAGGCAGTTCATGTACTGTTTTTCTGTTTTGCTTTGTCTTTGTTTTTTTATTCTGTTCTCTTTTTAATTTTGCAGCAGGAAAAAGCCTCAACAGCTACACTGTTTTTGTCTCTTCCTGGCTGGCTTTGCACAGATAAGACTGCAGCAGCTGCCAGCTGTTACTTCAGTGTTGGCAGTCAGGTGTGTACCATCGGAGTAATTCAGTGCACATGTTCAATGTCACCTTTTCGTCTCAGGAATTAGGTGTTCAGGTGCATGGTGACACAATTTGTCTTTGTAATTTTCCGAGTTCCCATCTCATCATCCTCTGTCTTCTCCTCCCACTTTGCTTGCAGTCTCATACTGGGTGAACAAACTGGTAGACCAGTCTCTGAGACACGTCGGGCTTGCGGATGATGCCTTTCTTGTAGTACTGACGTATGGAACGGCTCAGCTTGTCGTAGTTCATTGCAGGTCGATTCTTTCGTTGTCCCCACAGTCTCGCCACGTGAGCAGAGTCTTCGATTTTGAAAATACCTGGTGGGAATCAAAAGCAGTTATTACCACACAACACAACACGTGCAAAACAGTGGATGATTACACTTTATGTGCACACATAAAAAGTCCGCCACTTGGACTCATATTTCATTTGGCATGCTTTTTGCCTTTCAGGCATTAACAAACCCAATAAGCGAAACCCTGACATACATCCGGCATTCATTCCATTGCGGTTTCACTTTAAATACGTTTTAACGGTGTATTCTTATTGTGTGTGGCTGATTTTTATTGTGTAGTGTTTGTACCATTGCACTACAGGGTGTGAAAAAAAGGAGGGAGGCGCGCACACTCTTAGGTTCTGATTTAAATCTGCCTTAAAATAAGAACAGTGAATGAAATAACTATATTTGTTCTATTTACTAATTTTGCATACACATGGCCCCTTTATATAGTGTTGTCCTACAATTATTACTTTTAAATTGTAATAATGCAAATTTATTGAAAAACTTTACTCTCATTCAAAATTTCCTGTTTGTTTTTTGATTTTTTAAAATTAATGTGTCATGATTTTGGAGCTTCAAAGCAGTATGATGAGCCCATAAAACAGTAGATGAACTAATAAGAGATAAAAGCAGTTGCGACAAAAATTGAAATGTAAAAAAAATACATTTTGTTTTAAGCTGAAGAATAAAAGAAGAAATCACTTAAATTGTAATAGCACAATGTCATACACATTCTTCTGCTTTTATTTAAAAACACCAGGTAAATTAAGTTTTATTCATGTGCTCAAGGACTAAATAGAGCAAATAAAGAATAACTGAAATGAAAATGAAAGTACCCTTTTCTTTATTGAGCCAGCGAATGCAACGTCCATAGTTGTGGGGTTTGAGCAGGAGCTCTCTGAGAAACTGCCACAGATGAATAGGTTGACCTGAGCAAGATGAATCTGCCTCAGACCAAAGCTCCTCACTGCCTGCACAGCAAAACAAAACCATTCAGTCCTTAGGGTCATTGTGCATTGTTTCAATGAAAAAGCTCTGTACCGTGAGGGACCAAAAGATCAAGGAGCCCTTTAATCAGGACACTGAAAATACACAATGCAAAAGCCTGATTTTTCACTGAAATTCTGCAGCATATAGTTATTGGCGTCTATGTAAAATACAGTGTTAAAATTATACTGTGCGTTGGATTTTTTGTGTGAATGCAACTTGCATGACAGCTAATGCAAACATAAGAATCTTACCTGTAGTTTTAGTGTCTCCAATGGAAAACCGCTCTTTCATCCATGCAGCTGGAAAGTAAACAGATGCAGAAGTTCAAGCTAAGAAAAGGCTAGAACTTCAAATAATCCCACCCAAACACACATGAACGCAGTAATAAAATTTGCACCCGCTCAAAAGTTCACAGCAGCCAAATATCCGATAATAAAATCATCACAGGGGGTGCAGCAGGTTGCACATGTTGAACGTGTTAAATAAATATTACCTGACTTCCATATGTCCAGGTGTGCGTGCAGCGTGTCTCCACACTGCGGGGAACGCTGGTGAAACTCCTCCTCGCTCATGGCGCACAGATCCTTTCCCGTCAGCTCCTGGAAGGCCTTTCCCGCATGGGGCAATCTGTAGAGATGTTCAGTCCAGAGCAGCCACTTCTGGACATTCCCAGTGTTCCACTCTATCGGATCTGCAGGCGGAAATAGATATGAAATCAGTGAGAAAACTTCCAGCTGCCAATGCAATAAATGACCTTATCTTGGACCATTTCTTTAGTGACACTAATGTCATATGGATCAAGATAAGTCATTTATATATCAATATTGTTTTCACCTTTACCCTGTCTGTATTTTGTTTGCCTTTGACTCATAATAAATCTGCTGAAACCACAAGATAATCAAGCTTTTATGCCACAACAGTTTTAATCAGTAGAACAGACGATTGGGGATTGCATAGGTTTATAACAGCTAGAAGCCATACAATACATGAAAAACGCTTCCTCTGTTTGCTTTATGAGCAGGAGAGGCCTCGCCCTTAAGACTGTGTACACGTCTACTGGCAGGCAAGAACCATCACTATTACAATCCAGGAGTACCTTTGCAAAGGTCAGGATTAAACAGATCCTGGAGCAGGCAAACACAGCTTTGCGTCAGTAAGGATATGATTTAGGAGTTCTGTCATCTTGTGTCCACACAAATATGTGTTGATTTTGCGAGTAAGATCCAGTAGCTTAAGTATCTGAATCAATACTTCTATATTTGCAAATACAGAGAAACACTTCAGCATTTTGGGGGAGATGAAATATGTTTTGTTTAAGGTCAGTTTCTTTGTCAGCTATACGCTGTAATACACTCGCCACAGCTGCAGGTGTGCTGGAAAGCAGCCTACCTGGGGTGATGTTGAGCAGTTTGCAGGCTGTTTCAATGTCCTTCAGTACTTCTCCCACAACCATGCTCTGCACCTGCTCCAGGGATCGCTCCTCCTCCTGCCCCTCCAGGCCAGGAGAGATCCCCTGTTCCTGGCTATCAATGACCGGGCACTGCTCCGGTTCCTCCCGGGGTTCTACGCGGTTCATGGGTAAAGCCAGTGCTGAAGAGGCCTCTGAAACTTTCACCAGCCAAGTAGCATCTTCTGTGAGGAGCATGTCGAAGCAGGAGAGGTAGACGCCTGGCATGCCCCGCTCCAGGGCTTCCACATTTGGTTTGGTTTCCCCCATCTCCCAGGGGTCTTCGCAGCCTCTGCTTTGCTCCAGGATGGAGAGGGAGTCCTCTGTCATCCCAATCCGAGACCCATACGATGTGGTTTCTGGTACGCTGCCCACTGGGTTTGACATAACTGGTCCTGAGAGAGAGAGAGAGAAAAAGAAACACAAAAAGCCACATTAAACTTCTATCCTGTGAACTGCAAATGAAGTGAGACGTGATTTAAAAGTTTGTAACTATTCGGCGCAGCATAAAATCTGAAAGATCTCTCTGTCACATAAGCCCATGGTAACAGGTGTGCATGCCACTTAAATCTGCAGCAGACATTAGTTCATTTTAAGTAATTTAATCAAAAAAATATGCAAAAAAAAATCACGATTTAAGTCATGGTTACCTTTTCAAACAGTTCCTCTCCTTTGTTTCTCAAGATACTAAAATGACAGCTGCTTTAGTTTTGCAATGATCTCCATCAGAGTTGTGCATGAATGTGCAGAGAACCGAGGTTAGACTGTGCTGGTGTAGGCTCTATAAGAAGCTCTATAAGTCTAATGGAGATACTGACCCTCAAAACAGTTAAAACACACACAGCGCTGACAGGCGTGGGGCAAAATGGATCTGACTGAGTCTTATTTGAGGGTCACTGGCCCAGAATGATTCGTTTCATGGGGGTAGGTGACTTGTATTGAGACCCGAAACAGCTCTGCTGTCTGCCCGGGCTTTCAAGGTGCCGTCTCTGCAGCCCTCTGTCTCCACTGTCAGCTGGAGATTTTAATCAAATCGAAGTTAGATAATGTGGAGAGAAGAGCGTGCATAAAATCTGCCCAGCCAAAATGTCTGTTTTATGAAGAGCAGGCTTTATGAAAACAGCCCTTTGATAGGAGGTGGCCTTTAAAAGTGTACACCTATGAAGGTTTGTAAGCTGTAGCACAAGTGTAATCTTGATTATGACACCCATAATGCTTACCTGCCACAGCTGGTAAATGGGAGGACATAGCAGCAGGTTATCAGCAGCTGTGGCTGATGCCACAGTAAAGGAAGTAAACTCCCACAGAGTACATGTTCAGGGAGAGTCACCATGTAAATTGTCAAAGTGCAAACAATTAAAGTCTCGTAAAATTTGCAAAAGTGATATATGGCATCCACCGAGTCAAAACCAACAATAAGGGTAACTTTGAAATAAACCACAAAGACATGAGAGCTCTCGAAAGAAAAAGAATCCATTAGTTTGCAAAGCTTTAACAAACGTGAATTTCTCAGCCGTGCTGCACTGACCATGGTCTTATCTGTTTTGTTGTTTATGCTGTTTGTACCTTTGATTTTTTTCCTGCTCTTGTTCTTGTTAAAATGCTTTTACTTGGCATTATCAGTTCTCTTATTTTAAATAGAGTTTTGTTGTTCCGTGTAAGGTTTTCCCAGTTTAACCTGTCGTCATTTTATCACCACACACACACAATACGAGCTCAGAAACTATTCTCTCCTTCCATTATCAAAATAAACCAACTCAGTGGAGAATTATTGTCTGTTATGTGGGATTTCAGATTACACACTACCTGAAGCTGCTGTATGAACAGGTCTCCTATTGAGGTCAGGCGCATCAGCCTGCAATAGGAAAACCTGGATTGCGTGGCTATATTCACCTAAAAAGAAATGTAAAATCTGAACAAGCTAAAACTGTATTTCCACTATTGCCAAACACAACTAAATGAAATTTCAACTGCAAAAAGAAAACAAAACCCCCTTCTAGCTCTTGGACCTCAGCATGCCATTGATAAATAGCCTCCACAGTCTTCCTTTTATCTCTAAACTTCTCGTAAATATCACCCACAATGCCTTTTACTCCATCAGACTGTCAGATTAAAAGCCACTGGTATCCAAGCCTGCTGCTGTGTGTCAACTCTGCTCTGTAACAGCTTGCGCTAAGCCCATTAGCAAAGCAAATTTAGCCATATTACCTTCTTCCAAAAGGAAGCGGGGACACCAGAGAAAGACACAAACACCCACCCCTGCAGAGAGGGATTAAGGCCCTGACTGATCTCTAAATGAGTTTGGTCAAGACGCTGATATTCATTTCAGGAGCATTAGTTTGCTCCATTTACTCAGCAAAGTCAGCCTTGGAATCAGAAGGAATGGGACTCCATCCATGCTGGCGCCCTCCCTGGGAACCATATTTTTTCCACCTGCTTGGTCTTATTTAACATAAATACGATGATTATGTGAGGTGAAGTTTGTATCACTGTCTTAAGTTTTGTATGGTTATAGCTGCGCAAAGAGATTTTTGTTTTTTTTTTATCCAAATTGCCCTATTTTTATGTGGAAAAATTCTTTTCCTAAAATGAAAGTGGTGAAATTTCCAAACCAGTGGAGCCAATCTAGCTAAATATTAACCTGCGAGCCAATTCAGCATTGTTGAACAGTTTTGTGAAAGAAGACAGGTAAGTGTTTAATTTATAGTTAATGAGTAGTGATTAAAACAACTCTAAATGTCCGGTCTTGTTTAACTTGGATGAATCCATTCAAGCACCAAAAAAAGAGAAAAGGTCAGCGATTAGATCTGATGCCATCTATCAAGGCATAATCAAAACACACTGAGTGTTATGCTGGTAGCGTTTCAGTCTGGTATTAAAGAAGCGTATACAGCCAAGAGTGACTGTTTGCCATGTGACCCCCCCCCCCCCCCCCCCTTTTTTTTTTTTTCCCTGTTCCTCATGGGAAATTTGGTCCTGCTCATGAAGTCATTGTTCAGAGAAAAACGGAAGGAATTTCATCTTCTTCTTACTTAATATGACTGTTGCTCTGAAAGAAACGCCTGCTGGTTGGAAGAGGAGATTTAGATCTGCAGATTGCTCCCTTAGGGGATTTTTTATTGCAGCAGTGACATGTGCAGGTGCTCTGTTCACGTTATAAATTAGCTTCAGTTTATGTGCTTATTTTATGAAATGCAATAAAGGTTTATTTCGCGTGCTTGTACTTACATTGCCTTATAATACTGATCCCATTAAACTCTGTTTTTAACAAATTTTTCCAACCACCAACACTGCGAGGGGATGTATGGTGATTCATATCTGCTGTTAGTCAGGTGTGCAGGCATTAAGCCAATATCAAAGGAAAATGGCTTTGATGTTGGTCTAAATTAATCTTGACAAAGAGTCTACTTAGAGCTAATTATGCTGGTAATAAACCTCATTTAATTGGGGTTGGACCTAAAGATTGGAAAACTTGAAAATGGGATAAAAAAATAAACCTGTCACTGTTCTAGCAAAGACAGATATAAGGGCAGCCGTTACGTGGCCTCGGGCGTTTTCTTGAGCGCTGGGTTTAAATTGTAAATCATCACAAGATTAAAGAAAGAAAAAAAAAACCCAAACAAGCAAAAAAAACAACAGTTTTTTAAATTTTAAACACAAGGATGACCCTTTTCATCAGCTGCCTTACAAAGTGTGATGATATATGTTATTTGAGACACAATTCACAACTCATAACTTTATCAGATCATAGCACACACTGGCAAACAGGCACTCTGGTTAACCTTTAAATGCTAGAAATAAAAATTAAAAACAAAACAAACAAAGAAAAAAATACAGAATCTATCGGACAATTTCGCACTTGACCCAACATAACTGAAATCCTGCAAGTCTGAGGGAAATGGGCTGTGAAGCCACTGAAGAGAAAAACATGTAAGAAGGAACAAGGAACAAATCTCTATGTATAACAGGGCATATGTAGAGGATTTGGTTGAACCATCAACTTGTTTTTTCTAGATGCAACTAGATGCAACTAGTTCATATTTGCATATGACCAGTTCATGGAAACATGAATCTTTTACTTTTTGTTTATTTAATGTAATTTTTAAACTTGTGTGGGTTTGAAACTTATTGCAAATCTGAAATAGCTGTCAGCAAACTGTCAGCGTGCTTCTTTAGAAGAGAATCCCGGATCATTTTCAGTCTCCCGAGCAATCAGAGGCAGCAGATTGTTCATGAGAAGTCAAGTCTCACCCTCCTCAATGGAAGTGAAAAAGGAGCTAGGGTTTGTTCACTCTTTACACAATCATCACTGTTACCTTTCACGTGTACTGATTGCAAAGCTATGAAATTGTGTGCCATTATTTCTGTGTTTATATGATATGATATCTGTTTCAAAGCTTTAAAAACACTTTTGACTTCAGACCTGGTCCGACAACCAGGAAAGAACTACTATTTGATTGTGTAAAAACCTGCCCCAGTATTTCACACCAAACCTCCTGAATCAAGTAACCAAGTATTGCATGAAATTATCAGGAGATGTGGTTTATATATTTTGATAAAGGGAGAATAGCAAATTTTGGGGGGGAATAGAAAGGTCTTTTCTGTTTTTCTTACCCCACTGTTTGTACAATGTTATTACGTGTGATTATCTGTGCTATCTTGTTATCTGTGCCATGAATTAAAAAGAGATGTTAAGATTTATATAGATTCTACATTTAAACTGTGGCTTTAAACAGAGACAAAAATAATTTCATACACTTCTATACTAACAAGGTCACAAGGCCTCTGAGAAATAATCGATTAGCTTGGCATGAAAAGGAATATAAATGCACCTGTACCCTTGGAAGAAACAGAGCAGACAATCCTTCTGTTATTCCTCTTTGGAATTTCTCTTCTTTCTGTCTCAGGTAGTTGCAGTCGTATTTGATTTCCACCTTTGAGTAAAACCACAGTGAAATCCCCCGTCTCATCCCGCAGTGACAGCAGAAAGAAATCTGTTGGGTTTTTTGTGTTTGTTTCAAAGTCAGTCTATTGCTGTGGTTTATGGCATCTAACTGACAACAGCATTTTATCTGACCACATTTTGCATATTTCCTTTCTGAATGGAAACTTTCAGATTTGCATGAGATTTATGAAAGAAGAAGAACAGGTCTCAGTCTCTTTTTTCCTTTTATATTTGACTGGGTATTTATTTATTTGCTTAATCTAACCTGCAGTTGGTTCAGGAATGTTTGAATGTTTCTTTTTAATATTTTTACTCTTAACTTTCATATTATGAACAGGGAATGTATTTAATAATTAAACCTTTCCCTTTAATAACTGTTGCTTTTTAACAGAGTCAAAATCTCTGGACTTCACTAATTAGGTTACACGACCTGTTCAAGACTACTAAGAAAACTATAGACACACACACATATATATCTCAGATATACAGCTTATGTCCTATAAATAATGGGCCTATAATAAGATTGTGCTACAGAAACATCCAAGACCCTGTTTAACAGAGAGCAACGTCTTACCCCAGCAATGATGCTCTGATGTTCTTGAGTCAATGACTTGACTGGATGCTGGCAGATGCAGTGTTGTTTCCAGCCAGTGGCCGGTTGCTGCCTGAAGGTGAGGCGCAACAGGCAGCGGGCAACCTTCAGTCGGCTTCTTGCTGGTGACTGTCACTGAGCCCCAAACCCAGGTCTCCTCAAATCTTCTCAGGCTTTTTTGTTTGTTTGGTTGGTTGGTTTTTGGTTTTGGCAGAATTATACTTAACCTGAAAGTCACAGACTAAAACACAACTGCACACTTAGTTCAAGTGGAAGCACCTGCTACGGGTGTGTTCAAAGTGAAGCCAAGAGGACTAGTGGCTGGGTGAGTGAGTGCAAAGGAATTCCACCTCCATTGACTGCAATTTATATTTATAAGGCAGCCATGTTTACTTATGCAGACAACTCTCTCTCTCTCTCTCTCTCTCTCTCTCGCTCTCCCTCTCTCTCTCTGTGTGTGTGTGTGTGTGTGTGTGTGTGTGTCTTTGCTGATTAGCTCAGACCTCCTCAAACACTGCAAGCCAACCTTAGTGTTTAGGTGAGAGAGAATTCAAAGCGATCAGATTAAATAAATAAAAATTGCTGTTTAAAGTAAGTGATTATGTAGCCAAATACAAAATTTTAGTTAGGAATACTTTTCTTATCACGTTTCCATGTGTTGCTGGTTTTTGTTTGTACTCCTACTTTTTACTTCACTACCATTTGAAGACTATAATTACAAACGTACCATTTTTATGCCGTTTATGTTAAAAATAGGAAACATATTATTATTGATGTCTGAGCTGTGAGTAGTAACTTCTCACATAGTGCTAAAAAAAAGTGGATGTAACAGATCAAATTTATCCCTCAAACTCACAGAGTTTAAATGATAAATGTAGCTTCAAAACATGTCCATTTGTAGTGAAGTCTATAAATATAAACAGTCATTGGCTTCTGTTACCCATGACTTTAATGAGCACTTTCCTGAATGCAAGCTCAAAGGCTGACTGAAAACAACATGCTGTTCATTTTGTACATTGTAGTCCTGATTGTCATCACAAGGAAGTTAGAGTTGGAGGTAAGTGATAAGTCGCCAACATAAGTGCACCATGCAGATTCACGCCTCACTTGTGACATCTAGTTTTAAACAGCAGTGACAATGAGAGGAAAAATACTGGGCTCTAGGTTTCAAAACCAGACTTTGCAGAACATGGTAGCTATGCCGATCTTTGATATAAAGTATATTAGCAAACCCCTGTCCCCAGTATGGATGATAATAAACAGCTGCTTCTTCTCAAAAATCTAATAATGCCATACTTAATGACTCATTGTTTTCTACAGCACTGCTGTTATTGGTTATGCTGTAAGAACATTTTTAATCTAATATGTTAGTCACCACGAATTAAGTGAGATTTTAAATGTGTGTCACTTTAACGTAAACCACTAATCTGCGTATTTCCATCACTGTCTACTCAAGAACATGGAAGGAGATGCTGTTTAAACAAAAACATTAATTACTAAACACTTAAGATAATAATGTTTGTATATACCATTAAAGTCACAGTTTGATGTTAACATGTTAGCGTTCCGGTGTGCTCACATACAAAGCTGGTGTAATATTTCATTTTGCTTCTAAAAGGATTTCCGTGTAAGAACCCCAAGAGAAACCATAGACTCTTTTCTGTGTTAAGAATATTTGCACAGGCATCCACTGAAGTAATATGATGCTTCAGCAGAATGAAATTTAATATTACCTACAGTTAGTGTTTGCTTGTGTTTCTCCACTGAGCTGCAAAAAGGGAGATATTGAATAGTAAAATAATTCTGGCTTACGCATTTGTCTAACTCAGACTGCTCTTCACTACATGTCTGGTTTTTCCATTTGAATAACTATTTGCAAAAAATTACTGATGCTTTCCTCCCAAAACCTACTTTCTTTGAGACAGGGTCTTCTTGTGGCTTGTTTAAAAGGAATGAATAATTAAAGTGGTTTTAGCTGTCATATGGGAGGGTTGCACCTAAAAAATACGAACCTGTTGAGAATAACCTCTCAAAAGCAGATTTACTTTGTATTATTATTACTGCCCCCATAAGCAGCAATTTAAAGATTCTGCACATTAACACCATTGTTGCGTGGACATGACATCACTCTTACTCACCCGAGTTTATTTGCAAGTCATTCTTCTTCTTTAATGCCATGTTGTAATTTATAATCCAGTTAAACTTTGTTTTTCTTAACAATTTACTTATTATTCCTTTGTGATAATGTGCTTAGTTTCAACAGTGGTTTCTCAGCTTAGATATCATGAAACCCAAATAATTCATAACACCTGTGTGGGTGTGCCGGGCTTTCACAATATAACCGACAGAGCTGGAGGTCATTTTTTAACTGCTGAACACTGTTTATCATTACCATCACGTTTTTTCCCCTTATTATTATATTATTAAATGGCAATCACCAAAGTACAGTCACTTGAAAAAGAAGGTACACCTGTTTTATTTCTTACATTAGGTAAAACCTTAGAGGAACTACGACATATGACATACTAAACTGTCTTATTTAACAAAGACTAAGCTAAAATACAAAAGCAGTTAGTAAAAGCCTCAGTAAAGCCTTACTGCTTCCATTAGAATTAAGAGGGTAAGTAGCAGCCAGTTGCTGATAATCACATTCACATGATTAACTGACGATCAGCAAGTGTGAGCACCTCCATAAAAGCAGAAATGTTGGCAGTTTGCTGGTGTGGGACATTCAGATGTCTGTTAACACAGTGCTGAGGGGGAAAGGTTTTAGCAGTGAGCATAAACAAACATCTGTTACTTCCCATCAATCCAAGAAGGTAATTTCCAAACAATTTGACCTCCGTCATTCTGCACTGAGAGAGATTATTCGCAAGTGGAAAAGAATCAAATCACATGACTCTCTTCCCAGGTTTGGACGTAAAAGCAAATTTAACTCAAGATCAGATCATGCAACAATCAGAGAAACTGCAAAAAGCCCAAGAGCTATATCTCAGAATCTGCAGGACTCACTTGCTAAATGTTTAAGACAGTAAAATCAGAAAAAGACTGAACAAGTATGAGTTGTTTGGAGAGGCTGTCAGAAGAAAGCGTTTTCTCTCTCTAAAGAACATGACAGCACAGCTTTGGTGTGCATAGTTGCATCAGAATAAACTACAAGGTTTCTGTAAAATGTCCTTTGGGTAGAAATAACCAAAATGCAGATGAAAATGCACCACAAAGAGCTCATACCAAGTAGGGATGGTAATTAATAAGAATTTAGCAATTTCAATTCTATTATCAATATCACTTATCGATTCTCATTGGGTTTGCATTGCCTCCACTTTGAAAGCCACCACCATCGCTAAGGAGCATGTCAGACATTACATTCATGCAAATTAACTGCATGTACAAAGTAATGCATTGCACATACTACACAGAACAGTTTTCTTAAAAGTACTGGAGTAATTAATTACTCCCAGGAGAAAGTAACTACTCTTTACATTAATTGACAATGTATTGTCTCATTATTACCATTAAACAATATAAACATATAAGCTACAATCCCACTGGTCAACACAAATTCCTATCCTAATGAGGTACACATATGATCTTTCTCTTAGTATTTAGGGATGAAGCCGACAGCACAAAGCAAAGATGGAAACCAGCACAAAGAGGCTTCTAGGCGCTCACCACAGTGATTCTGCTTTAGAAACATGAACAGGTAGAAAAAGCGGCTGCAGCCTGACTGCTTATCAATTTGTTACCTGTTGAGGTTCAGGGTCTGGCTGCTGGGCAGGGGTCGGCATTCACTCAGGTTTGGCATTACTTTGGCTTCTTGGATGGCTTAACATTAGCATGCTGTCTGTGCAGGTGCTTGCAAAGAGCTGAAGTTGTGTTAGCAACATAAAGTGATTGTTTCTGTCCTGGATGCAGTTTGCACTTAACCACCCCACTCTCTTCCTTTTGTGCAATAAAAATAAAAGTAATAAAAGTGTCCATATCCACTCTGCAGACTGCCACAAGAACTGAAATCAGCTGTGCGCAGGTGCAAGTGGAACCGATAAGCGGGATCAATGACAGACTAACAATTCCAAGTAATTGAACTACTGCTGGCCCAGAGTAGTGCAGGCCTTAAAATTCACTAAGTAGCTACATATGGAGCAATCATATTTTTGTATTTTATGACAGTCCCAGATGTAAATCATGACCCAGGGAACTCCATAAACACTATATTTAAGTTCAAACTGAGATCTTTTTTTTTTCATGAACACAAATCAGTGCATTAAATTATCCATTTCACAATTTGAAGTGACACTACATTGCATTCACTACATACTGCTGAATAGCAACATCAACAACTTCTCTGAACAAATAAATAACCTGGTGAAGTTAGTCCACTTTTGTTTCCTACTGCACAGACAAGATAAACAAATAAAAAATAAATAAAATGTTTTCATATGGATGACTGCATGGACTCTGTTTTTATAGTTCATGCATAGAAAAAACACAAGGTGAAACAATCCCCCAAATAATTCCTATTTTGATTACTTGACAGCTATGTGTTAAGTGTTAACATTGCACAGGTTTTATTAAGCTTTTACATAATACTTTGCACTAATATGAGTATTTTATGATTTCTTATGCAAATCCTGGCTTGAAAATAATATTAGCACACTTGTTGTACCTTGACCCGAAAAGGCTCCCAAAATATTGTCAGAGAAATATGAAATATAGACATTTCACACAGAAAAGGGTTTGCAGCAACATAGACAACAAAGTGATATTATGAACATCGATAACAATTGCAGAAAACAAACATATATTCCCAAACTGTACTTACCTGAAGCACCATATCGCTGCTTTTAAACATGCACTTAATTTATTTAGAATCTGTGAATCTCAACCAAAATTCAGAAAACTCTTTGTGTAATTGTGTTTGCTTTAACTGCAAAGTGACTGTAATTAAAAATAAAACCTCTTTCTGCTGGAGGAGTGTTTTGTGTAATTTTAGCCTGTTTGAACAATGTGGATCTGTCAAAACCATAGAAACAGGTGTTTGTGAAAGGGCATTCAATGAAAGCTTGTTATTAGCAGAACAGTGGTAACCCACAACAATAAAAGTACTACTTTATATCTAATCTTTCCCAACTAATCTTGCTTTTAATTTATCGTCGCTAAATGGCCCGTCCTCTGATAGCACCCAGGAAATTCTAAAGATTCCTGTTCTTTTTCAATCCCCGAACACATTTTCTATTCTTTGATTCAGAATGCAAGAGCTCTGAGTTTGATATGGTGAGCCAAACAGTTTGAATGGATTGATTGTGAGATATGGAGAGGGTGTGCACAAACGGCGTCAAGGCTTCTCAGCAACCAAGTGTTTGTAGACACACCAAATCAAACTGTGAGAGATGACAGCCACCATTCATAAGACAGCTCACTTTGAAACTAAATAGGAACATGTGCATTTGTGCATGGGCATAAATGTGCAAACGTGCATTTAATTACCTAGTATACGAGTGCAAACCTGTGTATGCACACGATAATACAAAGCTGCATTTTACTAATTAAAAACTGGCTTATAGTTGAAGTTAAATTTGCAACATTATTCTAAAAGATAACATTTTTAAAAAATTCTTTCATTAAATGGAAATGATTGGAGATTTGCAGGAAGAAAAATATTTGTTTGCTTTTGGCTTTGCCCACATCCATTCCATGAGCAAAATTTGCATGGCAGTTTCTCTAACTAGCGTTTGCTTTTTTCCTTGGCTCTAGAACAATATTCTCATGGTTGAAAGACAATGAGCTAAAAGAAACTAACAGACTAAATGTCAAACACAAAGCCACAATCGGACCATGATGATCTTGATATGACTAATGATTGTGCAGGTGTCCTTACTGTAAACAGGTGCCAATGACCCACCTAAGTTGTCTTAGCAGTGTCAATAAACCCCTGTAGTTGGCCTCAGTGTAATCTTTGTTGCATGAATTTGCTTCATACTGTCATGAATACAAAGTCAGTTGTCTTTCAACTGTGTGGGAGCTTAGTAAGCTGAAAAACGAATTTCACATTGGAAAAATGAAGCATCCCGAAGCCTCATTATTAGTGTATGGGCTTATTTAGTGACTACTTCTTAAAAATAGAGAGATTTATTCACCGAGCTACGCAGTAGATCTGTAGACACTTCCTAGAGATCTACTGCAAACTGGCAGCCTGCCAAGGTGCTGTGCAGCCTGTAAATTACTTGGACCTGCAGGGACATGCCTGATGCTGACTTTGTGCAAAACCCAACTGATTTAAGGTGATTTGGTGTGGAACGTTATGTAATCATTTCATTATAGAAGTGTAAGAGCTATTAATGAGAAAGAACACAATGGACATGCTTTAGTGGAAGTGTATCAAGGCCTTTAAATTCTTCAGGCAGGCCTAAAGTTTTTGCAAAATACATTAGCTGCAGTGAGAAGATGAAATGAAATTAACAACAGGTTCATTTGAGGGGCAGCAATGAGACAACCATGAACCATGAACCAAACTTAGTCTTAGGATGCCTGATTTTTATAGGGGCAACAATATCCAAGGCAGTCTGGCAAGTGGTATGAAACCAAGAAGTGAGTTCCTCTACGTTTTGGAGTGTCTCAGGAATGGAGATTTGATTATAGGTGGAGAACCGTGCTGCAGTGAAAGAATTTAACAAACGAGATGGCTGAGCAGGGACGTGCCCCCTGAATTAATTTCTAGATAAAGAAATGTCAAACAGAACCAGCATATGATTAGAGAAAACAGGGTCAGAGACTTTCAGATTAGAAACAGGCAATGCGTGCGCTAAAACCAGATCGACAGTGTGGCCACACTGTTGTGTGGGTGCAGACACACATCGAACTAAATTAAAAGAATCAGTAAGATTCAAAAAGTCTTTAACCAGGGGCTTTTCTGGACAGCATAAGTGAATATTAAGATCCCTGACAATACAAAAGGAGTCATAGTTTATCGTGACTGCAGCAAATTCCTTTATAAAGTCCTTACTGTATTTTGGGGCCCTGTATATTATTGTGCACAGAATGGGAGGCAAATACTTTCCTCCCATGATGCATTGAGTGTTTCTTCTTTATTCACCTTTTTCACTTTTTCACATGTGTTTATACACATCTTTGCATTCAATTCTGAGTTATTGATAATCTCTGGCTCTCTTCCATAGCATGTCTTTGTCTTCATCCACTCACCCCCAAATGGTTGCAGCAAATGGCCACCCCCCCCCCCCCCCCCCTGAGCCTGGTTGTGTTGGAGGTTTCCTGTTAAGAGGGAGGTTTTCCTTCCCACTGTCACCAAAACACTTGCACACAAAGGGTCATATGATTGTCGGGGTTTTCTCTCTTTTCTTTTTATTATTGCAGGGTCTTTAACTTACAATATAATGCGCAAAAGGAGAACAGTACTTGTCTGACTGCATTGTGCCAAGTGCAAATTTTGGTGGAGGGTGCACTTATAGAATGTGGTTATTTTTCAGGACTTGAATCCACCCCCTTAGTACTAGTGAAAGGAACTTTTAATGCTTCACCATACCAAGACATTTTGGACAACTTCATGCTCCAAATTTTGTGAAAAAATTAGGGATGGCCCCTTTGTTTAGAATGAAGAAAAATAACAAATTAGCAGCCTAGCAGTTCATCACTTCAAGCAACAGTAATCATGTCATGGAGTAATCATGGTTTCATAATATCAATAAGATTGAGAACAAAGATAAGTAGTTTCAGTATATCAGCCCTTCTCTTTTCCCTCACCCCAATTAATCAGGGTGAGGGAAAAGAGGTTGGTTGGTTTTTGCACCTGAGCCTAGTTCTGCCAGAGGTTTCTTCTCTCTGGATATTTTCCTTCCCAAAGCGCTTGCTTATAGAGACCGTGTGATTATTGAAGTTCCTTTCTAATACTGCAGGGCCTTTATCTTACAATATTAGGTGCCTTGAGGTGACTGTAGCTGCCAGCAGATGCAATATAAAGAAAATTCAACTGAACTGAAATGAATCATGTCCAGGTCAGAACCATACAACGAGCTATGTTATCTAAAAGAATTAGACCCTGAAAACTGTTTCTCTTTTTCTTATTAAGTTCTTTACACATTCTGTAAATGTAAAGTTGTTAATTTTCATTGTTTTACGTTAATATCATTTAAATTAAATTTGCTGGAATAGAGTGGAGTGCTGAAGCTTAGCTTCAAACATTTTCTCAGGTCGATTTCTCAGTCACCTTTTCTTATTATGTTATCAGATGTAAAGCTCCACTGAAAACTAACAGTACTCAGGTCATACATCATGCAAATGCAAATTGACAGGTTTTGCCGTCTTTGTTGTGAAAATGTTTAAATAATTACATTCTGATGAATTTCAAACTGAAAACAATTTTGTTTCTGTCAGCATTAGAACTGTAATGACTATCACTGATGGAGACGAGAGCAGGATCACTTCCTGCTTCAGGGAAAAAAAATTTGCATTAGTATACATATATCCGTGTTTGAAGGCGAATTGTGCTAAGGGAATGTTTACTTAAAAGGACTTATTTTGACTTGTTTTTGTTTTGTTTTGTTTTTTAAGCAGAAACTGAGGGCGAAAAGAGGCATTCAGGAAGTTATAACCGTTTGCGGATCAGGACATGTAACATAAAGTTTATGTATATAAGATGCCCAGGTGCTGTCTTCTTGTTAAACACACTCGCTGCTCTCTGGTTCTCTTCTGTCTCAGGCTTGGAATTTATTAGCTGTTCTTCATATGAGATTGAAGAGCCTTTCAGCCTGTTGCAGCAATGCTTTGAAATACTCTACCACTCCAGCTCTGTTTATAATGATTAATCCGAGTTTTCGTTTTACAGGCTTTGTGACAAGATGTCTGTGAAAAGCGCTTGTAATTAAACGTTACTTACATGATATTTACTTCCTTGGTGCTG
The DNA here is from genome assembly GCF_963969265.1 of Rhamphochromis sp. 'chilingali'. Taxonomy (NCBI): domain Eukaryota; kingdom Metazoa; phylum Chordata; class Actinopteri; order Cichliformes; family Cichlidae; genus Rhamphochromis; species Rhamphochromis sp. 'chilingali'. Next base: position 32,017,385 of record NC_137936.1, on the reverse strand, counting down.
AAATACTGTGTTTGGTTTTCACCAAACGTGATGCTGTGCATTATGGCCAAACATCTCCACTTTGGACTCATCTATCTAAACGACATTGTTCCAGAAATCTTGTGGTTAGTTCATGTGAAAAACAAAGATGTGTTGCTCTTTTTAGAGAGAAAAGGTCAAGTCTTCCAAACAAGCCGTGCTGGTTCAGTGTTTTTCTAATTGCATTGTCATGAACTTTAACTTTTAACATGCTTAATGACGCCTTAGTATTGCTAGGTCTTGTTTTTTTGTTTGTTTGTTTGTTTGTTTTTTAAATATATTGTATTTTCTCTGAGCATTGCTGTGTCTGACCTTTAGGAGAATTTTCTGGAACTTCCAGTTCGCCTTGTAATCGGAAGGTTGCCGGTTCGAGCCCCGGCTTGGACAGTCTCGGTCGTTGTGTCCTTGGGCAAGACACTTCACCCATTGCCTACTGGTGGTGGTCAGAGGGCCCGGTGCGCCAGTGTCCGGCAGCCTCGCCTCTGTCAGTGCGCCCCAGGGTGGCTGTGGCTACAATGTAGCTGCCATCACCAGTGTGTGAATGTGTGTGTGAATGGGTGGATGACTGGATATGTAAAGTGCTTTGGGGTCCTTAGGGACTAGTAAAGCGCTATATAAATACAGGCCATTTACCATTTCCACCCCTAAAGATTATCATCTAAACTGAACATTTTTCACAATTGAATAAATCTTTGTTATTCTGGAATGACAGACCAAATTGTTTAGGAATGGTCTTATGTTTGTAAGACTGTAAGACCATTAGTAAGTCCTGATTATTTGGCAGCAACAACTGTGTTAACACACACCTGAATGTCAGCAAAGCTGCAAATTTCTCCTGTTATAGAGGTGGTCTTCTGGATGTTCACAGTGGGATGCAAAAGTTTGGGAAACCTTGTTAATAGTCATTATTTTCCTGTATAAATCGTTGGTTGTTACAATAAAAAAAAATGTCAGTTAAATATATCATATAGGAGACACACACAGTGAAATGAAGTTTGTTGGATTTACAGAAAGTGTCCAATAATTGTTTAAACAAAATCAGGCAGGTGGATAAATTTGGGCACCACAAAAAAAGAAATGAAATCAATTTGTAGTAGATCCGCTTTTTGCAGAAATTACAGCCTCTAAACGCCTCCTGTAGGTTCCAATGAGAGCCTGGATTGTGGTTGAAGGTATTTTGGACCATTTCTCTTTACAAAACATCTCTAGTTCATTCAGGTTTGATGGCTTCTGAGCATGGACAGCTCTCTTTAACTCACCTCACAGATTTTCAATTATATTCAGGTCTGGGGACTGAGATGGCTGTTCCAGAACGTTGTACTTGTTCCTCTGCATGAATGCCTTAGTGGATTTTGAGCAGTGTTTCGTGTCATTGTCTTGAAAGATCCAGCCCCGGCGCAGCTTCAGCTTTGTCACTGATTCCTGGACATTGGTCTCCAGAATCTGCTGATACTGAGTGGAATCCATGTGTCCCTCAACTTTGACAAGATTCCCAGTCCCTGCACTGGCCACACAGCCCCACAGCATGATGGAACCACCACCGTATTTTACTGTAAGTAGCAGGTGTTTTTCTTGGGATGCTGTGTTCTTTTTCCTCCATGCATAACGCCCCTTGTTATGCCCAAATAACTCAATTTTCGTTTCTTCAGTCCACAGCATCTTATTCCAGAATGAAGCTGACTTGTCCAAATGTGCTTTAGCAAACCTCAAGCGGCTCTGTTTGTGCTGGAGAAAAGGCTTCTCTGCATCACTCTCACATACAGCATCTCCTTGTGTAAAGTGCGCCGAATGGTTGAACGATGCACAGTGACTCCATATGCTGCAAGATGATGTCGTAGGTCTTTGGTGCTGGTCTGTGGGTTGACTGACTGTTCTCACCATTCGTCGCTTCTGTCTATCCGAGATTTTTATTCGAGCCTTAACTTGAACTGAGCCTGTGGTCTTCCATTTTCTCAATATGTTCTTAACTGTGGAAACAGACAGCTTAAATCTCTGAGACATCTTTCTGTATCCTTCCCCTAAACCATGATGGTGAACAATCTTTGTCCTCAGGTCATTTGAGAGTTGTTTTGAGACCCCCATGTTGCTACTCTTCAGAAAAAATGTAGGTCAGGTGTTACTGAGCTTACCAAGCCAATTTGAGTTCCAATAATTAGTTCTAAAGGTTTTTGAATCAATAAAATGATAACAGTGCCCAAATTTATGCACCTGCTTGATTTTGTTTAAACAATTATTGCACACCTTCTGTAAATCCAACAAACTTCATTTCACTTCTCAAATATCACTGTGTGTGTCTCCTATATGATATATTTAACTGACATTTTTTATTGTAACAACCAACGATTTATACAGGAAAATAATGACTATTAACAAGGTTGCCCAAACTTTTGCATCCCACTGTATGTAACACCTGGGTTTTACTTGCCTTCTTTAGTCCTATGGAATCAGTACTGGTTTGTCTAGGTTTTAACTCACTGCTGCTTCATTTTAGCTTAATTTTTGTTAAATAAATAAAGACAAGATCTAATGTGTTATGCGTTGTTGTTCATCTGAGGTTGTATTTTCCTTATTCTTGACAATTTTTATTCTGTCCTGACACCTTGTTAAAATAACTGACGTTACTCACTGTGCCCGTTTGTACACTGCTCAAAAAATAAAGGGAACACAAAAACAAGACATCCCAGATCTGAATTAATGAAATATTCTTATTAAATACTCTGGTCTTTACATACTTGAATGTACTGACAGCAAATCACACAACAATTATCAATGGAAATCAAATTTAGCAACCCACAGAGGTCTGGATTTGGAGTCACACTCAAAATTAAAGTGGAAAAAACACACTACATGTGCATCCAAATTTGATGTAATGTCCTTAAAACAAGTCAAAATGAGGCTCAGTAGTGTGTGTGGTCTCCACGTGCCTGTTTGACCTCCATAAAATGCCTGGGCATGCTCTTGATGAGATCGCAGATGGTCTCCTGAGGGATCTCCTCCCAGAAATGGACTAAAGTATCCGCCAACTCCTGGACAGTCTGTGGTGCAACGTGGAGTTGGTGGATGGAGCCAGACATGATGTCCCAGATGTGCCTAATTGGACTCAGGTCTGCAGGGTCAGGTCAGTCCATAGCATCAATGCCTTCGTCTTGCAGGAACTGCTGACACACTCCAGCCACATGAGATCTAGCATTGTCCTGGATTAGAAGGAACCCTGGGCCAACCGCACAAACATATGAGCTGTGTCCAAATTCATGGGCTGCATCCTCCTGAGGACCCGGCCTTCGCGGTCTACGTGGGCCGGGTCCTCAGAAGGTCGGGTAGGCCGGAAGTAAACGGCTGGGGAAATTGGACGATCTAGCCTTCTGATTAGCGTAACCGCTGTCTCGGTGGAGTTTAATAAACTCGGCCGTCTGCTCCTTGCTATCTAAAATATAACAGGACACTGGCGTAAATTCTCGACCATCTCACACTTCTGTTTATTCAGTTTTCTGTTTGACGTTTATTCAACTGTGTAAAAACCAAAGAAGAACCCACCCGGGGGATTAATAAAGTTTTATTTTATCGAATCTAATAACTTTAATCTCAGCCAAACCGATTTACTCACGAACAAATAAAATACTGAAAAAAAGACAAACAATAACATTTTTAGGTTGTCTAAGTGACTTATTTATTACATTTAACCTGAGTAGCAAAAGTCCGATGTGATCTGAAAATGATGTGCCGGGAGTTGGCCCGTTCTCGGCGGCTTCAGTAACCCTCGAGCTCTCGGCTAGCTATCGAGCTGGTGGGTAACAGACGTCTCCGAAAACGTCGAAGCACTTTTGCAAATATGCGATATCTTGATAAGCCGAGCAGATATTTGAAGTTTACACACCCACATTCTCGCCTGAAAATATGTTAAAAGTTTATTTTGTGACCCAGAAAGACTAGTAAGAGTAATTTTAAAACTTAGTTGCGGCCGCCATTGCCAGAAACTGGAGTTTGGCTGGGCCGCGCTATGAATTCTGGGATATGGTGGGCCACGAAGGACACACCCGACCCATCCTTCAAATTCGGGGAAAAGGAGGACGCATTTGTCGGCTGCATTTGGAGGAGTCTACAAATTTGGACAGCCTTCGGCGTGTTGCTGTGACGTAATCGGTCTACAAATGCGTCCTCAGGAGGATGCAGCCCATGAATTTGGACACAGCTATGGTCTCACAAGGGGTCTAAGGATCTTATCTCAGTACCTAATGGCAGTCAATCTACCTCTGGCGAGCACATGGAGGGCTGTGTGGCCCCCCCAGAGAAATGCCACTCCACACCATTACTGACCCACTGCCAAACCGGTCATGCTGGAGGATGTTGCAGGCAGCAGAACATTCTCCGCAGTGTCTCCAGACTCTGTCACATGTGCTCAGTGTGAACCTGTTTTCATGTGTGAAGAGCACTGGGCGCCAGTGGCAAAGCTGCCAATTTTGGTATTCTCTGGCAAATGCCAAACATCCTGCAGGGTGTTGGGATGTAAGCACAACCCCCACCTGTGGACATCGGGCCCTCATGCCACCCTAATGGATTCTGTTTCTGACCGTTTGAGCAGACACATACATATTTGTGGCCTGCTGGAGGTCATTTTGCAGGGCTCTGGCAGTACTCTTCCTGTTCCTCCTTGCACAAAGGTAGCAGTCCTACTGCTGGGTTGTTGCCCTCCTACGGCCTCCTTCACATCTCCTGATGTACCAACCTGTCTCCTGGTAGTGCCTCCATGCTCTGGAAACTACGCTGACAGACACAGGAAACGTTCTTGCCACAGCTCGCATTCATGTGCCATCCTGGATGAGCTGCACTACCTGAGCCATGTGTGTGGGTTGTAGTCTGTCTCAAGCTACCACTAGAGTGAAATCACCCCAGCATTCAAAAGTGACCAAAACATCAGCCAGAAAGCACAGGTACTGAAAAGTGGTCTGTGGTCACCAGTCCTTGATTGGGGATGTCTCGCTAATTGCCTATAATTTCCACCTGTTGTCTATTCCATTTGCACAACAGCATGTGAAACTGATTGTTAATCAGTGTTGCTTCCTAAGTGGACAGTTTGATTTCACAGAAGTGTGATTGACTTTGAGTTACATTGCGTTATTTAAGTGTTCCCTTTATTTTTTGAGCAGTGTATTTTGGCAGAGCATGTGCAATCAGTTTATCAGAGCTGAAAACAGGAGAAGTGACCCAACACAGAAAAGTTAGCACTGGAAAAATAAAACAATTATTTTAAAGAGATTTCAAATGTTCTCCTTCTCATAAAGTGTCCTTTGTTATAAAGTCCATCTTATAAAAATGCTGATTTCAGTACAGTGTCTGAGACACAACGCCTGGTTTCTCATGTATTTAAAAATTATATGTTTAAATCTGCAGCTGCAGGATAATAAGAGGCTACATGACATTTTTCAAGTGAGCAAATTTTCTTGTAAGGCAGTACTATTTAACTTCAGGAAATGCTTTCCCACTATTTACTTTTCGTAGTTCCCGATGCTCAAGACTTACCATCATTTAAAGTTGCCTGTCATTTATAACGCCTGCAGTGCTCCCCACCCACACAAATAAAATCCATAATCTAATCACATTGATAGCTCCAAAGGCAGCAAATTCCCCATTAACCAGATGGTGTTTGAAAACATATGGCAGCTTCCTGTCCCTAACGCTGACTCTCTCTCTCTCTCTTTTTATTGTACTAAAAATGCAAGAGTTGTACTTTAAACCTTTATTTTACATTAAATGGCTGACTTTGAGGACTCTCGTCACATGTCACATGTCACTGACAAGAGATCCCCAGGAAAAACTGCAGCAAGCTATTCTTCTTTAAACATTTTATATAAATTTGAGTTGTAAACATACCGTCCTAAACATAAATATGACAAATTAAAACATTATCTATAAACACAGACATTTTTTCAACATTAACTTAAAACCAAGTCAGTAAAATGTATTCCATTTTAATTACTTTAATATTAAAGTAAAGTTTTCAAGACAAAAACATTATCTGTCACATCTGACTTTCATTCTTTCACTAAAACAGTTGAAGCCTCACATTAAAGACCTCATTAACCTAATAGAAATGACAGAAAAAAGGAAAATAGAAAAACAGTGACTCAAGCGCAATGAGAGATGATAGACATGATGGGATGTTTGCTGAATTAACGCTGCAAAAGTCAATATTTGTCCTCAGTCACCCTGGCACACAAGACACATTCAAACAATTGCCTCAGTGCTGGCTTGCCTGAATGCACATGGACATCTCGCCTTCCCACACATAAACACACACACCTTGATATACTGCCAAAATAATAGATACAGACATAGACATATCACACCTTATCAACATATCTTATCACCATAAGACTAGCTGCTGTCATATGAGGCTTTCGTGCAAAGAGACTTACTGCTTCCACAGGAATTAAGATGATATCAGTAGTCATGTGCTGCTAGCTGATGAACGGCAAGTGTGAGCAAGACCTGCAAGACTTCTATTAAAAAAAGCAATGTTGGCAATTCACATGTCTTAAGCATTCACATATATGATAACACAATGTCACATTCACAGCAAATTTATCCCAAGATCAGACCGTGCGCATTTAGAGAAAATGCAAAAAGATCCAAGAGCTGCATGCAGACTCCAGTTATGTTAACTGTTAGAGTTCATGACAGTACAACGAGAAAAAAACCCTGAACAATTATGGCTTGTTTGGAAGTTTTGCCTTCTCTCTAAAAATAACACGGCAGCACAGGTCAAAATTAAAAATAAAAATAAAAAACAATGAAAAAAATAGAACACCTAATAACTCTGCCAATACATGCACACCATCTATCTTGAAGATAGGTGTGGCCCCAAAATACACTGGCATCAAAGCCTGACAGCTCAACCACGATGACTGACAGATGTGCTGACATTGGCAGCTGTAGGTGCTGGCGCATCCCTGGTGCTAATTAGAATCACTGATCTGCACCTGTTTACCATGTGCATGCTAATGGTGCCTTTTATAGAACTTTTAATGAAACACAATGTGGCTCTGTGTGTGACACAGATCATCCAAGAGGCTTTGTGGTTGAAATTTTATTACTATTTAATAATTTGCTTGGCATTAATTAAAGAACGCGTGTCTATGTGTTGTACTTTTTGTGTTAATGGATGCAGCTTGCTACCTTAAAACTCCACACGTTCATCCAAGTACAGTAAGCTGTGGCTAAAACTCATTTTGAAGATCTGAAGTGGGACTTTGCGTGATGTTACTGTGGCTACACAATGCATCTTTTGTGCTGTCGATGGATGTGAAACTGTAGCTCAACGATTACATGATACTGTTTGTGTTGGGTGTAGCTTAAGGTTAAAGCGGCAGCTGGAGTATAGAGTGATTTTATGCAAAGATGGCATTTACTTTGACCCCATGAAAAAAACAAACACTGAAGTCATTGTTTCAGTGTTAATTTAATCATACAAATGCTTAATTATAGTTACAGGAGGAAAAAAAACAAAACTTAATTTTGACAATTTCTCTTCAGATAAATGTGCTATCTTAGGACTATGTAAACTTTCATCTCATCCACTCACTCTGCCACCCATCTCAAGTCCAAACATAGTCACAAACTAAAACTAAAGAATGGATCCAGCAGTATTTTCTCACCATTTTTCTCTTCCTCACACACACAAGCAAGCCAACAAGAAGGAAGCTCACGCATGCACGCACACATGCACGCACACATGCACGCACACATGCACGCACACACGAAAAGGAGGAAAAGACAGACGTGAATAATCGAAGCAGTGCAGAACAGTGTATACTGTTTGGGAGGAGGACTGTCAGATGACTCAATACAAACAGAGAAGAGCTGCAACACAGAATGCTGGTGAATTTTAAAGATAAACATACATTATAATAGAAGAAACAATCCCCTTGATAATTAACCATCAAAAGTTGTTTCTAATAATCCTGTTTGAACACTTCCTTATAAAAACTGTAACACTATAATGGCGTTCTATGGACCACCCATTTTATTTTTAGGCCAAAAAGATACACAGAAAAAAAACCAAACAAACAAACAAAAAAAAAAAAACATGGACATAATGAAGGCAGCAAAGCTGAAGTAGAAATTCAGGTGTAACAGCAGACAAACTCATTCATGTGATCAGAAGAGAAAAACAAACAAACCCAAAAAACATACAATAACCTTCACAGTCAACATCAGACACTGGTGTAGGAATGAAACTAGTGTTTAACATTGAAACCTTTCATTTCAGGATATATAAAAACAAAAACCTGAAGCTGTGAGGAATACACAAATCAATATTTTGAGGAGGGGGGAATGCTGGTGTCACGATCCACAATAAGCCAAAGAAAACCTTAACTGACCCTCAGTGCTAACAATGCTGATAACAAACATCTACATTCTTCAGACAATCTGCTAGGCTCACACTACAACTCATCACCTTTCCCCCCTCATTCAGTATACTCAGCACTCATGACAAGTCTGGTGTAGTTTGGTATTCTGATTTTTAGCACCACCTGCTGGCTATGAATGGGAATTATTAAATCTGCAGCACAGACAAAAAGACAAAATAAATAACATCTGGGACATTTTTGATGCGTGAATTTTTGGTGCAGAATCACTCAAAAATACTTCTGAGGTACACACTTATTAAAGCTCTCTCAGTAATGATGTGCATGTGTCAAGTCATCCTTTCCCCAAGTAGTATACACCATTTATGTCAGTTCAATCCAAAGAGAAACCATTAACATTTACACGCACACACGCACCAGGCAGGCACATACATACATACATAGACATGGACTCAGTCATTCATCACGCAAAATAGATTTAGATGGCTTTATCAACCTTTCCTCACAACTCACATATTCAAGCTTACTCACATCCATTTGCGCTTCAGCCTCCATTAAAAGCGAAACCCACCCTAAACAAAACAAAACAAAAATAATAATAATAATAAAATAAACTCCACCCTTGTCCCATGCAGTTTCAATTATGCACCTGCAGACTATGCAGCGGATGATGCCACCCGTTAGTGTCTGGTCTCTCTGGATTTTGTCTTTGGAAGAAACTGGGTTCCTACACAAGAATGACAAATATTTATATGCAGAAGGGCAGGAAGTCTTAGCTTTTAATAGTCTATGTAAACTTGGATAATAAGACTTGTTTCTTTAGATATTTTGTCAGACGACACAAGTCAAATGCATGTTGTCTGACTTGAATTGAATGGCATCCTGGATTCACAAAGTCCAACCCTGCTTAGTTTGAAGTTAACTGCAGTAACGAGAGAAAACGGCTTCTGTTGGAAGCATCCAAGCCATCTTACAGTGCAAATCTGTATGACAGCAGAACATAAAATCTCCAAATTATCAAGGATGAGTGCTAAACTCAAATCAAGGACTGCAAAGAAAAGGGGGAAAAAAAGTGACTGAATGTGGAGCAATCAGTCTAACAAGCCAAGTCGTAGCAGGGGGGAAAGTGTGTTGCTGCAATGCAGTAACTGCTGGAGTCATATTGGAGTTTTGAGAATTTCAAGTTTCCAGCTTGTGAATTTCTTAAAATTTGAATTACAAATGGAAATGTGTGATTTTTCTGGAGCTTTAACCAAACAAATGCGGACGACTCACTTTAGCCAAAGTCAGATATTCAATGTTGCCAAAGCCAAAATTAAAGTGCCCCTATTGTGCTTTCTCCTTCCCTCCAGTGTGTTACATATCTTCTGCGCATGGAAATAGTTTGCAGAGTTAAAAAGGCCAAACTGAATTATTCCAACTCCAAAAAAAAAAGCTGTCCTCATTTACACATTTCACACATGTAATAGTGACACAAACACAGCACAGTACAGGACTAATCAGCCATTTTCACAAGGCTAAAAATCCTTGTGTTTTAACAGTAACGATCAACATTATCATAGCTAGCAGACAACAGCTGTGCTGATGAGTCAAAGTAAAAGGCAGAAGCGATACAATGTATTTCTAACAGTTTTAAAAACCTTTTGTTAGCAGTCAACAGCTTTCAGACTGTTTCCTCACCTGTCATGAGAGGGGCCTCAAAAAGCTGTGAGCGTGCCAAAAATGTGAACATTATTTTGAACACTGAAATCATGTAAAACAATTCAGGCTGTAAATGAGCATAACAGGGGCACTTTAGACATAGTGTTACATTTTAAACATGGCATCACCATATCCATTACGACCAGTTGTCTGGTGATGCAAAATTGGTTGATGATGGGAAAGATTCCCATCTCTCTCATACATGAATGCAACTTTGAGGCTTACATTTTTGTACGCACTTAAGTGATGATTTTCCAGAGCTGGCAAAGACCTGTGCATGTTTTCTTTCTTTCCTTTCTTATGTGTAGTTTTCTGCTTCTGTGTTTTACCTAAAGGAGTTTGAAACTTCTGCACATTTAGATTTTTTACATTTTTTTGAGGGGGATGGTGAATAAAAGATAACACCTTTTTTGAAATACTGTGTAAAACCTCAACATGAATGACCACTAGAATTTCCTGTACTACTCTAACATATTTAAAAAAATAAATAAAAAAATTTCTAGACCTGGGTAGGAACCCAAAAGAGAGAAAGCATTCAACTGCCCACGGGAATACCAAACTGTTTAGGGTGACTTTCACTTTAATTAGGCACGTTTTTACCACGTAAATAAAAAATAGTCAGGTGTATCTATTCGTAAAGGTTTATAGCACTCTTAAATGAAGCATTCACACATGCGAGTCCAGGTGTTGATGTCAGGTGGGATGTTTCACGGCAGCTGATGTAATCCATCACCTCACTGTCCTCTGTGTTTCTGTGGAAAGGGTCACGGGTTGTTTTTGGAAGAGGGTTGTCATGAGTCAATATAAAACAACTGTTCCTCTCCCCCTCCAACTCCTCTGTGTTTAAGGACTCCCAGGGTGCTAAGCTCTTCATTCACCGTGGGGGAGAGGGGTCTTTGTCATTCTAGCTCTGTCCAAATGGGTAGGGTCCCTGTGGGGGAAGACAAAAAAAAAAAAAAATGAGAGAAAGCCTTTTGGTTTAGTTTCTATTACAACACAAAGGGGAAAGAAAAGCATAAGCTCCACCATGTCTGTGTTTATCTTCAGTTTCAGGGCGGTAATAAAAGGTGACAAAACCAAACCGCCCAGGCAGTCTTCTTTCGAATTAATGCATCACTTAAAAAGCCACAAAAGATTCACACAGCTAGTTGACTCTAATTATTCCAGTGTAACAAACCCTGAAAAGGTTGAGAGGTCAAACTGTGAACAAAGCTTTGCCTATGAAAAGTACTGGACCACACCTCTTAACCTTTGAATTCTGATATTTGCATTTCTACAGGTGTATAAGATGATGGACGTAGCCATGCAGTGTGCCTTTACAAGCATATATAAAATAATGGGTTGTTCTAAAGAGCTTACTAAATTTGAGTGTGGTACTGTAACAGGATGCCACCACTGCAACAAGTCGGCTCATGCAAATTTCTTCCCTCCTAGAGAGTCCACGATCGGCTTTAAGTGGAAAGTGGAAGCATTGCGGAACCACAGCGCTTCAGCCATGTGCATAAAAGTCGCCAGCTCTCTGCTGACCCAGAAAGTGCAGACGCCAAAACTTCCACTGGCATAAACATCAGCATAATAACTGCATGCATGGAGCTCCGTGGCATGGGCGATCAGCTCCTCCAGGTGTAATGTGTAGGTGGTTCAGTCCATACAGTGTTTGAGGAGAGAATACCATAGAACAAAAAGGTCTCATCTAAAAGATTTAACTGTAATTTTTTTCTTCAACAAAGACCACTGAGGGAGTTTAACAACGCTGTAACATAGAGGTTTACACGTGTCACAAATAATTACCTGTCAGCCAAACTGTAGCAACAATCCATATCATCTCTGATTTTAACAGGCTGTTTAGCCACACTAGAATTGCAATTACAGTAATTAAGAATAAAAGTAAGAACTTAACAAGAAATGAGGAGCTCGCTTTGCTTTTCTCTGATACTTACCACCAACACTGCAAGAAAATACAAAACCTGGCCAAAACTAAAACTCTATAGCATTCCCAGTTGAAAAAGTGGGGCTTTTCATTCCTTTGGAATGTTCAGGCCTTCCACTGTAATTAAAAAATATATATTTAAGTGAGGTTTATTTACTCAAACTTACAAAAGAAAAAAGAAAAAAAAAAAAAAGGGGGAAAGCGGTTTTGGCTTTGACCATTTGCAGACCAACCGCTGATTTGAATGTAGCTACCGCCAAAACACACACACACACACACACACACACACACACACACACACACACACACACACACACACACACACACACACACACACACACACAAAAAAAAAACCCTACTTTGTCTGTAAAATTAGAACATTTTTTTTTTAATATTCAAACTTTGTTCTGCATCATCAGACGATTGCGCAATATGCTTCGCCAAACTGTACCGTAAGACTAAAATGGATTAAGTCACAGAAACTCTTTTCTGTTTTAAGTAATCCATCTCAAGTTACAACTAATTAGAATAAAGTTTTAAACCCTGAGGCTCGTCTAACTGTCCACAACCTGATATGCCGACAGCTGCAGAGCAGACTGCCAAGAAGACGGTTAGTGTCTAACCACAATCCCCCGAGTAAAGATATCTAATCATCTAATTACTCACGTGAACTTTCCTTTGGCAACATTTTACTCAGTGCGAAGTATATGTAGGTGAATTGAATATATTAAATTTGTGTTAAAATGTGTGCAAATATGTGTAGTCCCAAGAGGAAGAAAATGATAAATGCAATTATCACATTCATGCCCATAAAAAGAGAGAGAGGAAAAAAAGACATCTGATACTTGGGACCAGCTTCACAGGTTAAGTGGAACTAAACTAAACACTGATAATGTAATAGAATTTAATTTTACAGAGAAATAATTATCGCTTCTTCTTTTTTTTGTATAAAGAAAAAAATCCACGTAGCATTGCTGAAAGAAGGTTTCAGTCTCACAATTCAGCACTGATATGATTTCCACATCTCCTTCTTGGTGGGACAGCGTCAGAGCTGAAAGCAGCACGTAAAGGTTACTTAGTGCTTTGTTTAAATGGATCAAGTTTAAGAGCTCTAATGTGCAGCTGTCACGTTATAAATAAACAGCGACATGGAGGGTACACGAGTGGTAAAATACAGTGGGGCAAAAAAGTTTTTAGTCAGCCACCGATTGTGCAAGTTCCCCCACCTAAAATGATGACAGAGGTCAGTAATTTGCACCAGAGGTACACTTCAACTGTGAGAGACAGAATGTGAAAAAAAAATCCATGAATCCACATGATAGGATTTGTAAAGAATTTATTCGTAAATCAGGGTGGAAAATAAGTATTTGGTCAATAACAAAAATATAACTCAATACTTTGTAACATAACCTTTGTTGGCAATAACAGAGGTCAAACGTTTACTATAGGTCTTTACCAGGTTTGCACACACAGTAGCTGGTATTTTGGCCCATTCCTCCATGCAGATCTTCTCGAGAGCAGTGATGTTTTGGGGCTGTCGCCGAGCAACACCGACTTTCAACTCCCGCCACAGATTTTCTATGGGGTTGAGGTCTGGAGACTGGCTAGGCCACTCCAGGACTTTCAAATGCTTCTTACGGAGCCACTCCTTTGTTGCCCAGGCGGTGTGTTTTGGATCATTGTCATGTTGGAAGACCCAGCCTCGTTTCATCTTCAAAGTTCTCACTGATGGAAGGAGGTTTTGGCTCAAAATCTCACGATACATGGCCCCATTCATTCTGTCCTTAACACGGATCAGTCGTCCTGTCCCCTTGGCAGAAAAACAGCCCCATAGCATGATGTTTCCACCCCCATGCTTCACAGTAGGTATGGTGTTCTTGGGATGCAACTCAGTATTCTTCTTCCTCCAAACACGACGAGTTGAGTTTATACCAAAAAGTTCTACTTTGGTTTCATCTGACCACATGACATTCTCCCAATCCTCTGCTGTATCATCCATGTGCTCTCTGGCAAACTTCAGACGGGCCTGGACATGCACTGGCTTCAGCAGCGGAACACGTCTGGCACTGCGGGATTTGATTCCCTGCCGTTGTAGTGTGTTACTGATGGTGACCTTTGTTACTTTGGTCCCAGCTCTCTGCAGGTCATTCACCAGGTCCCCCCCGTGTGGTTCTGGGATCTTTGCTCACCGTTCTCATGATCATTTTGACCCCACGGGATGAGATCTTGCGTGGAGCCCCAGATTGAGGGAGATTATCAGTGGTCTTGTATGTCTTCCATTTTCTGATGATTGCTCCCACAGTTGATTTTTTCACACCAAGCTGCTTGCCTATTGTAGATTCACTCTTCCCAGTCTGGTGCAGGTCTACAATACTTTTCCTGGTGTCCTTCGAAAGCTCTTTGGTCTTGGCCATGGCGGAGTTTGGAGTCTGACTGTTTGAGGCTGTGGACAGGTGTCTTTTATACAGATGATGAGTTCAAACAGGTGCCATTCATACAGGTAACGAGTGGGGGACAGAAAAGCTTCTTACAGAAGACGTTACAGGTCTGTGAGAGCCAGAGATTTTCCTTGTTTGAGGTGACCAAATACTTATTTTCCACCCTGATTTACGAATAAATTCTTTACAAATCCTACCATGTGAATTCATGGATTTTTTTTTCACATTCTGTCTCTCACAGTTGAAGTGTACCTGTGGTGCAAATTACTGACCTCTGTCATCATTTTAAGTGGGGGAACTTGCACAATCGGTGGCTGACTAAATACTTTTTTGCCCCACTGTAAATAACTTACAAATTCCAGAGATTAATCTTTTTCTTGCCAGCACTGCTCTCTTATTTGCAACGCCAGTGTTGCATTTTTCCATTATATTCTTTGTTATAATCTCTAGTGAACACAGGCAGAATCCAAACATGTGTTAACAAAGAAAGCTGATAACTGCCACTGTGATACCTGTCAGGGGTTTGAGGTTTATGTGAAACACACAGATGCAAAGACATCCTGGCAATGTCGAACACTTCGTAAGCTACACCCTATAGAGCCATAGAACTGCATAAAGCTCAATATTTAAACATTTTGTACAAGTCAAAACAACTGCTCATCTGCTGCCCATCACCTGTAGAACAGAGAATATAGTTTTTACAAAAACTTGCATATGGTACTTAAAAGTATAAAGGAGTGAATGTAGTGATGTAGGCTTAAAGGTGAGAGCAGATCTGTGATGAGTTCATTTTTACATATACATACCTGTCCATAAGTTACCACAGAAAGATTAGTTTGGAGACCATTTGACGCCCTATTTACAGCATTATGAGACAGTCCATTCTGATCTTGCTGGATTGGCTCTTGCGTGCGTTCCCAGGCTCCACCTGGATCTCTGAAACTGTTGTCAGTGGCATCATGCTTGTTCTTCTGTGGTGAGGCAAAAGGGTTGAAGTCTCCCTGCACATTGCGCTGGGGCTGAGTGTTGAATTCTGTCTCGAAGGAAGATAGCTGCTGGGTCACTCCAAGAAGACCTCCAACTTCTACACTAAGAATCACCCATATTACATCTGTGGAGATAACAAACAAGCACAAAAGTGACCTGACTGTGTAAGACTCAAATGTTTTGCCAGTTTGACAACTTTCTTAGTGTTAAATTGCCATTAAGAGAATATGTAGAATCACAATTGCTTTTATTACCAAGCTTGTACACAAACAGGAATTTGTTGCTGTATGTTGGTGCCAAAAAAACAAAAAAAAGAGTATGCAGCTAGTAAGGTTTTTAACGGGTAACTTTTCTGCTCTTTTCCAACTGTTTATATGGATTTATATGTACTCTTTTAGAGCATTTTTGCATGCTTTACAGCTGGTGAAACACTGGTTTTTGGAGGTTATCCCCTAAAGCATGCACTGCATTGCTGTTTTGAAGCTTTTAGAAAATAATTACTGAAACTATTATCTTCCACTTTGTATTGTGACCTCTTCCAACACTAACACTGTTACCAGCAATGTAACTAATGGTGCTGACATAATTGCATAATTTCCTTAGGGATTAATAAAGTTTTCTGATTCTGATAACAACAACAAGGGAGAGGTAGATGTAAGCACAGGAGTGCATGATGAGGAAGGAGATAAGAGACTGCTGTGAACAGGTTTCACAGGCTAAGGTGTGAATATCTACAGCTGAGGGTGATGTTGATTCTCTGCTGGGCATTTGTGGAGCTCCCCAGGTGACCTTCTGTCAGAAACATGCAGATTTCACTCCCTTCCCCCTTCACTTTAAACCAGCTTTCTTCTGATTGTCTGTCCCTCTAAAATAAAAGACTGAGATAGCGGGTGGGACCTCTGTGCTCACAGCCAGAGCTACATGCTTGAGACAACAATATGAAGTAGGTTTGTTACAAGTCTCAAATGAAGGCTTAAACCACGGGCATCCTCAACATTGTCTGGTGTCTGGTTAAAGCCTGACAGTCTGATGAAATTTTGTTGTTCGTCTTATTTTATGAGAAACTGAAGTATGCGCCAACCAGCGTGCAGCCTGTTACAGTCGCTCCTGCTTTTCTCTTAGTTTAGCTTTTTTTTTTCTTACGTATTCTTTTTTTTCCTGACTTGTATTTTCCTCCGTTTTCTATCTCTTACTCAATCATGTGGATTGAGAGAGTTTTTGTTCTTCTGGTGGCCGTGGAACTGTTACTTTTATCAAGGAACGGGACCGCGGCACATCTCCTACACGCACGGACTGTTTACTCCAGAGATCAGCTGATCGCCCTGATGCCGGCCGGTTCGCTGGCCAGGCCCGCAGAAGTACCAGCTGAAATTTGGAGGAAAACACATCGGGGATGCAGAGTTCAAGGACAGAAGAGAAGAAAAAAGGAGACGGTGAGACAGCGGAGGCTCGAAGCGAGGAGGAGGTATAAACCATGTCTGCAGTCTATCATGATGGGAAATGTGCGATCGTTGGCAAATAAAATCGACGAGCTCTCAGCACTGGTACGGAGTCAGAGGGAATACCGAGAGTGTAGCCTGATGTGTTTCACCGAATCATGGATGCACCAGGACATTCCCGATGAGAATGCTTCCGTGGAAGGCTTCCACACTGTTTGGGTGGACAGGGACAGCATCGCTAGCGGTAAGCGGAAAGGAGGTGGGCTTGCTGTTTTAGTTAACAACCGGTGGTGTAACCCTGCCAACATAACAATCAAAGAAAAGATTTGTTGCCCGGACATTGAACTGTGTGCTGTTGGACTCAGGCCGTATTATTTACCCAGGGAATTCTCTCACGTCATCTTGGTGGCTGTTTATGTTCCCCCCTCTGCTAACCCCACAGCTGCATGTGACACTATCCACTCTGCCATAGCTCGGTTACAGACTCAGCACCCGAGTGCCTTTATTGTGATCTCGGGTGACTTCAACCATGTATCACTGGACAATACACTAACAACATTCAAACAATATGTGGACTGTCCCACCAGGGGAGAGAAAATCTTAGACTTACTGTATGCTAACGTCAAGGATGCATACAGCTCCTCCTCCCTCCCCCCACTTGGTAGGTCAGATCATAACCTGATTCACCTCACCCCCCGCTATGTGCCAATTGTGAGGAGGGAACCTGTGACCACCAGGACTGTCAGGAGGTGGTCAGAGGAGGCCTTAGCAGAACTACAGGGCTGTTTCGAGGTGACCAACTGGGAAACACTCTGTGAGCCTCACGCCGAGGACATCAATGAGCTTACTGAATGTATCACAGACTACATAACTTTCTGCACCGACTCCATTGTTCCAGCTCAGACTGTTCATTGTTACCCAAATAACAAGCCGTGGGTGACTAAGGACATCAAAGCCCTCCTCAACAACAAGAAGAGGGCTTTCAGAGGGGGCAACAAAGAGGAGGTGAGGAAGATCCAGGTGTTACTAAAGGACAAGATCAGAGAGGCTAAGGACAATTACAGGAGGAAGCTGGAGTGGAAACTCCAGCAGAACAGCATGAGAGAGGTGTGGAGGGGCATGAAGACCATCACTGGATTCAGGCCAACCAACAGCAGGGGAGCTGAGGGAGGTGAGAATAGAGCCAACGAGTTGAATCTGTTTTTCAATAGATTCGACACCACAGTGTCTGCTCCCACCCCCACAACCTCACCTGTAGTTAGCCTGGAATCCAGAGCCACACCACTGTGCCAGCCTCTCTCTTCACATGTTGCCTCCTGTGAGATTCCTGACACCCCTCCCCCACCCATCACCTTCACTCAATACCAGGTTGAGATGCAAATGAGGAGACTTCACTCAGGCAAGTCTGCTGGACCAGACGGAGTGAGTCCCCTCGTCCTCAAGACCTGTGCCCCCCAGCTGTGTGGAGTCTTTCATAAACTGTTTATGCTGAGTCTGAGTCTGCAGAGGGTCCCAGTGATGTGGAAGACATCATGCCTCGTCCCTGTACCAAAGACGCCACGTCCCAGTGGCCCCCAGGATTACAGGCCCGTGGCACTGACCTCCCACATCATGAAGACCCTGGAAAGGCTCATCCTGGACCAGCTGCGACCCATAGTAAGACCACATCTGGATCCCCTTCAGTTCGCTTATCAGCCTCGTCTCGGAACTGAGGACGCCATCATCTACCTGCTCAATCGTGTCTACACCCATCTGGACCAGCCGGCGAGCACTGTGAGGGTCATGTTTTTTGACTTTTCTAGTGCTTTCAATACCATCAGGCCGACCCTCCTGGGTGATAAGTTAGCAGCGATGCAGGTGGATGCTTCTCTGGTGTCCTGGATTGTTGATTACCTGACAGGAAGACCACAATATGTACGTCTCCCACAGTGTGTGTCTGACAAGGTGATCAGCAACACAGGGGCACCACAGGGGACTGTCCTCTCCCCCTTCCTCTTCACCCTCTACACCACAGACTTCAGCCACTGCACAGAGACATGCCATCTTCAGAAGTTTTCTGATGACTCTGCGGTGGTTGGATGCATCAGCAGGGATGATGAGACAGAGTACCGGGCTGTGGTCGACTCCTTTGTCACGTGGTGTGAGCAGAATCATCTGCATCTCAATGTGGCAAAGACCAAGGAACTGATCGTGGACTTCAGGAAGACCAGGAAACACTTGACCCCTGTTTCAATTCAGGGGGTCAGTGTTGACATTGTGGAGGACTATAAATACCTTGGAGTTCACATTGACAATAAACTGGACTGGGCTAAAAACACCACAGCACTTTACAGGAAGGGCCAGAGTCGTCTCTATTTTTTGAGGCGACTGAGGTCCTTCTACATCTGCCAGAAAATGCTCAGGATTTTCTATGAGTCAGTTGTGGCCAGTGCGATCCTCTATGCTGTTGCATGCTGGGGGAGCAGGCTGAGGGTTGCAGATGCCAACAGACTTAATAAACTAATCCGTAAGGCCAGCAATGTTGTGGGGATGGAGCTGGACTCCCTCAAGGTGGTGTTGGAGAGGCAGATGCTGTCCAAGATAAAGACAATGTTGGATAACACCTCCCACCCACTCCATGACATGCTGGTCAGTCACAGGAGCACGTTCAGTGAGAGACTGAGATTACCGAAAAGCACCACTGAACGACACAGGAAATCTTTCCTGCCTGTGGCTCCCTGTACAACGCATCCACTTAACACACTGGTTACTGCTACAACTACACGTTTCTTTTCCAGCTATTTATTTATGAGTGACTTATGTATGTATATATATATATATGTATATATTGTACTATTCTTAGTTAGCGTATTGTCTGTCTTGTCTTACTGTTGGTTTATGTTGGTTTATAATGGAGCACTGTAACAAAAAAATAATTTCCCCCAAGGATCAATAAAGTATTCTGATTCTGATTACAGACTAAGGCAGTTCAATTATGGCAAAAGTCATAATCATGGGGGGTGAGGAACAGTGTTAGGCCTTGACCAGGGGGCAATTTTTTGTCTCCGGTAGCTATTGGTTCCTGCCAACCTGCCTCCGCTGTGGGAAGTCTGCCGGCACAGATGGAGGCCAAGAGGGCACAGAGTGACAGTGAGCTCAAGTGGCTCAGAGACCTGCAAAGCAGTCACAGAGGCGAGAAAAAAACCAAAGCCGACAGCAAATTGTCGCACACTGTTGAAAGTGGGCTGAGTGAAAGACCGTCGGATCTGCAGAAACAGGGAGCCACACACAACTGATAATCCTGCAGTTTTTGACTACAAAAACTTGAGTCTTACTTCCTCTAGATCAGGGCTGCCCAATCCCAGTCCTCGAGAGCTACTATCCTGCAGCTTTTAGATGCATCCCTACTCCAACACAGCTGAATCAAATGGTTTGATTACCTCTTCAGCATGCCATCGTGTTTGGCAAAGGCCTGATAACAAGCCATTCATTTGATTCGGGTGTGTGGGAACAAGGATGCATCTAAAAGCTGCAGGACGGTAGCTCTCGAGGACCAGGATTGGGCACCCCTGCTCTAGATTGATGTCTCTTAATGAGCTTTTCTGAAGCTGCAGTAAAAAGCGACTGACTTTAAGTTATTAGGATGAGCAAAGAACACAGCTATGAAGAAAAGGGGAGCCTAATGTATTACAGAGTACCTAAACAAGACCTTTGTTCTGAACATGAAAGCAAAATACTAACAGTTGTATTATAATGTTGTTTTTAATCATCACGGGAACCGAAAATTGTAAATGAGATATAAATCTGATTAATTATCTTGGCTTAGTATGAACTGAAATTATTATTTATTATTATTAGTCATAGGTCTCATAAATGTACTTGATAGTTAATCAAAGTAGTAGTGGTTCTTACCTCCATAAAATAATCCAGTGGCAGTACACATCCTCCACTGGCCCTGGTACATGCCAGGAGTTGTGGGACTTCGCATCTGCACACTCACATCTGATATTTCCTGGGGATCTAGCGACTTCACAATAACTGTGTTTACATGCCCAAACTGATCGCCTCCAATGTACTTGAGACAAACGCCCGGTGGCCATGACTCTGCACCTACAAGACACCAAGAAGAATTCATTCAAAATACATCTCAACAAAATCCATGAACACGTTACAGATTTATAAAGACTATCTACATGTATACAATGTGAAGGTGTAAATGTAAAGCCCATATACCTGTGTTTTGTATCCTCCAGGTCTTAGTGAACAGCGTATCTGGAGGGACAGACTCTCCTTCCCCAATTGTCACATCCTCAACAAAGGACATAGATGGGGTGTTGACATTGGGACTTTCAAAGTCATAATATGCACCAATAGCAGCCTGCAGATTCCTGTTCCAATGCAAAAGAAGCGAGCATAGAGTTAATACACATCAGCAATACCTATCGATCCTGGTTATTAAACTTGAAATCATAGTGCTGAAGTATAAAGTAAAATCTGTCCAAGTGTTTTTGTTTGTCTTTGCAAAGCCTGCCCTACTTTTACAATTAGCATTATTTGTAACATATTTGCCAGATCAGCTTGTCCTCATAACATATTTGACTACTTCAACATGCACCTCCTGAGTACAGTACTGTTAAAAAGTATCTGCCTTTTCTGATTTCTTACATTTTGGATATTACACTTACATGTTTTCAGATCAAACAAATTTTAATTAGTCAAAAAGAACAAATACATTTTAAATGATGATTTCATGTATTAGGGGGGGGGGCTATCCAAACTAAAATTCCTCCAAGAACATCATCTAAGGAACTGCAGGCCACACTTGGCTCACGTAATGTCAGAGTGTATGACTCAACAAAAAACAGAGACTGGGCAAAAACACTTCTGACCAAAAATGGATTCTTATATGGCACTTTTCTACTCTTCCACAGCACAAAGCGTTTTGTATAACATGCCTCATTCACACACTCCTATTCATTTTTCTATGCTTAAGTGCTTTCTATCTAAATTTTACACACATTCATACTCTGATGCATCCATTCTACTATGCATAGTTAGTATCTTGCCCACAGATATCTGGCATGCAGACTGGAGCTGCCAGGGACCAAACCACCAACTTTCCAATTATTAGATGACCTGCTCTACCTACTGAGCTACCAAAAAAATCCCCACAAAGGCTTGCCAAATGCACCTGATGATCCCCAAAACAGAAAATATTCAGTGGAATGATGAGACTGGTTCAGTTTTTTGGAAAGTTTATATCTGGCATAAACTAACACAATATTTGATAAGAAATAACATCACACCAATAGTCAATCATGGTGGTGGTAGTATAATGGCCTTGGGCTGCTTTGCTGCTTTAGGAGCTGGACGACTTGCCATTATTGATGGAATCGTGAATTCCAATCTATACTAGAAAAACCTGAAGCCATCGGTTTTTTGTCCTGAAGCAGAAGCACACCCAGGTTATGCAGCAGGACAACAACAAAATATCAGAAAGATCAAAATAAATAAGATAAAAAGAAAACAAATGTTTTGGAGTGGCTTAGTTAAAGTCTGAATTTAAATCTGATTAAGATGCTTTGGCATAACCTTAAACAGGCTGCTCATGATCGAAAAGCCTCTAATGTGGCTGAATTAAAGAGTGGGCCATAATTCCTCCACAGCTGTGTAAAAGACTCATTGCCAGTTACTGCAGACTCTTAATTGTAGTTCTTACTGCCAAGGGTGGCAAAACTAGTTATTAGGTTTGTCTCAGATAGGTTTGGATAACTTTTCCCCCCTTAATTAAATTGTCATATAAAAACTGTATTTTGTATTAACTCTGATTATCTTTGTCTACTCACATTTTTTGCTGATCTGAAGCATGTAAGTGTGAAAAATACACAACAAAAAGAAGTAAAAACAAAGTTGTACAGTCCTACATAGTCATCTTAGTGGCACTTCTCTTAGTTTAGCTTTGCCAGTAAGAGAGAAATAAGGCTGCCTGGTTTAGTGGTTTGCTACCTCTGAGCCATTGCTCATATACTAGCCATAAATTCATGTTTACTTAGAACTTCCAAATCTTGGATTCAGGGGACAGATTCAAACAACTGCCGCGCAATGATGCCTTCTTTCCATTATGACCTCCTAAGCTCCATTCCCCTATACAGAAGCTATGTGAAATCAAGTTTTATCTTTCAAAATTGATCCAATAAAGGGTATCAATCGCTGACAAACTAAAGAACGTGAGCATAGCTGGCCAGGAGCACAAAGGCGTTGTGATCAAGACCACTTGTTGTCGGCCGCTGATAGATCACGACTGGTTACGTCATCAGAATAACGTGAAGTGAGCGACGCTGCCTTGAGTTTTGGCTTCCCGATGAGCACGGTTTAACTGGCTCTGTGCGCTGTTATGTAACATGGCTGACGATCCGGGAGGGAGAGTTCCCTGTGCTTAAATTAGCCTGCTAGCTATTTGGTTCCTCGGTGACTTCACCTTACTGTTTCCTCTGCGGTCACGGCAAACTTTACCGTTTCACTTCCGTTTGCCAGTGATGATAGCTTGGAGTTAACAGTCATCCCATAGAATGGGAATGGTGATATGATTCCCTTCAGGGTTCAACATCACCTCCATAGCGCTCTATTTTGAACATTTTTTTTATCTATGTAGGCTAACAAGCTAATTATAAAGCTAGGTTAGCGTCATACTCCTGTCCTCCCCACAGCGGGCCCTCCAATCCCCGCACTCACCAGTTGGTCATGTCCAGGAAGAAGGCGCAGCCGGCAGGGTTGAGCTGAAAGCCCAGCAGCCTCTGGAACTCCGAAATAAGGACGTCCTTGTCCGTGGTGCCCATGCAGCTGAACTTCTGCATGAGCTCCGCGTCCACGTCCATGTCCGTGCCCTCCATGGGTGCCAGGTGTCCCGTGGCGGAGACGGGGGTGGTACGGGGGTCCTCTCTCAATTGAGTCCGAGGCCTTGTTCAGCCATAACAACCAGTTCAACAACAACAACCGTTAATGCGCATGGCACAACTAGGGGGACGATGTTTGACGTTGCAACAGCGCGCTCGTCGCCCTCCGCCAATCACTTGGTGGGCGTCGACGTCATCTGTTGCTATTTGTAGCCACCTTTTCATTGGTTTATCAATGAAATCTGTTTCCCATCTATCTGTTCAATGTAAAATATGGACAGTATGACTACCGATGTACATGAAAACAGCACTGAATATATTAATTATATAAAATTTGAATTAGAATTAGAATTTAATTACACATATAAAATTTTTCAGAATTATAAAAACTCACTTTTTTAAAGATGTACTTTTCCTTAACCTTTCTATGAAGTGATTATGCTTGAAAGCAAAATTCAACATACAGGAAAGAAATATATAAATCAATAACGATCTGTATATATCATTTACATATATCAAATTTTCACAGTTTAACATTATACCTCATGTACCTAATCTTTTATCTATTCACATAATCATATTTTATGTATCAATGTCATGCTTCAAAATCCCCATTTTTCAATTTTATAAATGATAAATGAATACAAAGTTTTAAAAAACTTGTGTTGTTCATTATCAATATAAGGGGTTATATGAATATAGTGCTTTTGACAACATTTCCTGTCCAGTGTCTTGGGAGAAATGAACACATTTATTTTATTTATGTTGGGTTTTTTTTTTGTTTTTGTTTTGAACAACACTGAATCTACTACATACATGTAAATGGTGCCCTTTATCTGCACCACCTTCTTTTTTTTAACTGGATTGCAAAATATAATTGTTTTATTATTGGTACAAATAATATGGTGGGTTTAAAAAATGTAATTAGTTTGTTTGTTTGAAAGTTGCTGATTTTGGTTGCACTTACGAATGTAATTACGTCATTTACATGCAGGGGTAGTATGTACTGCCTAATAGTAATGGAAATCACTAAATGTCAAAAAATTATTATTATTATTATTATTATTATTATCATTGTACTTTTCATCTACTGTATTTAAATCACAACTAACTTGTGAGTTCATCAATAACTAAAGAAAAAGCACATACAACACATACAAAATTCAATTCATGTCATTTGCAGTTAACAAACTACTAAATCTAATATATGGTTTTAGAAACTGGGTTAACAAGTTAAAGCCAATACATGCCACATACATGCTAATTTGTGACTTAAGCCATGGCTGTGATAACAACTAAATACCAACAGAAGAAAGAAAACCATGTAATTTTCCATAGCACGATTTTAGGCGGAACTAAATTTGTGTAGGTCTCCATATCTTGTCGGAACGCTTATTGGGAGCACCGGCGTCGCGCTTTCTGGTGGAGGTTCCTGTGAAACATGCCGAAGTAAGTTCACATAAAATTTGTTTTTACTGATAAGTCTTCTACCTATTTCGTTTAACAGCATTGGTGTGCGTTTGTATTTAAATTAAGTAAGAATTGGTGGTAAGAAAAACCCTGGAGACTAATAACCGGGGTATGCTCAGACCGAGGCTGTAAGCTGTGTCTGGGCTCTGGCTATTTGCTGGAGCGAAAGCCAACATAAACGTTTACCAGCAAATATCGACAGATAGTGAAGTCATGGGTCTGTGATATTGAACAGATCAGTCTCTCAATGGTTTCTATTGAGGCTTACGTAATTTGTGTAATACGCTTAACAAATATCTAAACTACAGAGCAATTCACTGTTTTGTTCGAGTTTTCTCGCGGTTCCTAATGGTCCAACAAACAAATGTGTATTTAGTTCAAACTTT
The DNA here is from genome assembly GCF_963969265.1 of Rhamphochromis sp. 'chilingali'. Classification (NCBI taxonomy): domain Eukaryota; kingdom Metazoa; phylum Chordata; class Actinopteri; order Cichliformes; family Cichlidae; genus Rhamphochromis; species Rhamphochromis sp. 'chilingali'. The sequence continues at coordinate 31,991,778 of NC_137936.1, read as the reverse complement.
TCATTGTTTTTTCCCGCAGAATTACAGTGGCGTTTGCCTTTTTTTAAAAGTCTTTTTTTAGCTAAAATTAGTGAGTCATCTGGCCCGAGAATATCTTATCTATTTCTGAAAAATAAGAATAATGTAAACATTTCTTGCATGACCACAGAAGTATACATGCTATCCTTTGTGAAAGGTAAATATTTCCAGCCGGGAGGGACTTTTCATGTAGGGCATCTCAAAATCTAGGTGGACATTTTCTAACACCTGCATGGAGCATATGTTACTTAAAAAATGCATTCTCCTTTACAACACACTTCTAATATACAAAAGGATATATTAGAGGGAATATTTTGTGTAGTGGTGATTTGAGCTGACATGTGACATGGTGTTACCCTGTTGGAAAACTGTGGTTTCTAAAGGGCTGGACATTACTCAGGTACACCATGTTGTTTAAAAGTTGATTCATTTTATTTGGATGCAGCATTTTCAGTGGGTGAATAGTTTAATTTCTCATCCATACTTTTCCCACTGAAAAATGTTATTTACAGATGAACTCAATAAACCTTATGGGATTTCCTTACCTGGATTATTGACCATCAAACCGTGAACCATTGATACAAGGCAGGATGGATCCAGCATTTTATGCTGCTTCCACCAGTCTCTGACCGTTCAAATATCACAACAGAAGTAGCGACTCGTCAGACCAGAAAACATTTTCAATCTTTTGTCTGCCAAGGCAACGATTTGGTGTGAATTGTTGCCTCATTTTCCTGTTCTTAGCAGACTTTAGTGACACCCAGTATGGTCTTCTTTTGCTGTAGTCCATCTGCTTCAAGGTTTGATGTGCTGAGCATCCCAAGAAAATCAAACCAGCGTGCCTGTGTAGAATATCCACAAAACTTAAAAAGAGGTTATACACACACAATACGGTAATATCAGAATCAGAATACTTTATTGATCCCTGGGGGAAATTATTTTTTGTTACAGTGCTCCATTTTAAACCAACATTAAGACAAGACAGACAATACACTAACTAAGAATAGTACAATATATACATATATATACATACATACATACATAAGTCACTCATAAATAAATAGTTGGAAAAGAAACGTGTAGTTGTAGCAGTAACCAGTGTGTTAAGTGGATGCGTTGTACAGGGAGATGGCCGCAGGCAGGAATGATTTCCTGTGTCGTTCAGTGGTGCTTTTCGGTAATCTCAGTCTCTCACTGAACGAGCTCCTGTGACTGACCAGCATGTCATGGAGTGGGTGGGAGGTGTTATCCAACATTGTCTTTATCTTGGACAGCATCCGCCTCTCCGACACCACCTTGAGGGAGTCCAGCTCCATCCCCACAACATTGCTGGCCTTACGGATTAGTTTATTAAGTCTGTTGGCATCTGCAACCCTCAGCCTGCTCCCCCAGCATGCAACAGCATAGAGGATCGCACTGGCCACAACTGACTCATAGAAAATCCTCAGCATTTTCTGGCAGATGTTGAAGGACCTCAGTCGCCTCAAAAAATAGAGACGACTCTGGCCCTTCCTGTAAAGTGCTGTGGTGTTTTTAGCCCAGTCCAGTTTATTGTCAATGTGTACTCCAAGGTATTTATAGTCCTCCACAATGTCAACACTGACCCCCTGAATTGAAACAGGGGTCAAGCGTTTCCTGGTCTTCCTGAAGTCCACGATCAGTTCCTTGGTCTTTGCCACGTTGAGCTGCAGATGATTCTGCTCACACCACGTGACAAAGGAGTCGACCACAGCCCGGTACTCTGTCACATCATCCCTGCTGATGCATCCAACCACCGCAGAGTCATCAGAAAACTTCTGAAGATGGCAGGTCTCTGTGCAGTGGCTGAAGTCTGTGGTGTAGAGGGTGAAGAGGAAGGGGGAGAGGACTGTCCCCTGTGGTGCCCCTGTGTTGCTGATCACCTTGTCAGACACACACTGTGGGAGACGTACATATTGTGGTCTTCCTGTCAGGTAATCAACAATCCAGGACACCAGAGAAGCATCCACCTGCATCGCTGCTAACTTATCACCCAGGAGGGTCGGCCTGATGGTGTTGAAAGCACTGGAAAAGTCAAAAAACATGACCCTCACAGTGCTCGCCGGCTGGTCCAGATGGGTGTAGACACGATTGAGCAGGTAGATGATGGCGTCCTCAGTTCCGAGACGAGGCTGATAAGCGAACTGAAGGGGATCCAGGTGTGGTCTTACTATGGGTCGCAGCTGGTCCAGGATGAGCCTTTCCAGGGTCTTCATGATGTGGGAGGTCAATGCCACGGGCCTGTAATCCTGGGGGCCACTGGGACGTGGCGTCTTTGGTACAGGGACGAGGCATGATGTCTTCCACATCACCGGGACCCTCTGCAGACTCAGACTCAGCATAAACAGTTTATGAAAGACTCCACACAGCTGGGGGGCACAGGTCTTGAGGACAAGGGGACTCACTCCGTCTGGTCCAGCAGACTTGCCTGAGTGAAGTCTCCTCATTTGCATCTCAACCTGGTATTGAGTGAAGGTGATGGGTGGGGGAGGGGTGTCAGGAATCTCACAGGAGGCAACAGCGCCATGTGAAGAGAGAGGCTGGCACAGTGGTGTGGCTCTGGATTCCAGGCTAACTACAGGTGAGGTTGTGGGGGTAGGAGCAGACACTGTGGTGTCGAATCTATTGAAAAACAGATTGAACTCATTGGCTCTATTCTCACCTCCCTCAGCTCCCCTGCTGTTGGTTGGCCTGAATCCAGTGATGGTCTTCATGCCCCTCCACACCTCTCTCATGCTGTTCTGCTGGAGTTTCCACTCCAGCTTCCTCCTGTAATTGTCCTTAGCCTCTCTGATCTTGTCCTTTAGTAACACCTGGATCTTCCTCACCTCCTCTTTGTTGCCCCCTCTGAAAGCCCTCTTCTTGTTGTTGAGGGGGGCTTTGATGTCCTTAGTCACCCACGGCTTGTTATTTGGGTAACAATGAACAGTCTGAGCTGGAACAATGGAGTCGGTGCAGAAAGTTATGTAGTCTGTGATACATTCAGTAAGCTCATTGATGTCCTTGGCGTGAGGCTCACAGAGTGTTTCCCAGTCGGTCACCTCGAAACAGCCCTGTAGTTCTGCTAAGGCCTCCTCTGACCACCTCCTGACAGTCCTGGTGGTCACAGGTTCCCTCCTCACAATTGGCACATAGCAGGGGGTGAGGTGAATCAGGTTATGATCTGACCTACCAAGTGGGGGGAGGGAGGAGGAGCTGTATGCATCCTTGACGTTAGCATACAGTAAGTCTAAGATTTTCTCTCCCCTGGTGGGACAGTCCACATATTGTTTGAATGTTGTTAGTGTATTGTCCAGTGATACATGGTTGAAGTCACCCGAGATCACAATAAAGGCACTCGGGTGCTGAGTCTGTAGCCGAGCTATGGCAGAGTGGATAGTGTCACATGCAGCTGTGGGGTTAGCAGAGGGGGGTACATAAACAGCCACCAAGATGACGTGAGAGAATTCCCTGGGTAAATAATACGGCCTGAGTCCAACAGCACACAGTTCAGTGTCCGGGCAACAAATCCTTTCTTTGATTGTTATGTTGGCAGGGTTACACCACCGGTTGTTAACTAAAACAGCAAGCCCACCTCCTTTCCGCTTACCGCTAGCGATGCTGTCCCTGTCCACCCAAACAGTGTGGAAGCCTTCCACGGAAGCATTCTCATCGGGAATGTCCTGGTGCAGCCATGATTCGGTGAAACACATCAGGCTACACTCTCGGTATTCCCTCTGACTCCGTACCAGTGCTGAGAGCTCGTCGATTTTAATTGCCAACGATCGCACATTACCCATCACGATAGACGGCAGACACGGTTTAAACCTCCTCCTCGCTTCGAGCCTCCGCTGTCTCACCGTCTCCTTTTTTCTTCTCTTCTGTCCTTGAACTCTGCATCCCCGATGTGTTTTCCTCCAAATTTCAGCTGGTACTTCTGCGGGCCTGGCCAGCGAACCGGCCGGCATCAGGGCGATCAGCTGATCTCTGGAGTAAACAGTCCGTGCGTGTAGGAGATGTGCCGCGGTCCCGTTCCTTGATAAAAGTAACAGTTCCACGGCCACCAGAAGAACAAAAACTCTCTCAATCCACATGATTGAGTAAGAGATAGAAAACGGAGGAAAATACAAGTCAGGAAAAAAAAGAATACGTAAGAAAAAAAAAGCTAAACTAAGAGAAAAGCAGGAGTGACTGTAACAGGCTGCACGCTGGTTGGCGCATGCGCACTAAAAGATATTGTGTGTGTATACCACATAAAATCGTTTTGAGGTCAGTAAACACAACCAGAATTCATACATAAGGCACACGGGATTTTATTAGGGGCACTGCCGATTTTCAGAAAAATCAAAGGATTTATTTTAAGTGTGTCATATTTTCCAAAAAACACAGTAATAACGACAGCCCGCTAGCATGCGCTACCAAATACAGAGCTTTGTTGTGTATCTGACGGGCGAAAGCTAAACCAGTTCCACACCACTGAAGTTGCAGCATTTTTACAAACCAATTCTGGTTCATCCGTTTCAACAATCCGCGTTCGCCCTTCTCATTCGCTGTCACCGGCACTCTTTTTCCTCCATGTGCATATGTAAAGAAAGGCACTGCGCATGTGCGTTTTACCCATATTCTATTGCAATATTTCATTTTCTTATCATTGCCCGAAATTATACCGGTATTACTGTGAATGGTATGATATGGCCCAGCCCTATTTTAAATATACATGTATTTTGCCAGAAACACCAGGATTTCAGGTTAAAGCTCAACAAACTATTAAAAAAAAAAAAAAAAAAAACGCCAAACAGCTAAAACGGCAAATGAGAGCAGGTAAACTGATTCAGCAAAAAGATGTAAACACAAAGCGCGTTTGTTTGTTTTTATTTTATTTATTGACCTCTGGCAAGAAAGCCAAATTTTTGCTCTTCAGTACTGAAGAAATTAAACCTTTACAAATTATGCAAAATTTCAAAACGCTTAGCTGCGTCTCTAATAAAACCGCTGTAACTTTACCTTCAAAAGCATAAGGTAATATTCATATGTTGATTCATGGTATTTGTCTGTTGTTGATCTACTGCAGAATATTTTTAAAGGTGTCATCTGCTATAAAATGCCAGGACAGGAAAACCTCCTTCATGTTCTTCTGTATTGTATCCTCAGTTACTTTGACACAAAGGCAAGTCTCACAAGTGTCAGCTTTAGTTTTTATACATAGATATAGAAATATGGATATGTACTGATAAATGATCAGAATTATAATATCTCCGATTGGTCATATTTAAAAGGTCTGGATTTAAAAAACAAAAAAAACAAAAAAAACAACAACACAAATACTAAAAAGTTAACCTCTGGGTTTTTTTGGTTTTGTTTTTTTAATCCTCAGGTTTTACTGTGACTACTGTGATACCTACCTTACACATGATTCGGTAAGTTTTGTTTGTATCATATCAAATTGTTGAAAGGCATTAGCGTGTGCGTGCGTGCGCGCGTGTGTGTGTGTGTCTTTTCTGTTCCAGTTAAATATCTCATGGTTTTACTCTGTTTCTGTTTAAGCCGTCAGTGAGGAAAACCCACTGCAGTGGCCGAAAGCACAAAGAAAATGTGAAAGATTACTACCAGAAATGGATGGAGGAGCAAGCACAGAGTCTGATTGATAAAACAAGTAAGAATATTATTGTCTGAATGTCTTGTGTCAAGAATAAAATTACTATAGGCTTTGGTTTGAGGTAAGATTAGGAAGCTTGAGTCATAGTCTCCTGATGACAAAACATGTTTTGATCAGGGGAGAAACTCTGTTCTGACTCTGAGCTCTTCTGGATACAGATCACTTGTCCAACAAGCCTATCGTAAATGTGAAAGTGCCCTCTAGTGGCAGTATCAGTGATGTTTTTATTTGCTTGTACAGTGGTCCGTCGTTTATCGCGGGAGTTGCGTTCTAAAAATAACCTGCGATAGGTGAAATCCGCGAAGTAGCCAACTTTATTTTTTACTGTTATTATAGATGTTTTAAGGCTGTAAAACCCCTCACTACACACACTTTTCTCAGACAGGCAAGAAGATTTTCACACTTTTCTCTCTTGTTTAAACACCCTCAAAGTTCAAATCTTCGTAGAAAAATAAGTCCAGTATTATATTATAATCCGAAAAATACGGTAACTTCTACCTTCCTTTAGCATGTCCAGAAGTCCAACTTTTTGTGCGATGGTGAGCATCTTCCTCTGCCTTTTGGGTGCTACTGCAGGTGCCTTTGACGGTGCAAAACGTTTCGTCGACATTGTTGTGCTTGTTGGGGAGAAAACTTACAAACATATAGTACAGCACTTCAGAGTCACACTGCTAGCGATCGAAGATTTATTTAAATTTGACAAGCTGAACACATTCTGTACTGGACAGGTGACACGGCATGGCGGAGATTGTTTGACGATTGTCTACAACCGATCAGGACGCAGAACACAATGCACTGTAATTTAAAAAAAAAAAAGCATGCAAAATTGCACAAAAAAAATCCGCGAAACGTGAACCACGTTATAACGAGGGACCACTGTACAGCAAACCGTCTATATGCTTAATGTAGGCACCGCATGCTCTTTTCCATATTTAGTAAGCTGGTTTAGAGGCAGACAGTAAAAGCCTGTTACATATCCCACACGGGCATGCTTTTGCACTCATGTAGGATATCCAAGTTCCCTGCTTAACCAGTGGGCTCTATACACCAGCTTACTTGGGCCTATGAGATTACATACCACTAATCCATATATAAAATGCAAAGCTCATGAGTGTTTTTGTCCACTGTGGAGGAATCTGTTGTTTTACAGACTAAGTTCTTCTTTGTGGCTTTTAAACATGACACATGATTTAGTTTTTTGAAGTCACTTTTATGTTACTTCCTCTCCCATTTAAAAAGATCCCATTTGTTGGACTCCATATGTAGAGCATTGCACTGAAGTTAGATTGGGATCTGTACAGGATTCATAATCTTCATGAAAAATGTCTTTTTTTTTTTTTTTGTGTGTGTGTTTTTAATTTTGTCTTTTCTGCCAACAGCGGCCGCATTTCAACAGGGAAAGATTCCTCCCACACCGTTCCCAGGTGGCCCTCCCCCAGGTGAGTCCATCTTTACACTTGGTACTAATCTAATTTAATTAACCAACCATAACATGGACACTGGCTTTTTATAAATTCATAACCATATGGGAAATTTTGTTAACATTTTCTTTTTAATTGGAATGAAGTGCATTTCACTAGACTAACAAGAAGCCATACATGTGGAGCTTTAGCAGTCATATCCACAGGATAACTAACAATTAATTTGCATGAATAAAGCATCTCATGACATGAAAAAAAAAAATTCAGTATTTTTATATATATTTCCTGAAAGCTGGATTTATGACTCAGGTTGGGATTGCTTAAACGTGTATTAAGTCCAGACTATGTGCCAATTATTAGCGTTTTAAAGCTTTTAAATAAGAGCCTTTGTATTCAGCATCTAAACTTATTACATGCATCTAGCGTGTATGCTAGAGATGCATCTGACCCTGTGAGATCAGACAAAAGCACACATTCCTTAAGTAATGTCAGATTGAGTTCATATGTAACTAGTCCCTGTAAAGTTGAGTAAATTCACTTTAAGGTGCTTCTTGGGTAGCGCTTGCAGGAGACAGAACATGATGTGCCTCCTGCAAGTGCTATCCAAGAAGCACCTTTTGCTTATATTATTGTATTATTGCCAGTAGTGAGAATGCATTTGAAGCAGATTGTCTCTTGTTGTGTGTTTATGTGCAAGGAAGGGCAACTACGAGCAATTTCTCAGTGTTGTGTGAAAATAAATTATTATATATATATATATTTTTTTTGGTAAATAAAATGTTGTTTTGTTTTGTTTTTTAAATTCCAAATTGTGGTAAAACTGTGACCACAAACCTGCACGACAAAGTTAATGGTAAACATATGTTGAGTTACCCCCACTCTAACTGACTGTGGCAACTCTAATCACATAAATTAATAAATAAATAGTTTATTAATGTTTATTAATCTTGTGGTTGCAAGATGTTAAGAGGCCGTACACCATCATCCACCACTGCAGCCCTAACAGACAGCAGCAGCTCTTTCTCTGTTAGTGTAGGTTGAAAACAAGCAAAGTGGGAGGTAAAAGAAATGATGGTTGAACATACTGGTGGGTGTGGTTCTACAGTACTTTAACCTAGAAATAAACAGTTGCATGTTTGGTTTACTTCCAACACGGCAGTGTGTAACCATATTCTGCACAGTTATGTGCAGATTAGCCTGCAAGGAAAGATGGCTACTGGTGCTAGCACTAACATTAGCATAGGCAAACTGTTAGGTGTTATGCAGTGTAAAGTACTGCACTTATCAGTGAGATTTAAAAACCCTGAATTTAATACTGAATAATGTAATTATTAGTTATTAAATGCTGCTTAAATACACATCCAGTATTTTTAACATGTTTAACCTCATCCATTAGCTGGTACTCTATTTTGGCTGTATGCTGAGTGTTGTCTTTTAGAAAAGTTGACTAATCTATTTTCCCCCCCCACCAGGAAGCACCTCGCTTCAATTATTTTATGATTTCCAGGAGTGAGAATGCATCTAAGTGAACGGTCGCCTGCTGTGGTGCTACAGGGAAACTCTTTAAAATTTCCCAACATTGAGCTCATGCGTGAAAATGAATTAAGGGGAACAACAAAACTGACAAGTTTGCAGATTTATTGATCAAAGAGAAGGAGAAAAAAAAAAAAAAACAAGGTCAAAGATAGTGATGATAAAACTGCAACCAATAAAACGATCCCTTAGAGCTGTAGTGAGCATAAGCTTTGTCTGTTGTTGGATATTTGTTTTCTCTTGTTGGTCAAATATCACTGTAAATGAGGCTCTTTGCATATACTGTGATTCACTCTATGGGATTTTGACATGTAAATTTCTGTGCACTTGTACAGAGTCTTAACATTAATTGTGCACTGGCATTTTTCTGTCTCAAATGCAGCTGGTCCTCCTCGTCCAGGCATGCTACCAACACCCCCAATGGGAGGTCCTCCAATGATGCCTATGATGGGGCCTCCACCACATGGCATGATGCCCGGTGGGCCTGGTAAGAAACATTTTTCCTTAATTTTTTTTTCTTTTCTTTTTTTAAACCCCAACAGTTGCTGTTGTTTTAACTTCTGTTTCTTTTAAATCTTACTGCCAATACTACAGCATTGTAAATAAGGATGTGCTATAAATGCCTCGCCGGTTAAGTAAAGGTGTCATTAAACTTGTTGCGCCATCTTGTGATAAAATTTGGTATTACCTGAAGGTGTGGCCTGGCCCTAGTTCCATTTTTAATTGATATTTATTCAACATGATACAGAAACATTTGAACATAGTCAAGTCATTTGAAAAGTTTGTTAAACAAGAGTGTGTTCATAAGCAATGACCACACATGCAGATGAAGCTGTTGACCACACAGGGTTATTTAAATATTTATTTATTATTCTATTGTGTGTGAATTCTCTTTCCTGATTGGCAGCCTTTCTTTTGCTTTTATATCACTGTAAAATCAATATCTTTTGAATCAGTTTTGGCAAAATTTAAATATCTTAAGCAATCACACATTTCTGTGCCTTGGTGGCCCGATGAGACAAAAGACAAGGAGGTTATTTGAAAAAGTCTGTCAGCGCACTGATGTGGGCGTTTGGGTAAACTGGTGTAATGAATAATACCTAAAGCTGTGTATGCCATCACCATTACATCTAGGAGGCATGAGGCCACCAATGGGAGGACCCATGCAGATGATGCCAGGACCACCAAACATGATGCGTCATCCTCGACCGATGATGATGCCGCCGGTGAGGCCGGGCATGATGAGACCAGACAGATAAGGCTGAGTGGACTTTGTGCTTTGTTTGTTTCCATCAAGAGCCGCTGTGTACGGAGGACACTTGGCTTAAACTCTTTTTATTTTTTTTATTTTATTTTTAAGCCTGCTCAGCCTGTCTTCAACCTTGAACATACATTTAAATTATGTCATTTCTGTATAAATACTTCATTTCCTGGTATTTATGATAATATCCATACAAATCTTGTCATTTTGAAGTGTATGATTGGAAGAACTTTTTTTTTTTTCCCCTGATATTCAACGAACACATAAGAGAAGCAGGTTTGATTTGACAATGTTCATCACTAAGGTTTTGCTTTGTTTTAGATTTTAAATGTTTTTGTACTTTGTTACAATGGTTGGAGGAATAAAATGTTGATTTAAAAACCTGTTTCCTTGTAATTATTTAAACCTTTATGTTCAGACTCTAAGCCAAGCCAGTATTAAAGCATTTACTTTATCAATCAAAAATTTTAATAAAACTCGTAATGTTGCCTCCGTACAACACCACTGTTGATTGTAAGTCAGTCACAATCTAACCATTTCTGTAGTATTAACTGATGTGACTTTAACTGATGTGTGATTTTCAGAGGCTCAATTTGATTGGACAAAACAATCATTTTTAATACTATGAAAATCATTTGCAGTCAGTAACTAGTTGAAATCCACAGCTCATGGACATCACTAAATGCTGTTACTTGCCAGGCCTGGCAGAGCATCACATTCAGTTGCTTCTTGCTTGTGATGTTTTCTCTGCCTTCAGTTTTGTTGTCAGTGAATGAAAGCCGTGCGCTACTGGGTTGAAATCAAGTGATGGATTTGGACATAGAACAATATCCAATTTCTTTGGGTTACTTTTGCAGTGCGCTTTGTGTCATACATGGGAGTGAAACGCTGGTTTGTTTGAATCAGGGTAGTAAGTATATCTCTGTACACTGCAGAATTCATCCTGCTGTGTCAATCAGCAGTCACAACATAAAACACTGGTAACTAGATGCTCATCTGTTTCACGGATGCAGCATGCTTCCGATAATGAGATGTTCCTTTTCCAGTCATTCTGAAAATTGCAAAGATTTTGGACATGATACACTTTCCTCCTCAAGAGTTTTCTTTACTTGCAAGATGTCACTAGATTAGATGTTGTGAAGTTGTTTTTATTAACCAAAGAATAAAACTTGCAATCATCCTTGTGGTCTTTCAAGCTTTTTGGTGGTCCTGAGCTGGCCAGTTCTTTCAGTCTTAAGACTATAACAGTCTGTGGATTTGACCGCTAATTTTCCTCTGATAGGTTTATATTGGATTATATTTGGTTTTTCAGCTTCACTTACATTGACATCTTTTTGGACATCGCGGTCAGAGTTGAATAGCTACCAAAAGCAAGTTGAACACTTGGAATCAAGAGCCACATCTTTTATCTTCTTAATTCATCATAAAACAAGGGCACAGGCGTCACCTTGCTTTGAAACTGCTCTTGAGCCAATTGCCCAATTACTAATCAGAAATATTGCCTTAATATTTCAGCTTCAATATTTCAGACTCTGTGCTTATAATTTTAATTTGTACAGCATACTTTGTGCAGAAAATATTTAAAACTTTATACGACAGGAATCAAGGCGATTCACAGTATCTGTACACCATAACGCAACAAAGATAGTGAAGAATGTGGAGCATTTAGGAGCTAAAAAGTAGATCAATTCAGTTCAATATGTTTTTCTTTTTACTAAAGAGTTTTATTCACAACAGTCACCTCAAGGTGCTTAATAATGTGAGGAAAGACCCTACAATAACAGAAACCCCAACAATCATACCACCTCCTATGAACAAGCATGTTGGCGACAGTGGGAAGGATAAACTCTGTTTCAACAGGAAGAAACAAAGCCAGGCTCAGGGAGGGACAGCCACGGGGAGAGTTAGAGATTATTAGTAACTCACAATTAAATACAGAGATGTGTATAAACATACGCTACAAAGGGAGCGAGAGAAGAAAGAAAAGTGCATCACAGAAATTCCCCAGTTGCCTAAGTCTAATGCAGCGTAACTAAGAAAGGATTCCAGGTCCCCTGATCCAGATTTAACTATATGCTTTATCAAAAAGCAAAGTTTTGAGCCTAATCTTAAAAGTAGAGAAGGTCTGTCTCTTGAATCCAAGCTGGAAGGTGGAAGAGGAGCCTAAAAGCTGAAGGCTCTGCCTCCCATTCTACTTTTAAATACCATAGGAAACAGAGGTAAGCCCGCAGTCTGAGAGCAAAGTGCTCTATTGGGGTGATACGAAAGCAGCTGGGCAGCAGTGCAACTCAAATGTATTTTTAATGTTTATTTGAAAAGGGACAATGCACATTAATTAACGTGAGCACTTGGGTCCATCATTTAAATGCCCCAGATGTAGCCATACACAGTAATTATCATCTGCAGTCCCTGATGGGTTGATGGTATTTCTAAAAAGTAACAAAGCCAAAAATGCAAAAACATCTTTGCATAGATAAGTGCAGCTGAAGCATTTGGAATAAACAAAGATTAAAGACCACTAATATAGCTCACATGCCAAAACCCCCTGTAATTAAACACTAATGTAGAATATGGCAATGTTGTTTTATACATTTGGAAAAAGAGTTGACAGATTTTTATTTCCTGAATGTTTCAGTCAACCCTTTGCTAACGGGTTTGGCATATGAACTCAAGTAGGTGACACAGAGCCGGTATATCTGCCTAGATATTGCTTTTAAAATTAAACTGTGTCTTTGAAATTAAAGCTCATAGTTGGCAGCTGAATGTTGTTTTGAGCTGCTGACAGAATTACATGGTGTGGATTGTGTGTGTGTTCAAAAATGGATTTGACACAGCATCGCTCAAAAGAAAAAAAGTGTTTGCTTCTGCTCTCAAAAGAGGAAAAGCGGAAAACTAGAATGCAATTATTGCGACTGTAATACACTCTGAACTCTACCTGCTCGTGTCCCGGTTTGTTATTCGACGCAAACATTTAGAGAATTTTAAACCAGAAATTGTAGAAAGAAGTTTCAAGGTTTGCCCCTCCCGTACTTGGTTCATCCTACATGCGAGGGGCACGTTGTCTCCGCCTGCAGGTATTAATGTGTTGGTTAATGTGTTAGCCTCTCTCAGCATTGCAAGCAGAGAAACACAACAGATGGATATTTCTAATATTGTTTCACAAGACAAATGAGAAAGTTCACCCACCCTCATTAGTTTACCCAGTCAAGCATGTTTGAAGAATTACAGCTCTTACATAAGAATCTGCAGCAGCTAGTGAATCATTATCTCAGCTGACATTTGTATCTTCCACGCCTTGCAAGAATTCACTTCTGTCCTCTAGCTGGGCTCTAACCTCCCTATCCGTTAACACAAACCTCTGCCCATAGTTATGAAATTTTCTCAACAGATGGAGCTAGAGAGTCGTAATGCTTTCCAATTAGAGCCAAGACACTGGAATGATGTGCAGTGACTGATTTTTGTGCTTCCATGGACTGTCAAATTTCTTTGTATCTCACACTCCCAGAGGACATTTATGTGGCTTTATGGTTTAGGAAATTTCTAGGCCACGTACAAAAAAGAAACAAATTTGTTGGGGGGCAATAGCCATATGCTTCACGCTGCGTTTGCCAATTTATAGACTTGCAGAGCAGAGGGAAGGCACTGCAAAGACAATCCAAACTGTTACAGTGCTGTGCACCACATCAGATAACTTTTGGGAGCTGTCAGTTATGCATGGTGTAAATTGTAATCTTCAAAGAGACTCTGATAGATTACATGCATTCTTTAGGACACTCTAAAGGATAGATTTCATTAAGTGTCACATAAACATTCACTCTCCACATCAGTGAGACAGAAATAAAACCATGTTAATGCACATTTTATGCATATGTCGAGCATAGGCGGATGCCCCTGTGTCATCTGAAATCCACAGACTCTTTATGAATATTCAATCCAGCCATGAAGTGGAGCGTTGCCCTGAAGGGGAGGAAGTGGAGTGGCGAAAAGTGTTTATGATTAGAGCTCAGGAGTTGAGGAAATCATGAGAAATATGTATTATAACGAAATCTACAGAAGCAAAGCAGCTCGTGAGCATCCACCGCATTGTCGGATTGAGTGAAATTAGGCCCTGAAAAAAACATTTATGCAGAGATATTTTCAACAATGCAGGCAAAGGGAGCTTTGGGAGAAAGTATTCCCTTGATGTTTCCATCACTGGAGCTCTGTTTTGCACTATAAAACACTATCATATACACTCACTGACCACTTTGTTCGGTACAACTTGCCAGCACCAGGTTGGACCCTTTTCGCCTTTAGAACATATGTCAGGGAGTGAATCTCCCAGGGTATCAGATTTCGCATTTTTAATTCATATATAACACACAACACTGCTCATTAAGAAATAAATCTGAAAGTGAAATTTTTACTTTGGTTTTAACAAATTCACCAATATCAGAGTTGCACATCGGCAAAACGTGAAACTGCATTACAAACATGGAAAACAAAACAGACCTCCTGAATTTATTTACTCAGCTGATATGCAACAGTGTGAAATAAATTCAATTTCTTTTCTTCTTCTTTTTTTTTATCTCACTAGAGAAATAAATGGTGCTTTAGCCACTAAATGCTCAACAAATGTCACCAGTTAGGAGCTAACACTACCAATTGAAGCTGCACAGCTAGTGTTGGGTGTTTTTGTGGAACACACTTTAAACACACAGTTTAAATCTATGTAGCTTTGGAGTTAGATTCCTATCTGCTCCATACCGCATGCCAAACTATCCTTAAGCCAGATACTGAACCCCAAGTTGCTCTCTCATGGGTTCATCGAAGTGTGAATGTTAGATTGAAAGCAAAAAGAAGTGCTTGTAAGAATGTGTGTGAATGAGGCCTGTTGTATAAAGACCTTTCAGTGCTGAAGTAGAGTAGAAAAGCACTATATGAGAACCAGTCCACTTTAAACCAAAACAATGAGCTGAAAGGTGCTGCAGAGCTCTGCAAAGCTTCACAGTGTTGGGTTATAGTTCTCTGTGGGTTCATTGCAACAAACTTATTAATGTAAGGATGTTTGATTTATCTTGGTTAAATGTAACTAACTTAACTTTATATTCTTTTGATGTTTGCTAACTCTTCTCATCTTTTTCCGTTTTTTACAGTGCAGCTCACATTCACCTTTTTGATATTCCTGTCACAAGTCAACGCATTAATGTCACGAATATCAACACTCAGAGCTCACAGAGAGGCACTCGGAAAGCTATTCTCTGCAGACCCCCAGACCCATTGGCGAGGCCTCAGCACAGAGGGGCTTAAGCAGAACTGCTGATTGATTAACCGTTCATACCAAACAGGTTAGACTGCGGCAGACAGCCAGCTACCTCCGCCCAGATTTACGCTCTTTGCAAGATAGTTTGGCTTCTGTATTCATGATGGTGCATCTCCTTTCACTCCCAGCATGCACTTGGCACTCTTTCCATCCAGCAGCCTTGGCTGAATAGAAAATAATAATCCCCTGACCAGCAATTCCTCTAAAACCATTTGGCTCATAACTGCATGAAGCCCAGGGTGATGCTTCAGTACGGCATGCAGGGGATGATTGCACAGAGCTACTGGGTGGACTATTGTTTAAAAGAATCAGGGAGAAAGAAAGCAGTCTGCAAGGCAAAGGTTTGGGTAGAGTTCTTCAATACCCCTTGTCTCTCCCTTTCCTCCTCCCTTTTGTCTCTTCCTCCAACTCTTCTACCTCCTCTCCTCCTCCTCCTCCTCTCTCTTGCCTCATTCTCTCTGCTGCCCTGCTACCAACACTACTCTGTAATTTAATCCATTTAGTCATGGCTCCAGATCAATATCCATTTTCCTTGGCCTTAGGGAGAGCCTCTTGAATCTGCTTGTTTCAAACAGTGGTTGTGTTGGCCAGCAGGGGCTCCCGTGGGCCTGCTGGCTGATACAGATGTACTACACAACAGTATCTGGGAAAACAAAGCTCGCTCTTTGAACTTGCATCTCATCTCTCACTCGCCTCACATTTTAACCTGTGTTTTGTTCCACAACCTACACTTCTTCTAAGATTTCCTTCTTGATTACTCTAAACAATACTCTTCCTGAGAGAGGATGAAATGCAACCCCTAGTTGGTTAGTAAATAAATGACACTGAATCAGATTCAATTAAAGCTAATTTGATGAGTGGACCGTGCCAGTGACCAGGAAGGAAGTTGGAATTATTATTTCTTCTCCCTCCAGGATTGATTTAGACCCACTGTCAGCACAGTGGAGCATACTGGGATGGGAGATGAAGAGTATTTACTATTACTATACTGCATTGAGGAGATTCAATCATGAACAGCCTGTTAAAGTGTCCTTGAGCAAAATGACGACACACCATCAGATAAATGTCTATATTTAGCTGAAGAACTAGTCATTCGCTGCCACTGGGCAAACATTTTGATCACACATAACATTGTTAG
Source organism: Rhamphochromis sp. 'chilingali' (assembly GCF_963969265.1). Classification (NCBI taxonomy): domain Eukaryota; kingdom Metazoa; phylum Chordata; class Actinopteri; order Cichliformes; family Cichlidae; genus Rhamphochromis; species Rhamphochromis sp. 'chilingali'. Next base: position 31,975,452 of record NC_137936.1, on the reverse strand, counting down.
TTGCCCTGCTTCAGTATAAACTGTCTTAAGCCCACCCCACGGGTGCCACCGGCCAGCTGTACGCTCTGTGGACACTGACAGTGATTCTCCTTCACCTGCTCAACTGCGTTGTGCATTGCCATGTTTTATAAATAACTGTGTGTTAAATATTCATCTGTTAGCATTTGCATACAAGTATTTTGCACTTTACAGATGAGTTTCATAAAGTCAAAAGGACAGCCAAATAATTTACCCTCAACTACTGATATGGTTGGAACTGTCAGACCTTACTGCACTTTAAGTTAGTACAAAAAGGCCTGAATAAAACGCTACTCTCACCTGCCACTATGTTATTTATAGTTTAACTGCTCGTTAATAAAAAATATCTAATCAGCCAGTCGCATGGCAACAACTTACTGCATTTAGGCATGTAGAAATGGTCAAGACAACCTGCTTGAAGTTCACTGAGTGAGGAAAAGTGATTTAGGGTAAGTGACTTTGAACGTGGCATGCTTGTTGGTGACAGATGGCTTGGTCTGAGTATTTCAGAAACTGATGATTTACTTGGATTTTCTCACACAACCATCTCGAGTGTTTACAGAGAATGGTCCAAAAAGAGATAATATCCAGTGAGCAGAAGTTCTTGGGTTGAAAATGCCTTGTTCATGGCAGAAGTCAAAGGAGAATAACCAGAAAGCTTTAAGCAGATAGGAAGGGATCGATTGTCAAATAAGCATTTGCAATACAATCAACAGTGTTGGGAAGGTTACTTTTAAAATGTATTCCATTACAGAATACATGCCCAAAAATGTATTCTGTAACGTATTCCGTTACGTTACTCGATGGGAGTAACGTATTCTGAATACTTTGGATTACTTAATATATGCTGCTTACAACTACGTGAATGTACTATTGCTGTGATTTATTACTGTTACTGAAGGTCCGCGGCTCCGAACCGTAGCAAAGGGACCTCTGGCTAATATGGTGAGTTCCATGTCGGGCTCATAGCTGAAAACTAGCTTTACTTTGTTGTCTGGGTCAACTTTGCAGCGAGAGACAGAGAGAGGCGTTGAAAGGCTGCTGCAACGAAACTTATTGTTTCAGAGGAAAACACGAACACAGTGTACAGTCGAGTCTTAATAGCTTACTTACAACTGGGCTCGTCAGACTCTCTTCTTGGCTGCAGTCATTATTATTACATGCTTCCAGCTCCCGTTTCTGCTCGGTGACAGCTCGTACTTTTCCTTTTTCTCCCTCCCTCGCTCACAGACACATAAGGGTATGGCAGTCCATTCTCCCAGCAGCACGGACTACATTCTTTAGAGCTATACCTGTAGCATTCTGCCTATTAGCTTAGCACAACAAAAACAACAACAAAAAGGCACTCTCTCACCCAGGAAACACGCAGAGAGAGCGTCACCCTGTAACCATGGCAACCGTAACGCTGCCGCCTGGAACAACAGAACATAGCTGTCAAACAAAACCCAAACAGTCCTGACCCGCCACAATGTGAAACAGGAAAGTACCGCCGTGTAATCCATTTATTTCAACTAAGTAACTGTATTCTAAATACCACCTTTTTAAACGGTAACTGTAACGGAATACAGTTACTCATATTTTGTATTTTAAATACGTAACAGCGGTACATGTATTCCGTACGGAACACTCCCCAACACTGACAATCAAGGTATGCAGAAGAGCGTCTTTGAACATACACCATATTGATCCTCAAAGCAGATGCGCTACTGTAGCAAAAGAGCAAACTGGATGCCAGTGCTGTCAGCTAAGAACAGGAAACAGAGGCTAAAATTTGCGCAGGCTCACCACAATTTTGCAATAGAAGATCACATCATGTTAATAGGGAGCAAAACCTCTGAGGAATGTGTCCACCACCTTGTTGAATGTATACCATGAAGAATTCTAAATGCAAAAAGATGTCTGAGCTGGTACAGGCAAGGTGTACCTAATAAAATGACCAGTAAATATAAATGATCAGCTCCATGAATCAATATTTAAGTCAGAAATTCATTCATTCTTTCTCTTTTGTAAGGATTTGAAATTTACAACCATATTAAACTGTATGTTCAAACTTTGTACCATAAAAGTTTCATGCAAATTCGAGACTGTCAAGCAGGAAATGCTCTAAAAATACTATCTGACACGAATGGACCCAGTGATGCTTAGCAAGTGGTGTTGACTACGTTTACATTTGACTATGCAAGCATCTCCAAATGCATGTCAGCTGCTTAAAATACATAAAAACGATTTCCAACAACTTAAAAGCCTCATCTTTTTAAAAGCTTTTCTGAGTTTTCTTCCTAATACGGCAACATTATAATGCCAACCGTTTAAATATATGAAGTATTCCTTTAAGATAACAGATCCTAATGAATTCAAATGAATGAATGAATGTTTAACCTTTAAAATCAAGTATCAAGTTATTCCTATTCTTATGATTGTTTACATGGATAGACACTTCATATCTAAGGCATGAACCTCTCTAACAGTCAAGCTGAATTTAAAAGCTACAGAAAAAGAAACATCCAGGAACATAGAGGCCGATCTTCTCTTCTGGAGTGTTTTTGTTTTCCCCAATTCCAAAAGTCTAAATTTGGAATAAAGTCACCTGATAAATTTTTCATATAACCTCACCTCCAACTAAAGGACTTGAATTTTTTATCAAGGTCCTCATCACCTCAAACATATGGTTCCCGTCCATACATGCATTTAAAAGCAGTTGCAAATTTCTGCCTTTTAAGAGTGTCCCAAGTCAATTGTTGATGTGGCATCACAAGATTATTTTTGTGCTTTTCTTAGGAAACCTCATTTTCTGGCTTTTTAAAGCACATCCTGCCCCTCTGTTCATATGATGTTGCTCCAGCGTACTCAGAACATTTCTAGTTTGAGCATCAGAATGGGAGGAAAGGTGATTTAAGCGACTCTGTAAATGCACACAGTTGTTGGTGACAGCTGGCTAGTCTGAGGTTTATAGAAACTTAATCTGCACAACAATCGCTAGGTGTACAGAGAAAGAGAAATCATGGTTGTTCTCTGATAGAAAAAGTTTGTTGAAACCACAAGTCATATTAAATTGGCCAGATTTCTTTGAGGTGATTGGAAGGGAACAGTTTCTCAAATAACTAACTGTTACAACTGAGGTATTTAGAAGAGCATCTTTGAATGCAAAGCAGCAGAAAACCACACCAGGTGCCTCTCATGTAAGCTAAGTTGGGAAAAGGGGGGCTACAATTCACACAGGGTCACCAAAATTGGACAGTATCAGATTGCTGAAGCTCAGTTGGGCACCAGTTTGCCTTCAGAACTGCTTTAATTTGTCATAACACTGAAAATACTCGATTTTAGTTCATACTGACATGATAGTATAATGATAGCATAATCTGTGTTTTCCTGTTCCACCAGCTCCCAAATTGGACAGATCTTGTTGGAGGCCATCTGAGTACAGTGAATTTACTGTCATGTTCAAGAAACCAGTTTGAGATCATTTGAACATAGTGACATGAAGCAATCATCAGAAGATGGGTACAGTGTGGTTATGAAGGGATGAACATGATAAAGCAACACTTGTGAGGTAGTTGATTCTGTTCATCTGGCTGTACCGGGGTTTTTTTGTTTATAAAATCGTTCTCTGTAAACCATAGAGATGGTTGTGTGGGAAAATCCCAGTAAACTTGCAGCTATTGAATTACTCAGAGCAGCCCATCTGGCAACAGTAACCGTGCCACATTCAGAATGTCTTAAATCACATTTCTTCACCTTTCTGACATTCAGTCTGAACATCAGCATTTTGTCTTGATCATATCTACATGCCCAAATGAACTGATTTTCTGCCATGCGACTGGCCGATTAGATGTGTGTTAATGCACAGTTGAATTCGTGTACCTAATAAAGTGTCCAATGACTGTTTTTGGCTATTCTGGATAAACTATGTAAATTATATAAAGGAACTTTTTCCAAATGCAGGATGTAGTATATTCATTTATATACATAATAACCTCAAAAGCCTAAAAAATAAGGCATTTTAAATGTTTGTCACCAAATGCTGAAAACGTTAAAATTTTTTCTCTCTTCTGTCTTCTCTTTTAAAAATAGAATGATAATACTCACTTGACTGACAGCAGCCCCACATGGTGCAGGCATTAAGGCTTTCCTGTTCATGTTCATTCTGTGTTCTTATCATCAGGATCATGAACAACTTAATGCCCTCCAGTACAGTCCTTTTCACTTGCTCATGCACACAGAAGATGAAACGAACAAAGCGAAGGTGCAAAATCTGCAGTTTTATCCATAATGGCTGTGGAAGATTAACAGCAGAAAAGAAAGAAGTCTGAAAAATCTTTGCCTCAGAGGCACATGTGAAACTGCCTCAAGTTTTGCAAATTGTTTCTGCTGGGTGCTGTCTTTGCAATCAAATAGCTTATCTCTCCTATAGAAATTTCTCTTGTTCTCTTCTGCCAGTCAATATGCACCGATGTGGAAATTGAAAAAGCCATCATCTGTTACTATCTCACTCATGCATGTGATGGTGTTTAATACAAGCACTTGGCTCTTGTTAGAAATTAGCTAAGGCCCATCTTTATCAAAGTGTACTTTAGACTGCTTGTCCACTCTGTGCTTTCTTTTCTCTCTCGTCTCTCATTTGCCAAAGATTTGTTGATCCGATAATCAGCTTTCTGCTAAATTAACATATTCAGTCCCTTAAAACAAAACTGAAACCATTTTCTAGGCACAATTTGTGAGAATTCAGAGTTTTTACTGTCATTAGTGTCTTCGAATTGCCAAGGCAAGCTTCTCTGAGGAGATACTAATTTGCACATTTGCAGCTATTACTGACTAAAAAAATGTGTTTTATACACATAAAACAACAGAGACATTTCTCCTTCTAAAAATAAGAACAAGCAGGTAAATCAAGGTTCAAACAAAACATTTCCTGTAATGTCACCTTTTAAATCTGAAGATGTCATCATCACAGCGAGGATGAATGCTAGAGTGCTGTGCCGCCTTTTACTCCAGCAACAAGTAAAGTTGTTTCTAAAAATGTGCTCAATATAGAGTCAAGGGCAGAGTCTATTTTTGTAGAAGGAGAGGATTCTTGCTCTCTTTGTTGTTGAGAAAGTTTGAAAAGGCTAAAAGCACTGGAGTTAGTGTTGCGTATCTAAAGATGAAGGCAGATTTAGCCAGGGTTTTGGACCAGAGTTTGTCCAACAAAGAGCTGACGATAGAAAGCAGCTCCTGTAGTATTTTGTACCTTAAACATGTGCAAACCTTTCTTTTATAAATGGATTTTTTTCTTCAGCTATCAACAGTGATTAATGTCTTTATTCTCAACTTGTGTTCTTAATCTATCTTAAAGTGCTGTGTGAGCCGGTTCATAATGGAAGTGCATTGTCTGACACTATCACATCGCTGAGAATAAATTTCTCGACTCTCTTGCTGAATATATTGAGCATGTCTCATTGATTCATGACTGCCAATATCATTACTATCATTTAGACATACATTTCCGGTGCTCAGTGAATATGGAGCTTGTCAAGGGCAGCTATTATGGTGATGTTACACTGAAAGTGACCTGGCTGTGAACCGTCAGCGTTATCTGTGGATTAATTACTCTGCCCTCTCATCCTCACTCTACCTGTGTAGGGTGAGGATGAGATTGCGTCTTCTCCCTTTGTCCCATCTTTCCTCTGAATATAAATGTGTTCCCCATTCAATGCCTCACCATGTACCTCCAGTAAGAAGCAGAAAATTGTTAGCACTTAAATACAATTGGAAAATCTGTGGTGTTCCTTTTTCTTCTCTTTAACCGTGATATTCTGAGCCAGCCGCAGTAAAAACAGTGAATGTGTGAATCTGTCAGTGGTGATTGTCATCATCGTCCCCCTGATGGGAAATTCAGAAACATGGAGCTGTGCCCATTGTTTTCACTGAGAGCGGCACAGGGAGCATTAACCTAACACAGGAAGCTCTGCATGCCTCTGGCTCTCCAACACAAACATTTACCCTGCATGCATACATACGTACACGTGCGGCCATAAAATGCGTGCATTCATGCATGACGACACTGCAGGTAAACACCCACCCACCCGACACACATGCCAACATACTACTGTTTCTGTTCTTGCATGCAAATGACAGAGATACAGTTAGAATTCAGGTTGTGTTTTGATTCTGATCTTTCCGGCCTGTTATGTTTATCTGTTAATTTTATCTTTGTCCTTTTGTGGCCGGCAGCATTTACTGTTTCACACGACTCCTCGCAGTGTGAAAGCAAAGAATGAGCAATCCCTTATCACACCACACCGAAAAAGTATTTTATATCCTTTTGACAATGATGGCATATGAAACCTGTAATGGCATTGATCATATAAGCAGATTTCGCTGGTACATTTCTTGGAATCAATCCTTAAATGTCTGCTGAGGATACAGCTCTCACTGTTTCTCACCATCACAACAACTTGTTCAAAGGCATCTGCTGCCTATCAATCTGTCTGATAAAAACATAAATCTACTATTAAAAGAAGAAATACAGATATTTCAACAAACATCTGAAGGCAAGACAAAGCTTATCTAAATATGAATTCTCAAGAATCCCTCAAATGAATTATCCTTATTTGTCCTGTGATATAGAATACAGTTTTAATATCTTAAGTAATATAATTCATTTAAAATTGTTCTGCAACGAGACTATTTCCTTATGAACACACAAACACAGCATACTGTATATACTGACATACAGTATACTGCAAATAACCATTTCATCCAGTTTGGTTGTTAATCTTAACCTAATCAGACTAACACCCCCATATTTTTGATTAGTTTACTGAAGCCATATATTTAAAATGGCAAATCAAGTACGTGATTTCAGCATAGTATTCATGTATAAGTTACTGCATATCAATGCCACCATGCATTGCGTACAATATCCTCTAGTTGAGTCCAAGTATAATATTATGAAACTTACCCAAACCCCAAGTACATAAATGTCCATCTAATTAGAAATGTGTAAAAAACTTACCATGGATTAAAGAGCAGGAGCCCACGAGCAGATGAAAGGCTCGTTTATTTTGTGATGTACTTCTGGTAAAGTCAAGAATAATCAAATAAATTCTACTTACATTTCAACTGTAAAACACACACAAAGAACTCTCATTTCAACCTTGACACATCAGATGTTTAATGATTGTAATCAGTCAGAGGAGGGAAAATAGGAATATTTTCATGAATGGAAAGAAATTTGACACTGAGCAAGATATTAACTACCATTAAAGGTAATTAATAATTGTAAAATATCTACAGCGAGACCAGTAAGATCAGTAAGAGTAAAAACTTGCATGGAGTATACTGGAAAACAAAACAACACAGCATAGGGTTGAGGTATCATTGTTAACTCTTATAAAAGATTTACTCATCCCTCCTACAGAAATGAATATATCCAGGTCTATAATTATACATTACTTATGCATTATTTACCCTTGGTATTAAGGATGCAAAAAAGTAGTTCTGCAAATGGTATTTCTGAGGATGTGTTGCTTATTAAGTTTAGAAGAAATTCAACCTGCCAACACGGACGATGATGCAATTCTACACTGCAATCATCGAGTCCATCCTCACCTCCTCCATCACCGTGTGGTACGCTGGAGCCACTATCAGGGACAAACAGAGACTGCAGCGTGTTGTGCGCTCTGCTGAGAAGGTGATTGGCTGCAGACTCCCATCTCTGCAGGACCTGTACACCTCCAGGACACTGCGGCGTGCAGCCCGGATCTCAGCTGACCCTTCTCACCCTGGACACAGTCTGTTTGACCTGCTCCCCTCAGGCAGGAGGCTCCGGTCCATTCGCACCAGAACCTCTCGCCACAAGAACAGTTTCTTCCCCTCTGCTGTTGGACACATGAACAATAACCACATGACTGTCCCCGCCACTAACACATGACCCTACGCTGTGTCACTGCATCATTTCATGTCTGGCACTGATCACCACCTGCACTCATGTATATATCTTTCTACGTAGCACTCATAATTCTTATTCTCATGTATATATGTTTGGCACTGATCACCACCTGCACTCATGTATATATCTTTCTACGTAGCACTCATAATTCTTATTCTCATGTATATATCTCATGTATATCTCATGCACATATCTTTCTTTCTACATAGCACTTTAATTCTTATTGTCTGCACTGAAGCACCGCAGCAATTTCCTAATGTTGTAAACCTCAACATCTGGCAATAAACCCATTCTGATTCTGATTCTGATTCTGATTTATACATTAGAATTGCCTAAATTTGGATATACGTTCTTAAGAAATATTTGATTTCTCTTTAATATAATGCACCCTAAATGGTACTTGCTTTGTGGTGCCCAAAGTGCCAAAAAATAAATAAATAAGTGAAAATAATAAATAAGTGAAAAGTCTCTTTCCATAAATCATGAACATGCTGTGAGCTGTTTCATGTATTCAAGTATTTTCTCTTTTACTACACCTGCCAACAACTTCACTCATTCTGCAGATTAAAGCCCCTGTAGACAGCAAAAACAAAATAATAAAGCATAAAATAAAAATAAAGCATAAAAATGCTCACAATAAGGTCTTTGGAAACATGTCATGATTTCTGGAAAGAGACATGCCTGCTGAGTTTTTCAATTGCATTTTTATGGTGTTTTGAAGACCACAAGGTCTGCCATCTAGTTCCATCTTAGAAGAGGCAGCTGTAGTTCAGGAATCACTGGAGTTCATTTCTTGGGTGTGGTCTGGCTGTACACATACCATGCGTGGAAAAACTTATTTAAGCAACTCAGGGTGCTGTCCACTTAACCACGCCTGGACGTGGCATGCAGCAGCCATACTTGTCAAACAAACTGGACTTTGGGATTATACTCAGTTGCAGATACGGACTGCAGCGCACAGAGTCATCATTCCTGTAATGCTTCTTTAAAATCTGACTGAAGGGCACATGTTCAATCAGTAAAGTGTAGTATCACAATGTGTCACAAAAAACAGCAGGCACGCAGACATCTACACACAGATCCTAGCACTTGCTGTCCAATGATGAAATTTACATCTCAGATATAAAAGGATCCTTTTCCATGTGAAAACCAAAACACACATTCAACAGAAGGGCGATATCTCCAAAAACGGGAAACCTACGTCAAAAATAGTCTAAACAAGAAGCACTCCAAGACTGCAAACCTCCACTGGGGCAGCTCACTCTCTGGGCAGTATTTACTTTTAAGGGAATCGTATTGTTTTTTGTATATTCATTTTGTGTTCTTTATTATTTTTAAGCATAATTTAAGAGGTTTGTAGTGCAGTAAAAATAACATATTTGGGGGCCAACATGAAAGAAAGGCAGATGTAAAATGAAAAAATGAGGTCAGAGGTCAAATGTGACATGATATTTGGATACAAACTCTGACGGGATACTTAGAACCCCCATATATCATTCCCTATATGGCTATATGTTGTCAATACAAACATTGGATGTAAGAAACATCTTACTTATGATTGGTCTATTGACCTTGAAGGAGAGGTCAGAGGTCGCTTTATAAGGTACGTATTATTCGTTGACAATAGCACACTTGTAAAAATCATAGGTTCTAAGTTATAAGGCTTTTTGTCAGTTTTCGATGAATAAATCGTTAAGCTGACTCTGAAGACCTTGAAGGACGTAAGCCAAGTTTAAAAGGATTGTTGACATGAGTCAAGTCTACACCTCTGCAAAGTGTTATCAGATTCCATTTAAAACTTTTTGAGCTATTGTGTTTACAGACAGAAAGAATGACATGTATATATGCATGCAAATGCTACCCCCTTGGCAGAGGTACAGTAATAAATTAATAGCTGCACATGTTCGGTAAAAAAAATGGACTTTTTTTGGAGTGGTGATCCACTCTTTTACCACACTTTACAAAATAGGTGAAAACTGTTAACCACCAAACTCTTTGGCTATCACCATTTCCAAGCTGTTTAATTAGAAACACACTAGCAGGTAGCCAACTGTTGCCTCCTTCAGTTTAGGAAACCTAATTTCCCATATCCTTCAAATATTTCAGATCTTACTGGTAAAAGAGAGTCTGATAAAATTCACAAAACAGCAAAGTGAGATTACTGACAAAACCCCACTAAACTCTGAGAAAAGATCGTATCTCTACCCTCTAGTCTCTCTTTCTCATGCCGTCCTCCTCTAACGCTGACGGATATCCAGCACTACGTCTTCACTCAGCCGTGCACACTTGCCCTCCCATTTCCCTGCTGAGAGGTCAGTGCTGTTCGTGTCTGCTGGAAAGCTTTCACAGGAGCCTCATCTTTAGCTACTCTGAGCTAACAGCAGGTAGTTTTGCTGTTGCCTCTATTTGAAGTGATTCATTTCATCCCTTGACTTTGAAGTGTACAATGAAGGAACATTTGTAGTGTTGCCGAGTGTTGATTCAGAGAGAAACACTTGTTCTCAGTAGCTCCAAAATGATGGCAAACGCATGACTTTTGCTGCTGAGGTCCCGAACGTGTTTCGGGGTTATTTCAGAATGTGTATCTGCTGCGTTGTTGCCCTCTAAATGACCTTTTTTCTAGTCTGCTAAGCACAACTGGATTGAGTATGATATCAATCCTTGGACTGCTCTGCTACACCAATGATAAATAGTAATAATTCCCACTTTTGGGGTATGTGAAAATGATAGCATGGATGAATGGCATCCCTGCTGCCTTTGGGAGCAGAGGACCTCAGAGGTTAGCATCAAAGCATTTGGGTCCATGACTCTCGGGTTAATGTACTCTAAATCTCTCCAAGGCAAACAAGTGAAAAAATGCCATTTGGATCTACGCATTCACAGGCATGCAGGGAGCTGTATTTCACTTTTTACGATTTTCATCAGACGCTGATTTTCAGCACTTGTTTTGGAACTTATCTGAAGGTAATAGCGTCCTCGGTTGATTAACTTTATTAGATCTTTACCCAGTGGCCTCATTCTCTGTGCCTGTAATGCCGACTGATTAGGTGGGAACTGCAGGGCACCAAATTGCAGAGAAGGATAATGATTTACATGCGGGAGTGATGAGAAAATGGTATTAGAAGTTTTGAAATGTTATTAAAAATGTCAGTTGTAGACCTGGATACACATACAGCAGGTGCAGATAGAACAAGAAGAATCAGAGGAATCCTAAAGAGGCATTCATGTGTCACGGTGTGCAAACAATTTAGAAGCACAAAATCCACATTCACAGGCACAAACCCCGTGCACTTGAAAACACTGCACTTCAGCATGTGCGTTTACTGTATACACTGCCTCTCTGTGACTTGCACAGTGTGCATGTCTTTGTTAGAAGAGTGTTCATGAGTCACCACTGTCTTTACCCTAAGGCTCAGCATCCAGCCAGCTGAAGGAGGGGATGCATGTTTTATTTTTGTCTCTCTAATATGGCGTGAAGACATCATTATCTCGTAACGTTTTTTTTTCCCAGAGCTTTTATTGTTTAAAATGGCACTGAATACGTGTATAACTTAAACTGTTTCATCATTAGACGTTCAATCCAGCGTGCGTCATTAGGAAAGGGTTTTGTTATTGCGAGCCTAAGCAGCGTGTGGCTGTATGAACCCTCCTCGGAGAACGAAGGATGTTATCTTTTCTGTCATGCTCATACCAGCACTGCCCATGGGGAAGAGGTGAGCATGCAAGGAACTTGGCTGATTGAGGGCACAGGGCACAGAGGCGAGCTGTGCACTGCTATGGCTGCCTGTGAATACTAAGGATGTCTCACAAGAGAATCTTTTGTCAGCGTCAGCGCCCTTTGAGAAGAGTCATAAATAGCACAGGGGGTGTGAGATCTTGTCTACATTCCTGCCATATCATCAAGATTTCCTATTTCAGTGTTTAAAACCTTTGTACTTAACAAAAACTCATACATATAATCGATAAATTATGTAAAGCTAAAAATTTTCTAACTTTCTGACACGGTGAGGGGCGATCATATTAAAAATCGCCACATTTCGAAAGAATTTCTCATGAAGTCACAGTTCAGGTGACTATAAGCCCTCAATTTTAGCTACATTTTGATACATTTTTTCACCTTTTGGCTCTGTTCGATGAAAGAGCCTTCTTCTTTTGCCTGCTCTCTTTAGGGGTTGCCACAGTGGATCATCTGCCTCCCTCACCCTCACTCCCTCTAACCCTATCCCAGCCATCCTCCTCTGTCGCATCAACCCTCTGCATGTGTTATGGTCCTGGGTGTTTGACCCACCTCTTTGAGTTTGGGGCTTTCACGTTCTTTTGGAGATTATGTATCGGAATTTCAGGAGCAGGACCAAGCATCCAAACACACTCCTTCCGGTTGTCATCTATATAGGTTCGTGCCCCACCCTCCCTGCCTCCTTGTTCTCCATTCTTTAACTTCTTCACTTCTATTTAGTACATGGGGATCTGCCAGGCCCGGGAGCCATCGCCAGTCCTCTTCGATGCCTTCCCCAAACCGCAGCTCAATTCATGTCAAAGCATTCACTTTTACCTACTAAAACGCTGTTAAACCTAAAATGAGGACGTGGGCCCAGCTAGTGAATTTATTGTTAAATATTTTCTGTTTGTCAGTTAGTTTGCTCATTATTTATGCTGTCATCTTTGTGTTATTCCTTAGCATTTTCAGTCTTCAGTGTTTAGTTCCATTTACTTTCTCTGTTTCCTATCTTATTCATTGTTCCTGCATTCTCCATTTAGTTATGGTCCTCACTTCCTGTTTTATTTTTATAGTTTCTCATTTCTAGTGTCTTGAGTTTAATTCACTTCCTCTCCTGTGTAATTGTATTTGATTACTGTGACTCTTGACCCTCCTGTGTCCACTTCCCCATAACGACTTTGTATGTAGGTAAGTTTATTTAAATAGTGCTCTTCACAGACACAAAGGTCACAAAGTGAGACAATTAAAACACAACTAATATCAACGGAGAGCCTTTAAACCAGAAGACAAATAAATAAATGAATTTACCGGTAAATAAGTTTTTCAAAGACTCCACAGAGTCAGCTAAACGAAGCTGGAGTGGTAAACCGTTCCCGAGGCTTGGAGCCACAGACTGAAAAGCTTTGTCCACCCAGTTTTTTTCTTGTGTGTACTCAAGCTCTTCCTTTGTCTTTTGTCGCAGCATCTGTTAACCTCCTCTCTCTGTTTCCAGACAGTTTGGGAGTTTGTTTAGTTTTCTGATAGACTTTGTTTATGAACTTTTCACCAGCCAAAATAAAGGCTCACTTTTGATTCTGCACTAGATCCATGAGCCTTCTCCATCTTTTATTTCTGAGCTTCATATTCACCACCTGTTGTCCAGAGCATCAACTACTGGTTCGAACCATCTCAACCCTGCCTCTTTAAGTCACCAAGTCCAAAGGGCTCAACCTGAGCTCCCTCTCTGATCTACGCATGTCTAATCTTCTCCTGTCTTTTTTTTGTCAGTGCCGCCGTCAACAAACCATACAGCGTGGTAGGTCTCACTACCATCTTGTAAATATTCCCTTTCACTCTTGCTGTTCTCTTTCTGTCACAAATCATCCCTGACGCTCATCTCTACCCTGTCTGAAGAGTGATATTTTCTAGCAGAAACACTGTCTAGTGTCATCTTAAACTCTCCTCACATGTAAAATGAAATCCACTCAGCTTTTTTTTTTAATCATTACTTTACATGGTTCTAAAATTGTGTTACTATCTCACTATGCCTCTACCTCTCTCTCTTCAAAGACTCACATTTACCAGTTAGCAAAATATCAAATGAAATTTGGTATTTATTTTAAATTCCTAGTCCTGCTTTCCTCTGAGGCCAAAAAAAGAGTTGTTCCCAGGGCTTTTATGTCTGTGCTGGATTATGTTGACGTTATTCGTCTGCAGGCATCCTCGCGGTGTTTACACAAGCTTGATGGATTCATCACAAAACTCAAAACTCTTGCTGTTGCACATTGTATGCTTGAAGTGGATGAACTGTTTTGTCCTCTTGTAAACTCATGAACAAGAACATTTGGTTTTGCAGAGCCTACAGAGTTATATCCTTCAAAAAAGTATACAAAAAATATGTTTTTGGTCTTATGGATGAATTACAAAAACGAAGGGGACTTTTAAAGATGCTGCTTGGGATCAGTAGCAAAAATCTGTTCAATCTTAGTGAGTTTGTCTCACCAAATGACTAGAAGAAGCAGTCACATCTGTCTGCAGCTGTATGCATGACCCTTATTACCCCTGTTTTATGCTTAGTTGATGTTTCAGATCCATTTGCATACGTGTTTAATGTGAATACCTGTGTGCACACTGGATGTGTATTGCACATAATCCTGATTGAGCTGCTGCCTACAACTTAGTGAGTGCTCTTGCAAAGAAGATTAGATTAAAAATATAATCATAAATGATAGTAACAATGAAAATGGCACCAAAATCAGTTTCACTGAACTGTGAATATTTGGGCCTCAAATGGATTTGTGATTATAATATATGAATATGTAAGCGTGTTAGCGATAAAGGTTCAGGTCAGGGAGAATTTGCAGAGGTAAGAAAATGGGAGAAGCTCCGGGAGGAGCATCCTTACTTTTTTGCCAAGATTTTAGGTCACAACATCAGAAAAGAGTTAGGCCAAGAAAAGAGTTTTAGATAGGAATACGCTGTGTATAAATAGGTATACTGCACAAAGGTACAACGCTAGAAATCTCATTGGTATTCCATACAGGTTCAGTAAAGGTTTGAAATACTTTTTAGACTCTTTCTGCTCTACAGTAACAAAGCTAAGTAACTCAATAACCTCAATCTCTTCCATGCACCCACACTGGTAGACACACATGAACGACAACGCAGGAATCCCGACTCTCCCTCCTTTTCTAATGGAGCAGCCACCCAGTGCGTCAGTAACCTGATTACCCCAGCTGTCAGTCTGAATAAGGCCAGGCTTCGGGATCCTCCCGTTGTCTGATCCTCACTACAGGATAGAAGCAGTCCTCCTTGAGATTTTGGAGCAGAGCAGGACGGACACAATCACAGGGAAGGGAAAGAACTGGTAGGACCAGAAAAAGCCAGCAGGTAAGATGCAGTAGTTAAAACTTTGATTCTGGCTTCTTTGGTTCTGGTAAGTCTAAGTTTCTTAAATATTTGGGAGAAGATTATATTTTAAGGTAGACACATTATGTTTTATATTTACAGTATAAACACATGTGCTTCTTGCTCTATCTAAACCTGAGTTACCCTTCCAGATTTCTTTGGGAGTATTCACTTTTAGGCTTTGCATAACTAAATAAATGACTTGAACTGATGATAAAAACGGAATTATTTATTTTTTTAAAAAGGCTGCATGTGTGGATAAAAGCAAGTGTAGGAGTATCAAAGTGAGCAGCCAGTTAGTAAGGGGAGGGCTACAGGATACAACTAGTGGGTGGACCTTGATTATTGTTTCCGTGCACAACAAGTCTCTCATTTGTGCCGTCTTTACCTCAAAACAGGAGAACTTTGAATGACTTTGAATAAGCTGCTGCGCAGAAAGATTAACTGATCCTTCAACATCTATATTTTATTAATCTGCATCTTCCAGTACATCTGTTGGCTTTCCACAACTACAAGCTTAAAAACTCCACAAAGACTTTGGATCACTCTCTGGACTGACTGAACAAGTTAGAGTACGGCAGAAAAACAGTGAAGGCACTGAGCTGCACTTGGCAGCTCCAGAAGCAATGGCAGAGTGCACACCGGATGTAAACCCCACCAACGTAATCCAGAATCCAGAGGCTGACATAAAGGAGCTGAGTGAGGTTTCGGCTGAGTCTGCATCAGCAGGAGCAGCCAAAGTCAGACCTGCAGACGCGGGGCTGATTCGAAGTTTGTCCAAGTCAGACTCTGATTTGTTGGCATCGCCACTTGGAGAGGAGGATGGAGGTCTGGTTGGCCGAAGTGGGTCTGTGTCTAACTGCAGCTCTGGGCAGCCATCCATGGAGCACATGCCTTCCTTTGCCTCTGAGTGGGATGAGGTAATACTCAAGTTCTAGGGATGGGGAAAAAGTGGGAGGGTGTAGAGGACAGAGGGAGTGGTACTGTCACTATTCAGGCATGGACAGGCTTTCGAATGGAGCGTGTTAATGTCTTTAAGAGAGAGTGTGTTAGCAAGTGTGAATGTGTGAGGGGGAAAACAGAAAACCAATAAGAGAAGTAACTCTGGATTAGTGTGAAAAAAGACAAATGAGAACGGGCGAGGCAGTGCATTTCATGCTAGAGGAAGGAAGGAAGGAAGGGAGAGGGGGAGAGCGGAGGCAGCGCAATGAGAGCGATCAGGAGTCCAGCAGAAGCAGTGATAGAGTAACTTTACCCAGGCTGTTGGCGGAGAATGCCTGCGGGCGAGTGCTTGAATGCATGAATGGCTTGATCACTTGCACCGACCTCCCTGTAGCAGCCCTGGCATCCAAGACTAATTGGGCTTGTGCTGTCATTCCATATCCACTCAGTACATGTCTCAAGGGCCGACCCACGCTTCCACTGTATCCGGCTCTCTTCTGGCTCCTTTTCTACGTCTTGCGCCATCTACTTTCAGCCCAATGTGAATGGTCCTCCACCCCCCCATTATCCCCAAAAGCCTTAACTTGTGATTTCTGAGCACTTTGGAGCATCAATGCAGTACACCCTAAAGCACTGCAAAAACCACGGAATGAATAATCATTTCTTAGCAGAACTTAAATGGTTGGAGACAACGAAGACAATGGCTGACGACTGATAATATATTATTAAATTATACAGCTTAGAGGCAGAGCAGTACAATTTTTTAAAATGTCCACAGCAAAGTAGAACATATCTGACGCTTCATGCCTGGTGATTATTCCCCATCACAATAATAACGTGAAGGATTTTAATCAGATTATCAGATTAAGTTTTGGCATAGTGCCATATGTCATCAAACCCAGCTGATATCTTGGCTAGCAAATGGTTTAAGTCGAACTGAAATGGCTCTTAAGAAAAGGCTTTAGTTGTCTGCAATTTATTTGGGGCACTCAGTTCTTCCTGCTTGCATGAATTTTTTGCTATCAGTGCTTAAGCAAAAGCTATTGGCTCCACTGATAATTACAACTTGACCGATTCGTTTCTTAAAAATCAATCTTTTTTATGCAAAACAGAAGAGAAACTACAATTGGGCAGCCAAATGAGCAATACGAAACCCTTTATTTTGTGGATACTCTTTCATTACATCCACTAAGACTTTATATAAAAGATGGATCTAAAAAGTCACTGTAATGCAAATGTGCATTCCTTAATGTCCAGCAGGGAAGAATGGTTGCAAAACAAGGTCACATTATACACATGTCTTTGAGGAAACACTGCTTCTGCTCTTTTACTCAATTTTATTTTTATTTACTCATTTGCTAGCTTCAAGTGTTATTGAATACATCATCATGCTCAAGTTGTAACTTGTGGGTCCAAAAAGAAGGTAAAGCAGGATATAGTATCCTGTAACTGTTAGATCTCGCTTGTTACATCCAGTTTAAAGCCCATAGATCAGCTAATGTTTCACAACAGGACTTCACTTAACATTGGGTCACATTGTGCTCACTACATCCATCTTTTATATTCAGTCTGTCATCCATTATTTTTGGTTAGGCTGGGACTATTCCAAAGTCCAGCATCTGAAGACACTGCTGTCAGGTTACAGTTATCCAAAAAGAAAGTTTTCCTCACATTCTGCTCTCTGTGATTGTAAACCAATGCCTGTGATTCTTGTTTTCCATATATTATCAGTTGTAAGTAAATCTAACACAAAACAAAGTAAAATTCATTTTTAAGATTTTAGAATTTGTAACGTGCACCAGAAGGACAGCACTTTTTAGTTTCTTTTAGATTTCACTGATTTCATAATTTTATATATCTAATTATTTAAGATTGCAAATTCAAAGAAGACTTATGTTTGTATGTATGACTTTTAAATGACAATTAAACACAAAATGCCTTCCCTTGATGTCAATGATGGCCCTACAGGCTCCAGAAATCACGACTGCTTCCTAAAAGTTTAAAAGCCTTTACTGTTATTTTAAGTGTATGTATACTGACTGCACTGGAAAGTGCCATATGCCTGTTGGGGAAATCAGTTTTCTTTTCATTTTTTCTTCTATATTTGTAATTAATTTACAGCACTTTAAGCTTTTCTTAAAGAATGCTCAGAGTGAGTTGTTACAGTAAACGTTGCCTAAATCTGTCTCACTGTGACCATCAGTAAGACAGCTGACTTGTTTGTCCTTTTCTTGACTCAGTTTCGAGCCTGTTTGGACTTGATTCAATTTTAAAAGATTTATCTTAAACTAATCTTGCCTCATGTTTTAATGAAAGCATTTTAAAAAAATATGTTCACATTAAAAACGTATGGTTTGTACCATATGTTACAACAAGGGCTGCAATGAAGCAGTTTAGGGGTCCGAGACATCTTGAACTTGGATCTCTCTCTTTGTCAGCCCTGCATGCCCTGTGCCTGTTCTCCACTCCACCCCTGTTCTCTGACAGGCCTGTTTACCCAGGCTATGTTGGGTGGGGTGTCCTGTTCTCAAGGGCATCCTGTTTTGCAGCTGTCCTGGAGTGTCTGTTTCTCTTCCACATGTCAAGGGATTTGTTTGGGTTGGGGATATGGGTGTGGGTGAGGCTCAGGGCAAAAGTTAAATCAGTTTGTGCATACATGTGTTTATATACACTATGTGTATATATACAATAGCACCAACACTTAGGGAGACTTACACCACATTTTTATTGCATTAGCAAATAAAAAACAGCTATCAAAGGCATTACATTAAGCACAAAATGTTTGTTATGCTTAAGTTCAAATAAGGACAAAAAAGTACTTGGATGCTCTCTGTTAGCATCAAAGTCATAATATTTTAGTCTTTGCTTTCTGTGTTTTTACTTGTAGATCAGCTTGACAGCTTTCTGTTAATAGCTATGGTGAAGTTTTTCCATCATGTTTCAGTCAGGAAAGCTTTCAGTTCATGCAGACAAGCATGTCAACAAGCTGGCTTTTTTCTCTCCCTTAGGTGCTCTAAGGACTCTTTAAGAGTCTCTTTTGAGTCATCATCTTGATAAAAAAAAAAAAAAGAAGAAGCTTATTTTGGTTGCTGCCCTTAAAATGCAGAGTTCATGATTCCTTCAGTGAATAGATACAAGTTCACCTGAACACTGCCTCAAACCTGCATGCATCCACCACCTTGCTTTGTCATAATGTGCCAAAGCAAGGTGGCCTGACTGAAGATTCCCCCCCTGGCTTTCTCCATACCAGCTTTCTAGCATTAGATCCTTGTAGGTTGAATTTAAAACCATCCAAAAATAACACAAGTTTTAAAAAGGCTTACTGTGCATGTTCTTTTGCAAATTTAATCCTTGCTGCCTTATTCTTTAGGCCTACAAACGGTTTCTGTCATATCACTCTCCCTCTGTGCTTGCTCTTTCTACTCAAATGGCCTGTGAGCTGAATTTGTCTTGTTATTCCTGTTGATGCGTGATATGATTCTTGTGTTTACCAAATTTGCAGTTGCTAGGCAAAGATCTTTTATAGTAAATGTACAAAACCAATGACCCTATGAAATTGCCTTATGGATCTTTCTGAAAGTCTGCTGATCCAATTATTGAGCCAATGTATGTCATAATGCAATCAACCACCACATTAAACATGAAAACATCAATGCAACGTACCAGGCCTAGAGGGGGACTGGGCTTCAGGTCATATAAATAAAATCACTTTTGTGGCAGTACATGCACACAAAGAAAGCCAAACTGTGTACACATACTGGCATTCAGATGATCTCATTAAAAAAAGAAACCTGATACATTTAAAACATTATTATATCTGGTATGTTATATAATTATAAAGCATTTTTTGTTCTCCTTTATTGTGAAAAGACTTGTTATTCTATAAAAGTTTTATTTAAACAAAGGCAGGCATTAGTTTTTGTGATGAGAAAGCTTTCCTTTCTGATACTGTGGATCAAAAATCTTCAGATTAGCCATTAGTTCAGCACTTAACGTTGTTGGTGTAGAGAGTGATACTACTGTGTAATGCTTTGACGCATACAAATCCTTGTGGATTTGTCTGTAGTGTGATTAAACTAAGCTTTAATTAAGGAAAATACTCAGCAGAAAACCTCAGAGCCCTGAAATGGCAGACATCTGCAGGGTGAGTGGTGCTGCTGCATCTGTTGTTTCACATTTATGACATGAATCATAATGTCCTGTGCTTGTCCTGTCAGCTGTTGCTCGATTACTAAATGATATTGCTGACATGTGCCTAGGACTTGCACCCTTCATCAGAATTTCTGCCTAAAGTAAGATTGTTTTGACTCCATATAATTTTATTTTATTGAAAATTCATAAAACAGATGAACAATTACATTTCCTGCATCCTTCATATTTTTGTAATTGTCCCAAATTCAGTTTAAATATGTAAACTGTATTAGTCGATATACCTTGGTTGTAAAGTTGTTTTATTTCCTTTCTGTCAAACACAATAACCACAGGTGAGGGTTTTTTTTCAATGTTTAGAACAGGTTTCATGACTTTGTAATGAAGTATTTCCTTTTGATTTTCTAAAATATTTTTCCTTTGTGAATTTGACTCTGTTAGCCACTTCTCCATTTTAGTTCTTTCCCACTACAAATAAGCTGTAAGACCAGGAAATGCTGCCTGCTTCACTGTCACTCTGGAAAGCTGAGGAATATAACAGCCGGGTGTTCTGAGAAACCGTCCTACTTTGGCAAATTGTAGGCTACCTGTAGGCAAATTTGACTTCTGACAAACCCTAACCATAACCATAACAAATATTCACAATAGCTTAAAAAAATGAAGTAAATTTGGGTTTTGTGTTGTGCGCATATGCAGAGCATGCGCAGAAACAAGGGGTAGGATAGTTTGTAAGGTAGGATGGATTCCCTCACCTAGTGGGGGTGAGGGGTCATAGTTTGGTCCCGCCTTCACTGTTGTGATTGGTGTGGGGGTAGGGACAGGCTTAGGGAGTCGGGGGGTTCCCCGGAGGCATCTTCCTTGGGGGGCTCAACCCGGGGTAGCGGTCATGTCCGGTTAGGGGCTCTGTTGGTTCTCAGGTGACTGTTTCCTCGTGGCTGCGTGCAGCGGGGCTAGGGGAGGGTCTGTGCTGACGGACGTGGGTTACTGACCTGGTAGCCTGGCTGCCCCTGGGTGGGTCCGGGATGGGCGTGAGGTTCTGGGGGCGCTCCGTCTCTGGGCTGGGGCCCTGGCCAGGCCTCGGGGGATTGGGTCCTGGTTGGTGTGTTGCCAGGGTTGTGGGCGGGTGGGTGCATGGGGGCCCAGGTGCCGCCGGTGCGTCGAGCCACCTGGGGGGCACTTCAACTGGTGGGGGAGATTGTCACATCTTGCAGGAGCTTTCCTCTCTTCAGGAACTCTCTCTGCAGGAGGGGGAGATACAGGAGAGGTGGAGGAAGATCTCAGCCTGGGCATCTATTGTCTCATGTAGTCTGGAAGATGAGTGGATGGTGGGGTGGGTGCAATTTTCTCTGTGGTGGGGTTGGGTGGACTGTCCCGGGCCCTGTGGGGCCGGGAGGTGCTGCTGCACTGGGCCCCGGTCTGGATGGGCCTGGGCCCCCTTTCCCTGGCGGGTCGCGGAATATGGGGGTGCCTACTGGGAGGGGTCACTTGCCCCTCCCTTCCTTCCCTCCCCATCTCCAGCTGCCTCCCTCTTCCTGCTCCACCACAACCACCCACACATGCAGGGCCTTGGAGTAGGGGTATGTCACCAGGGTGCAGAGGAGGCTACCCCCCCCCCCCCCATTCTCTGCGGCCTGCTGGAGCGGGGGGGCTAGGAGGAGGAGTTGGACGTCCAACTGCGGTCTGGAGTGTGGGGCCTCCCTGCTGCTGCGGAGTCGGGGCGGTCTGCCTCTCCCCACCGCAGGGAAAAGGGTAACACCACCTGGGTCTGGGTGCAGTTCCCCCCTCCAGGGGCAAGGGTACCTAGACCTGGTTCGTAGAGTACGCTTGGGGAGTGTGATCGTGTGTACAGCGTCTCTTTATGTCTGTCTCCACGTTGGTTGAGTGTGGAGTAAGTGCATATGAGAGCATGAGGGTGGGAATGGATGTTTGTATCTGTGTGTGCCTGTATGTCTGTGTCTATATGTCAGGTTGGGTATCAGACGCCACCTCTCTGGGGACATCTCAGGCCCTCCAAGGTTTGGAGGCCTATCTCCCACCACCACCACTTCCCCTGCCAGTGGCGGACTCCCTCAGACATCGGTGCGTTGGTGGTTCTTTGTGTCTGGGGATGGGCGTCCAGGTACACACCGGCTCACTCCTTGGCGGCCGCTTATCGGGGCCAGGAGCCTGGGGCTCGGTCACTCAGGCGCAGCTGGCTGCCGGCGGAGCTCACGGGCGCGTCACTGCAACTCCCCCTGGCTTCTGCTCCGCGGCTGCTGAGTGAGCCCTCATCTGGGACTCTCCTCAGCTCTTTCTGGGACAGTGGCGCAGCTGCCCCTCTGTTGGTCTTCCTTGGTCTCTTGTGTTCTGGGGGCCTCTGGATGTCTGGAGCCTGGATCTCCTCCATGCCTGCTTCATGCCCTGGAGGACGGGGCTGTGGCTCCCCACACCCTCTAGCAGATCATTACATGAAGGAACCTTTTAAAAAAAACAAGCGCGTCCATGCTCACAGGTGTACACACGGGTGATCACACCCACAAACTACACCCTTTTTGGCTTCTACCTCAAAGCACACTGTGTTCTGTTGATCTTATGTGCTGCACAATAATGTTTAATATTTAGTATTTACTGTCATATTCCCATATATCATTGTGATGTTGTTTATTCTATTACTCTTGTTCTCTTCTGCTTGTTTTCTTTTTTCTTTCTCAACAGGTGATCCAGGTGATCGATATATGCATTTTTTCCCTTTTTTTCCCCTGCCCATTCTGTTGGTTTTTGTTTTTTGCCAAAAATAAATAAATAAATAAATAAAATAAATAAATAAATAAATAAAAAGACTTAATTAACAAAAAAAAAAAGAAAAGAAAAAAAAAGGATGGATTCCCAGGACACCGGCATTAACTTCAACACCACTGATGACAGCAAAGTTTGAACTACTTCTGATTTGTGGTGTCTTGTAAAACAAAATTCAAGTTCAAATTTGGTTTTAATTGTTTGTGTAAAACAAAATTACTTATGCATACATATCTAGGTTAAATCTTACAGCCCAAATTAGCTAAACTAGTAGCTAGCTAGCTTAAAACAGGTGCAGCTGAAGTTTGCTAACATTAAAAAACAAAATGTCTCATAAATCAAATAAAATTGTAGCAAGTGTTAATATTTTATGGTAAGGGTTATGGTAATTATTATTAATTGAGAATAATTTAAATGGCTTGTAAGTGGTGATATTTATTTTAAAACCTGATTTACACTTTTTTTTCAAGCACAACTATATGTTTTATGAACATCCCACCAAATCTAAATATTCCAGTACATGATTTTATGTCAGCATCCTGCACTATTTTTGTTTGAATGTATATTTTAATTATACAGGAACAAGCAAGTTTTTTCTTCTTTCTTTGAGGATAGGGAAAAAAGCACTAGCCTGTTAATAAAAAAAAAAAAAAAGATTATCTGTCAGTGATGTGATTTGAGCGTCTACGTTAAGCTTCAAAAATGCATCTTAGACTACATCTTGTAGGCCTTAATAACATTTATTAATAACTACTCAAAGATAAACTACTATCCAGTTTTACCATTACTGTTCCTGTAAAATTAAACAACATTTTTAAATTGGTTTGATGGTTATTATCAGTAGCAGGCATTTAGCAAATTTCTCCCAGTAAACTGACTACTTTCACCTTTTACTACTTTTACATGTGGATTTAGTTGTGAATTTCTCCTTTTCCCTTTTTGACATAATGCTACAAATAACTTCAATTATAAAGTAATTTTCACTTCAGTCATCTTAATGTCGTTAAGGTGATTGGCATCGTCAGTACATGTGTTGAACGCTCAAAAGCCAAAGGTTAAGCAGCCACATATTGCAGATGCTTAATTGGGTTCATTTCTGCATGTACTCAAAGTTTCCCAGTGGTATTTCTGGGGTTTCAAATTATTCTGTGGTTATAAATCACACAAGCTGATGTGGCCCTCCAATATATTTTTATCTTGTTAATTTCGTTCTGTTAAATATTCACATGCTTTATGCATGTCATAAAAAAATGAAAAGGGCACAAAAATATCTTAATGTTGTAGATTACAGCTGGTGCCAAGTTTTTTACAGTATGTGCAAGCTGGTTCATAATTTATACAGTGAGCTACAGCAGAGTGAACACATTCCAAGATCTGGTTTGACAGATGTGGTACATTAATATGAGAGTAATGGTGTTTTCAGGGGGCTTGGTGGGGTGAGGCACAGTCCTGCTTCTGATGCCGTGTTGTCTGTAACATTTCACAACAGGTGTATCAGAAGCAGGAGACTGCTTCCACACTGCTTCCAAACTGCTTTTAATGCAGTTTTTGCACATGTGCAAGAGCTGAAACTATAATTCCTTTCAAAAATGGGAGTTTAAAATTTTGAAAATAGAAATTTCAGATTGTACATTTTAAGATGTCCCAAACTGTCGAGCCTAATCAGCATCCTCTCCTATTACCTGATTCCACTCTTTCCAGGCCTCCTCTAGCATTAAGATCACCACAAAAACTGTGACCTATGATCTTCATGGCATGAGTTCAGCTCCATTAGCAGGTCCATGTAGCATAGTTTTAATTATAAAACTGCACCAATTTAACATCTATGATTTAGAGTAACAGAAAAAAAAACATATTAGCACCCTTGATGTTTTGTATGTTTTCTGGTATTTCACTGGAGAAATCTGCATTTGCATAAAAGTGAACACCCTTTTTTCAAATTTGGTTGATTTTGTGACTTGGCACAGATATTTATTTGGAGGGTTTTTTTGACAAGCAGGATTGAATAAAACTTTATTATGAAAGTTACATTTAAGTGGCCCTTAAATTTATTGCAATGTGAGCTCAACCTAAGCTAGCAGCTTTCACAATAAATCTTAAAATATTTCTTCCTCAAAAGAATTTTAGAATCTTGTGAAAAAAATAGTTTCAAACCTGTTCAATATAACTATATTTACATCATATGGATTCTTAAATGATACTTGAAAAGATGAATAAGCTGAACCATAAAGGCGTTCTTGACTTTACTGTTACTATTCTCGCAGGCTTTATTTATGCTGTGTGGTTTCAGAGCTGTCAAATAAAATCCGGTGGATAGAATTATGTGTTGCTGGTCTTGTATACTGTGGAGCTGCTGGGCCATCTGTCTTTATTGACAGTGATACTGAGGCGCTAATCCTGTTTCCAGACAAGGGACAGTGAAGCAGGCAGCCTTTCTAAGTAGTCTTTTTAGTATTTCTATATTCAGCCATCTATTTCTTTGTCTTTTCTGTTCTGGATTTGCAGCCATCATTTATGCGCATTCAGACTCTGGCTCAGTGAACAATAATGCTCTCTAAAGGGCATTGTTTAGGATCATTTCACATTATCTCAAACATGTTAGCTAGTATGTAGTTTGTGGAATTTAAATGCCTACTGTTGTTACAAAACTAGCTGAACTGCAAATATTTGTATATTGTAGCATTTTTATACTTTTTTGTGTTCTTGCTGCACAGAAAAAGGGAAATTAAGAAAGGATGGTGCTGATCAAGTGTGTGACACTTGCCAAGCTTAGCTTGTCATCGGGTCTTTAATATAGCTTATACCTCTTCAGCAATGGCCCCATCTGATCAATCACAGTCATGAACAGTGTTGGTCAAGTTACTTGAAAAAAGTAATCAGTAACTAATTACTGACTACTTCCCCAAAAAAGTAATCCCGTTACTTTACTGATTACTTATTTTCTTTTTTTTTTTTTTTTTTTTTTTTTTTTTTTTTTTAAAATGACATCAGAAACAGCAGTATGCGACATTACGTGATGGCAGAGCTTCAGTTCATCCTTTGTCATTTTTTTTTTTTTTTTTTTTTTTTTTTTTTTAATAAATAGGACAGGGGGAATGAATGAGAGAGAGAGGGGGAGAGAAAGAAAGAAAACCAAAGGGGAGAAGAGACGGTGAGAAGGGGGGGGAAGAGAGACAGAAAAAAAAAAAAAAACAACTCCTGGGTCACCTGTATGGAGAAAGAAAAAACAAACAAACAAAAACAAACAGAGGAGACAGCAAACAACAAAGAGCAACATAATAATAGAGAAAACAAAGCACCATCACAATAAACTAGCTAGTCATAGATATCAGTATTTACTAAGTAATAAACGATATCGTGCAAAACGCAAGATAGACAGCGCACAGTGTGCTTTGAGGCAGCAGCCAAGAAAGCTTTAGTCCGCGTCTGTGAATACCCATGTGTGCATACCTGTGTGGATCAGCATGCTTGCATTCCAAAGGTTTCTCCATGTAATGATCTGCTAGGGAGTGTGGGGGGGCCACAGCCCCGTCCTCCAGGGTGTGAAGCGGGTATGGAGGAGATCAAAACTCCAGACATCCAGAGGCCCCCAGAACACAAGAGACCATGGAAGACCAACAGAGGGGCAGCCGCGCCACTGTCCCAGTAAGAGCTGAGGAGAGTCCCAGATGAGGGCTCGCCCAGCAGCCGCGGAGCAGAAGTCAGGGGGAGTTGCAGTGACGCGCCCGTGAGCTCCGCCGGCCCCCAGCTGCGCCTGAGTGACCGAGCCCTAGGTCGAGAGGCCGGGGGCACCCCACCTCCAAAGGGGCCCGAGCGAGCCCCAGGCCCCAGGCCCCGACAAGCGGCCGCCAAGGAGTGAGCCGGTGTGTACCCGGACGCCCACCCCCAGACACAAAGAACCACCAACACACCGACACCTGAGGGAGTCCGCCACCGGCAGGGGAAGTGGTGGTGGGTGGAGATAGGCCTCCAAACCTTGGAGGGCCTGAGGTGTCCCCAGAGAGGTGGCGTCTGATACCCAACCTGACATATAGACAGACATACAGGCACACACAGACACAAACATCCATTCCCACCCTCATGCTCTCATATGCACTCACTCCACACTCAACCAACGTGGAGACAGACATAAAGAGACGCTGTACACACAATCACACTCCCCAAGCGTACTCTACAAACCGGGTCTAGGTACCCTTGCCCCTGGAGGGGGGAATTGCACCCAGACCCAGGTGGTGTTACCCTTTTCCCTGCGGTGGGGAGAGGCAGACCACCCCGACTCCGCAGCAGCAGGGAGGCCCCACACCCCAGACCGCAGTCGGACGGCCAACTCCTCCTACTAGCCCTCCCGCTCCAGCAGGCCGCAGAGAATGGGGGTGGGAGAAGACTCCAAACCTCCCTCCACCCGCTCATTGTAGTGTTGATGCATATGTGTTCTAAGGTGCAATTAAAATTGCACCTGATTACTTATTTTCAAAAGTAATTAGTTATTTAGTTACTTAGTTACTTTTTAAAAACACGATTTACAACCTGAACAGGTGATAAAGCGATAGATCTTTCAGCCCAATTCTACTTTTTCTACATAATCCATCATACAAAATGTAATCAAATGGAAAGGTCCCTTTTTAAAACTTGTTTTATTAGTTTTAATCTTTTAACTTTATGCATCAAGCAAAAATTTAATTATATGCAACATTCTGTGACTGGAAGAGATTTGTTTAATATTTAAACCTATTTTCTGCACATTCCAGCACATAATTTTTCTTTTTTGTGTGTGTTTACACTCACTCTTTCAAATAGATGCAAGTAAAACACAGCAGAAAATAAATAAAATCAAAGACTCAGCGGTCCTTTTGCTCTATTTTCACCTGTAAAGCAGGAGCAGGGTAGGCGGAGGTTTACCCTGGTGCAGGTGTGCCGCATAGGTCAGTTGAAGATTCCGCGAGTTTCTCTGTGAATTTCCCATTACGTCGTTGCGCACTCGGTGCTTGTTTGGAAGTTTGGGGGGGGGTTTTTTCGCTGTAAAAAGAAGTTTTCTTCCCACGCACAACGGATGCTAATGTTTTTGTCACGTTTTATGGAATCAAACTTAAAGGAAGGTCAGTACTTCCACGCTTTAAACGCTGCACGCTCATACTCTCTCCCGGACTCCATGTATTATCCACTGTTGATTTTTTTTTTTTGAATACGTTTTATTGACAAAGCACAAAATACAGATATACAAATACAAAATAGCAAACACAATGTCAGGGGGTTCGTATAAAAAAGCAAAATAGACACAGTCTATTATAGAATCACATGATATTGAACAGGGAACATAGGTTTATGGTTTTGACAGCTTTTTGATTGAGAATGTTGTATGGTTTTAACATATTGTTTGGTTTCATTTAAAAAGCACCGAAAGGATGGTTTTTTGCTTTAGATTATCCACTGTTGATCTGCAGACAGCTGTTGTCACAAATGTCGCACTTGTTTACGTCACTGTCATGAGACATTCTTGCAAAAAAATCACGGTTTTAGTAAGGCAGTAACGCAGCGTTCCTACAGGAAAGTAACGGTAATCTAATTACTGTTTTTGCAATAGTAATCCCTTACTTTACTCGTTACTTGAAAAGTAATTGGATTACAGTAACGCGTTACAAGTAACAAGTATTCAATCAATCAATCAAATCAGTTTTATATTTCTATAAGCCTCAATATATAACCCGTTAAAAGTAACGCGTTACTGCCCATCTCTGGTCATGAATAAGTCTGCTTACAACAGACTGATGCATGCTACAAAGAAAGATAAATCTAGAATGTTAGAAAAATATGAATATGTTAAATATGTAGAGCCAGCAAGTATTAGTGGTGTTTGTGTGTATAATTGAAATAGTGCTGTACAGTAGTTATTAATGTGTGTGTGTGTGTGTGTGTGTGTGTGTGTGTGTGTGTGTGTGTGTGTGTGTGTGTGTGTGTGTGTGTGTGTGTGTGTGTGTGTGTGTGTGTGTGTGCTTTACTATTTTGGCAAGTGAAAATGTGCTACTATATTAATGATTTTTGCCTTTTTGAGCCAGACAAAACCAAAAAATATAACTGTAAGTTAACAGACTGCTCTGTCAGTAAGACATACCACTTGCACAGGGAAAATATGATAGATTATAATTGTTATTCAGTTAAATTGATGCTCAGTTTGAGTTTTTATTCTTTCTTCTGCAGCGCTGGTGGTGTTTGATGGTCTCAGACCAAGTAAAGAGTATGTGTAAAAATAGAAAATGCAGGCTTAGTCTAATTTAGACTAATTAATTTAGGCAAATTTAGGGTCAACAAGTAAAAATAGGGTTCCTGTTTTAGGGTTATATATTGAGGCTTATAGAAATATAAAACTGATTTGATTGATTGATTGATTGAATGAACAGGAAAAAAAGGATTTTAAGGAATTAGTTAAGGATTAAAGTTGAATTTTTATTTATTACTGATGTTTAGCAAAGATAGACAAAGATTTTAGACGTTCAAAAGAAATGTGAGACTCATTCTTGGTATCTATGAGAGGTCAGAGGGATGTCGCAGGACTGTTGACACTATTTTCTAGAGAACTGATTGGTCAGAAGGTGATGATTTTGCAGCTTTTTGTTCTCTTTTCTTAAATATAACCTGCTCTAGACCGGCTTTTTTAATCATGCTTTTAAATCTAAGCCCTTTTCGTGGGACATTTTTTTAAGGGACATAAAACATAGTAAATACACACATCTATACTGTGATAAAGATGCAGTATGTCTGCCAGCACAAAACTGGAGCTGCCTTAGCTGTTTGCTGACTTGTACTTCCCACTTTGCCTGTTGATTGGTTTTTTTGGTGGAAGGGACAGGACAACCGAATAGAATATTAATTGTCACTTTGTGCATTTGACATGTTGCGTTTGTAATAATTTCAATTAAATATAGATTTTAAATGTTTTGAAATTAATTAATTGCATTCTGTTTTTATTTATGTTTGACACAGTGTCCCCAGACAAGCAGGTCCAACAGCAACTAAACCCCCTGTAATTTTTGCCGCTAGCTGAAGTTGGGGAATTTTCCATTTTTATTGTATAAACATTAAAATATTCCATCTCCTGGTTTCCAGCAGTACTTGAGGGTCTAGAATCTCTTGGAATGTCATCACACGTGTATTTATTTCTCATCTTGTGTGCACTAAAGCACCCATGATGAGAGTTAGTATCTAAAGACTGTAGAGTAACACTCACTCAGGCTGACTACCCCAGGATAAAATTGTCCAAACCCTGGCAAATAACAGGCCTGTCTTAAAGATAACAGGCTCAGTCACCAGCATGTTAAAGTGCCATTGATTTAAGTCAGCAATGTGTTATTTGTATTGATTTGTCAGTGATATAAAGGATACACAATACATCCCAGGCTGTAAAGCAACACAACTGAGTTATTGTTACAGTTCTGATAACTGACTTTCTGCTGATGATAAAATGTAGGCTGTTGCAGAGGTGTGGTCCCTGGGTTTCGGCACCACTTGTAAAATGCACTTCACGCACACACAGTTTGATATAGCGAGATATCACGTTTATTTCTGACTATGCTTTTTGTGACAGTTCACAGTCTGGTCAGCTCCGGTCTCAGCTGTTTCAAGCTTCTCTCCTCTCGTGTCCCGTCTCACTAAAAAAGGGGAAAAACTGTCATCAGACCAAACGCCACCAGCTGTGTTCTCACCTGCCTTCCCAGCACCTTCTCCACATAGGCAAACCTGATTTCTAACGTGATTTTTGTGTTTCTTTTCCTGCGTGCAAAACGTCTCACTCACGAGTAAAGCAGCACCAAGAGATCAAAAATGACTTGATGTTATGTCTTCCTAATTAGCTCACTTGAGTTGAGCATCATCCTCTGTAGTTAAAGCGCTGCTCCTTCCATATTTACAGCAGTTTTACTGTCCTCTTATATGAATAAACATCATATCACCTGGTTTCTAATTAAATAGCTTTGTAAGTGTCTTAAATAAACTTGCAGATGGGAGCAGGTAAAAAGTTGCTTTTCTTTGAAAGGATACTTTTGGCCTTTTACCAGCAGAGGTCTTGATTCTGATTACAGTAAGGGGCATTGTTCTTGTAACGACAGCAATGCCTCTTTGCTGTTTGCTGTGTCTGAGGGGCGAGGCTCCAGTTCCACCATAAACTACAACATCATCCCCACTGCTGCTGTGTTGTAAACCTTTTTGTTGAGAAAAACCAACCAGCTTGAGTGGAGTATATTACATTTTATTCACACCTATGCTTCTAAATACATTTTGCAGTATGCACACATCTAATTTTAGATGCATGCAAGAAAAATCCTCATGCTGTTGTGCCTTCCTCCTTAGTTTTCCGTGCAGCTAAGAACAGCCTCTTTATCTCAGTATCCCCAACTGCTTCCTTTAAAATGAAAATAGGCTACAGACAACAGGAAAATAAAAATCGCAAAGCATTTCTTAGTACTGTTATTGACAGAAAGCAATCATTGGCCTGAATGGGGAGAAAAATTGGGCAATCAAGTTGCCTGATATACTTTTTTACCCACAGTTGGTTGAGAATTGTCAAACAAACATCTCTAAACCAACAAAACCTGCCTTTATATCACCCACACAGAGTGGGGGTGAGTTAAGGAGTTAAATTATTTAATCACCTTGGATTTGTGTTCAAGTCTTAATCTCCTAAATTAGATCAAGACCAGTCCTCCAAAAATTTGGTCTCTGAGACAAAGTGGAGAAAAACATTGTTGTGGCAAGTGTAATTCAAAAAATGTTGATCTTAACTTGTCCTTTTGGTCAATAATTAGGATTTAAAACCTCTTCAGAAAAAAGCTTGTTTCAAGATTGAGAGGAATAAGTCATGATATCTGGAGGTGTTACAGAGTAAGTGCCAAGGACTGAAGGAGTGATCACAGGAATTCAGCAGGGCAGTTGATTGCATTGGAAAGAAGCAAAATTATTTCACCTTTACCATCAGATCTTTTTCATTGAAGCACTCGAGCATGAAAAGGTGGCACAGAGTGGATAATTTTTTGCAACATGTGCATGAACTGAGGAGCGGCTTAAACTGTATTAACATCTAAATCACTTCAGGATTTAGTGCTATCATTCAGCTGAGCACCGATTTTTATGATACAGCCCACTCAAACCTCCAAGTGCTTCATAACAGCATTATCAGTAGCATTTCAGTGTGAATACATCTACTTGATCATATCCCTTCTGACTCCCAGACATTTTCTAGAAAATACGGTATGAGTTAAACTTAATACCATTGAGAAAAGGCTGGGTTAACTTCACCTTTCAGATATAATACTTAAGGAAAAAGCAGTGCTTAACTGGATTCAGAGAACAAACTGTGACTTTATAAATTGTTATTTTATACCTATTTGGTTAGGTTGATGCACGCTAGTTATACTGCTGTATTAGGCCAACAGAGCACTGCTTCCAAACTCCAGCATTACTTCAGGTCCCTGGAGTTTCCATTGTGGGTCAAAGCCTTTATCTTTATCAGGCTGGGTTCAGGTGTCAGACACTGTGTCTATTATACATATTAGAATTCAAATATACACTCAACAAAAATATAAACGCAACACCTTTGTTACTGCTCCCATTCCCCATGGGATGGACGTAGAGACCTAAAATTCATTCCAGATACACAATATAACCATCCCTCCCAAACAGTGGTCACAAATCAGTCCAAATGTGTGGTAGTGGGCACATCTGCTATATTGAGATAATCCATCCCACCTCACAGGTGTGCCACATCAGGATGCTGATCTGACATCATGAGTAGTGCACAGGTGTACCTCAGACTGCCCACAACAAAAGGCCACCCTGGAATGTGCAGTTTTGTCTCACAGCAAAATGCCACAGATGCCACAAGCAATGAGGGAGCGTGCAATTGGCATGCTGACAGCAGGAATGTCAACCAGATCTGTCGCCCGTGCATTGAATGTTCATTTCTCAACCATAAGCCGTCTCCACAAGCGTTTCAGAGAATATGGCAGCACATCCAACCGGCCTCACAACCGCAGACCTCGTGTAACCACACCAGCCCAGGACCTCCACATCCAGCAGGTTCACCTCCAAGATCGTCTCAGACCAGCCACCCAGACAGCTGCTGGAACAATTGGTTTGCACAACCAAACAATTTCTGCACAAACTGTCAGAAACCGTCTCAGGGACGCTCAACTGCATGCCCGTCGTCCTCATCGGGGTCTTGACCTGACTCCAGCTCGTCGCCGTAACAGACTTGTGTGGGCAAATGCTCACATTCGATGGCGTCTGGCACGTTGGAGAGGTGTGCGCTTCACGGATGAATCATGGTTCACATTGTTCAGGGCAGATGGCAGCTGAGAATGTCCCAGTTCTTGCATGGCCAGCATACTCACCGGACATGTCACCCATTGAGCATGTTTGGGATGTGCTTGACCGGCGTATACGACAGCGTGTACCAGTTCCCACGAATATCCAACAACCTCGCACAGCCATTGAAGTGGAGTGGACCAACATTCCACAGGCCACAATTGACAATCTGATAGACTCCATGTGACGATGTGTTGCACTGCATGAGGCAAATGGTGGTCACACCAGATACTGACCGGTTCTGGGTCCCCAGACCCCCAATAGCGCAAAAAACTGCACATTCCAGGGTGGGCTTTTGTTGTGGGCAGTCTGAGGTACACCTGTGCACTACTCATGATGTCAGATCAGCATCCTGATGTGGCACACCTGTGAGGTGGGATGGATTATCTCAATATAGCAGATGTGCCCACTACCACACATTTGGACTGATTTGTGACCACTGTTTGGGAGGGATGGTTATATTGTGTATCTGGAATGAATTTTAGGTCTCTACGTCCATCCCATGGGGAATGGGAGCAGTAACAAAGGTGTTGCGTTTATATTTTTGTTGAGTGTATAACTTTTTGATAAAGCTAGTAATTGACCTATTCCTTAGTTATGCTGCTGTAGGCTTAAGCTGCAGGCAGATCTCCCATAATGCACCGAGCACCTTTCCTCTCTTCCACTCCCCATGTATTTGTACACCGTTACTGCATGTAATTAGCTTTGTGTCTTCTCTCTCTTGTAGTTTGCGCTTTGTTCTGTGATTTGTTTGTTGTGTTTCTTCCTTCACCCCAGCCGGTCGTGGCAGATGGCTGCCCTCCCTTACCCTGGTTCTGCCGGAGGTTTCTTCCTGTTAAAATAGAGCTTTGTTTTTTTCTTTTCAGTAATGCAAAGCCCTTACTTCTAGGCTATTGTTGGGTTTCTGTGTCTCATGTTATGGTGCCTTTACCTTATACTATATAAAGCATCTTGAGATTGGTTTTTTTAATAATTAATTTTTTTGTGATTGGACACTGTATAAATAAACTGAATTAAAGTAGGTTTTGCTTTGTGTTGATGCAGAAAGTCTGTGAGGTGTGTCTTAATATGAGTTAGATTGGTGTTACACTGAGTGATAGAACAGCCTGCTGCTGGTTATCTTGGCATTAAACTTGGCCCCGTACTTGGCAGGGTCGTCTGCAGTACGGGGGCCCCACAGGGAACGGTTCTGGCTCCGTTCCTCTTCACCATCTACACTGCAGACTTCTCCCACAATTCCACCCAGTGCTTCCTGCAGAAGTTCTCTGATGACTCTGCAGTAGTCGGCCTCATCACTGATGGGGACGACAAGGAGTACAGAGGTCTGACCCAAGACTTTGTGGACTGGTGCCAGCTGAACTACCTCCAGATCAACGCCAGTAAAACCAAGGAACTGGTGGTAGACTTCCGCAGGCACAAGCATTCTCCACTGCAACCACTGAACATCCAAGGTATGGACATTGAGGCTGTGGACAGCTACAGGTACCTTGGTGTTCATCTGAACAATAGACTGGACTGGACTCATAACTCAGACGCCCTCTACAGGAAAGGGCAGAGCAGGCTGTACCTGCTGCGGAGACTCAGGTCGTTTGGAGTGGAGGGCCCACTCCTGAAGACCTTCTATGACTCTGTTGTGGCTTCTGCTATCTTTTATGGCGTGGTCTGCTGGGGCGGCAGCATCTCTGCTGGGGACAGGAAGAGACTGAACAGGGTGATCCGAAGGGCCAGCTCTGTTCTAGGATGCCCTCTGGACCCAGTGGAGGTGGTGAGTGACAGGAGAACGGCGGCTAAGCTGTCATCCCTGATGGACAACATCTCCCACCCCATGCAGCAGACTGTGACAGCACTGAGCAGCTCCTTCAGTGGGAGACTGCGGCACCCACGGTGTGGGACGGAGAGATTTCGCAGGTCTTTCCTCCCCACTGCTGTCAGACTCCATAATAAAGACTTTAACTGATCAAGCACACACATCCATACATATGCAATAACACTAAGTGCAATAATCCTTTCTGTCATCGTTGTATTTTTACTCAGTTGTATATAGTATTTGTATTTGTATTCTATTTTTATCTTATTGTATATTTATTTTATTTTATTCTACTGTATATAGTATTTTATTTTATTCTATTCTGTACAGTTGTGTACTGTATTTATTCTTATTGTATTCTAATTTTTGCCTCATAACTTTTGCACTGTCCACTTCCTGCTGTGACAAAACAAATTTCCCACGTGTGGGACTAATAAAGGTTATCTTATCTTATCTTATCTTATCTTATCTTATCTTATCTTATCTTAAACCTACAAACAGGTTTAATTGGCTATATTAGTTTTGTCTAAAACCAACAAAATATTCCATCGAGCAACTGTTATGCTTATTTTTATCACCAATTAATATATTATATAATAAAATCAGATATTTTATTCATGCAAAAACCAAAGTTTGGAAATAGAGACTATGTGTTTTGGCTGTTGGTGATTTCGTTGCTGACTTCTTGGGAGCTGTTCCTGGGAGTGTTCATTTTCTGTATGGAGTCGAGATTTAACAATTACTGAGAATTTGAGGTGCTGGTGGGCAGATTTTGTGGACTTTAGACAGAGCGAGGCTTATTTGTTCCCTGTGTCCCACCTTTATTCTAACCTGAAGAAGCCAAATTGTAGGTATAACTTCATATTTTGTGTGCAGATTTGAGCGTTTTATTGATCCTCTCTTCTAACTCACGGCAAGAAAGCCAACAAGCACATTTTCCCAAATGTAGAACTATTGCTTTAATTTTTCTTGTGGTGTAAAGATTCCTCTGTAACATCAGTCTTTCGTTACCACCATTTTTAGCTTTGGCTTAGGGATAAAGTAGACTTACTTGTTAGTGGATAAATACATTTGGTACAGTTCACATGGTAACTGTTTCGTGAGAAATACCTTCAATATACATTACAGTGCAAAACATTTTGGGCACCAGGTAAGGGTACAAACAGTAAACACAGAGCCAGAATAAAAGCCAAAGAATAAAGCCCTGATTTTATGGCGCCTAAGTGTGGGAAGAAGAGATAGGACGAACTATGGCAAGCACTCCAAGATATTGGGGACATCCTACTCGCTCTATAAAACTATGTAAAAGTGTACCTGGGAGAATTAATGCAGTTTTAAAAGCAACAGATGGACTTTATATGAACTTAATTGACAAACTATTCATGCCTTTGTTTTTGAAAGCAATCTTTACTTCTGGTGGGTGCAATGTTTGCACAGTTCTGTGTGTTTTAACGTATATGATGGCAACTTTCTCTTTTTGAAATCACATAAAATACCCTAAAGGTTTTTTGCAACTATTGTTTGGGGAATTGTATGCACCGGATGAGGCCATATGCACATGAAGACATTTCAGCACTTTAGTTATTACGTAATTAATTTCCTCAGAAGCAGCATTTTTTGGTGACGGGTCTTAATAAAGGTGCACTTAAGCTTAGATGTAATGCACTCCTGATGAGTGTGTCTATGTGATATAGAATGTAACTGGGTTAATTCATAAAGTAATGTGCGGTCTGTATTGCTGGAGGCATATGCTGTGTGTCCCACGTGCCTGACTTCCAAATGAATCAAGGCAATCCACAGTGTTGATGCCACTAGCGAAGTGCATAGGGCTTTTTCAAACACTAAATATTACATCAAATAAGCCTGGCTGTGTCTCTGGTGTCACTAGTGGAAGCAGAATCAGTTTTTCAGGCTTGCAAAAATCTTCATGCTGATTATGAATAGACTACTCCAGTGTTTCTAAATATAGTCTCTAGCCTGATTCGCAATA
Source organism: Rhamphochromis sp. 'chilingali' (assembly GCF_963969265.1). Taxonomy (NCBI): domain Eukaryota; kingdom Metazoa; phylum Chordata; class Actinopteri; order Cichliformes; family Cichlidae; genus Rhamphochromis; species Rhamphochromis sp. 'chilingali'. The sequence goes on along the minus strand of NC_137936.1, from coordinate 31,938,383 downwards.
CTGTGTTCATACATTTTAAGGTGACCCCAGCCTGTTAATTGGCTTGCTTGAAGTTGTCAGAACTTGTAGCTGGATTTACACTTGTCTGTAATAGCTGAAGGATATTGAATGTTATTTTTGTAGTAGATTCTTTTATAACAGAGTGACTGGTACAGATCATTTGCCTTGTTGTTCTTGATGCATGACTATACACCTGGCCAGTGGTAGGGCTGCCACGATTAGTCGACTAGTCACGATAGTCGACGACTAATTTAATTAAACCCCCACGGACCGCCATTTGGCTTTTTCTACCTTTAAAACCCGGGAGAGCAGCCAAATGGCTTTTAGCTAAGCTTTAGCTTCAGCCAAGTGGAAGCTAAATTGGCTAGTCATTCATATATGTAAATTGGGTTGTTACCTGGGAATTCTGGAGGGAGGGGAGTGGGGGTGTGTGATTGAGGGGGTGGGGGAGCTGCTAAAAGCTGTGCACTTCCTTTTGTGTTTCATCTTGATGCATTCTCAATCATCCAGGGAAATAAATCTCCAAAAGTCACCAACTTGGAGTGTTTCAGTTTGCCATCTTAGGGAGAAATCAACACACATGGGTGTATTTCCTTTGTTGCTGAGATTTATTGATAAAAACAGTACAAAAAAACCAACCATTTGTACACATATTTACAAATAATAATAAAAAGTGAGTGAGTACATTTCAACATTATACCAGTGGTCTGATTGATGCCACAATGGAGCAAATCGAGCAAAGACTGATAAGTTTGCTGCAATTTCCAGTGTGTGGGGATCATTTGTCACCAACTGCATCACGTGGTCTACATATCACCGTTGATGAACAGCTTTCCCCATCAAAGACTCGGTGCTGTTTCCTGCAGTATATTGCAAGTAAACCTGACAAGTTTGGGATCAAGTTTTGGGTGGCTTGCGACCTAAAATCCAAGTACATTTGCAATGTCTTCCCATATCTTGGCAAGGACCCCAGTCGTCCCACTGGGGAGAGACTTTCTGAAAATGTAGTAATGAGGCTGATGGAACCATTCCTAGACAAGGGCAGAAATGTTACCACGGACAATTTTTTCACATCGCTTTCACTTGCGCAAAAACTTCTTAGACGGAAAACCACCATCCTCGGCACAGTCAACAGGATTCGCAGGGAAATTTCTCAATCCACTAGACAGACAGATCGCAATGAATTCACCACTCAGGTATGTTACAGGTCTTTTGTGGTTCTATGTTTATGTGTTTCATTGTGTGTAAAAGGGCTATGGAAATAACAATTTATCTTATTTCTTAGGTGTTTTCAACCTCTGCTGCCACGCTGACGGCGTATGCGGCCAAACGGAAGAAGACAGTCTATATTCTTAGCAGCATGCACAGCGTGGTTCAGACTGATAACACCACCAAAAGGAAGCCAAACACTGTCTCCCTTTACAACAAAACAAAGTGTGGTGTGGATGTGATGGACCAGATGGTTCGGGAGTACACTGTCCACAGAGGAACACGGCGCTGGCCAGTCGCCGTGTTTTATAACATGATTGACATGGCAGCACTGAATGCACATGTGCTGTATCAAGCATGCACCGGGACGAAGGAAAGACGGGTGGACTTCCTGGTGGAGCTTGCAAGAGAGTTGGCTCACTCTCATGTAGCTGCGAAGAAGGCAAGAAAAGAACAGTTGCTTCGGACACAACCCTCCACACCTAGCCCTGGAAAAAGAGCCACGTGTCAGGTCAAACACAACTGCAAGAACAATCATGCCACTGTGCGATGTGTTCACTGCAAAAGATACACATGTGGTAAATGCAGACTACAGATACCATGGCAGTGCCAGGATTGTGAGTGATTGCTGAAAATGTTGAATTGTACTCACTCACTTTTTATTATTATTTGTAAATATTTGTACAAATGGTTGGTTTTTTGTACTGTTTTTATCAATAAATCTCAGCAACAAAGGACATACACCCATGTGTGTTGATTTCTCCCTAAGATGGCAAACTGAAACACTCCAAGTTGGTGACTTTTGGAGATTTATTTCCCTGGATGATTGAGAATGCATCAAGATGAAACACAAAAGGAAGTGCACAGCTTTTAGCAGCTCCCCCACGCCCTCAATCACACACCCCCACTCCCCTCCCTCCAGAATTCCCAGATAACGACCTAATATACATATGAATGACTAGCCAATTTAGCTTCCACTTGGCTGAAGCTAAAGCTTAGCTAAAAGCCTACCAGCCATTTGGCTGCTCTCGGGTTTTATAGGTAGAAAGGTAGAAGCCTGGGGATGCTAGTCGACGCGTCGTTTGAAGCTTTGTAAGATCCCAAAAGACGCAGGAATAAGTAGTAGGATTTAAGAGTGTAATAACGGACTGAAACAGAAGATGGCAGCACTGCATGTACAAGGATGCCAGCTGCCGTTAAACCCCGAAGAAGAAGAAGCTGTGTCCCAGAATTCATAGCGCAGCCCAGCTCAGTTTCCAACAATGGCAGCAGTTAGTTTTAATATTACTCTTATTATTCTTTCTGAGTCATAAAATAAACGTTTAACGTGTTTTCAGGCGAGAATGTAGCTGTGTAAACCTCAAATATCTGCTCAGTTTATCAAGACACCACATATTTTCAAAAGCGCTCCGACGTTTTCAGAGACGTCTGTTACCCACCAGCTCGATAGCGAGCCGGGGTTCAAGCCTCACTAGAGCTGGTGAGAACACCGGACTCTGGGCAAATCGTTTTCAAACCCACCGCCGTCTTTCGCTACTCAGGTTAAACATGAAATATAAGTCACTTAGATAACTTAAAAATGTTATTGTTTGGCTTTTTTCAGTATTTTATTTGTTCCTGAGTAAATCGGCTGAGTTTATTGAACTCCACCGCAACAATCTGCACATTTCATTAAAATTTAATAAACTTCCATCTTGTCTTTATTTTTAGTTAGCACATACCTTAAACACTTCAAGCTGTAAGCTAGTGATAGTTATATAAGAGCAGATGCATGCTGGTGCAATAAGTCTGTTTAACTACAATAGATGCATGATCTGATTAGTCGACTAATTGCAAAAATAATCGGTGGACTAACAAAATAATCGTTTGTGGCAGCCCTAGATTACAGTGATTATTATTCATAGGAACGGGGAATAGGGTTGTAATAAATAAAATATAAGGATGTCCATTTGATGGCCCTGTAATGTACTGGCAGTCTGTCCAGGATGTACTTTTTCTTTTGTCCTCTGACCAGTGTCGCCAACTCCAGAGTAAGGAAAATCGCTATTGGCTGTCCTAAAAGTCGCTAGAAGTCGCTAAATTATGTCATCGCCTAATTTGCATAATTGGTCATGCTAATGTATTGTAACCTATGCAGTTGGAGAGAGAAATAACATCGAGGAAGAGAGATAAAGTCAGTAAAAACGTCTTAAATCCATTTATAATTTATATTTTTTGGCAATTATTGTTTTTTTAATGTCACAATTCCAAACCTGCTCCTTTATCCGGGCTTGGACCGTCAAAAGTGACCCGAAATAGGCACTCTGTTGGAGTTACTTTGTGTGTGTGTGTTTATAAGTATTTTAAAACCTTGTGGTCCACAAAACAACATAACAGTAAAAGAACTGACTGCGTTACAGTCAGTGCGGGAGCAGCGGCTTCGCTCATGCGCGATTCATTTGCAGTTTGGACGCATAGGTTTGAACGTCTCCTGCCCTGATAGCAGCTGGGGGTGAGCGCTTTGGCATGGGCGAGGTGCTCATGGCAGCACCCGCTGCTTATTGAGAGTAAGGGCGATATGCGTTTTCACGTCAAAAAGTCGTCATAAATAAGGCTCCAATAACACCAGAAGAAGTCGCCAGATTTGTCGCTAGTCGCTTTTTATAAAAAAAAAGTCGCAACACTGCCTGTGAAAGCTAAGATAGAACACATCCCGCCCACAGCCCTAGGTTGGAGAAGTAGTTAACAAAATGCAGAAGTAGACTAATAAAATTCACATCTATTTCATCTTTGGACGTCTATTTTTATTTTTTAAGCTTCAACCAAATTTCTTTAGCAGGTGAAGGCTCCAAATACACAGGTCTAGAAACCAGTTGGCGACCCAATGGCAAATCACTGGTCACTAGGAAAAATGTTTTTTCCCCGGCCATTTGGTGAGTGATTGTGCAAAATTAGCCTCACAGATTTGCTTTGATTGCTAGCAAATTTGCAAGGTTGTCTATAGTTTGTAATGAACCGACCCGTCAGCAAACAGATCAAACGTTTTCAAGTTTTACTTCCACTCAGCCAGTAGTATGCAAGTGTCTGCCGGCAAGTTGGTGTGGGTAAGTTGGTGTAAACTGTGGGTAACGGCAACAATCTGCTAGTGACCAATCACAATGAGGTGTTTGGTGCAAAACTTCCTTTGTAACTTTGTAACTCACCTACACATTTTTCCATAGCACCAGAGATTGTCAAGGTGTTGTCGACTGAGCGCTTAGCTTGGTGTTTAGGGTAGTTTAGGTAGTACCAAAACCATGACTGATTGAATAAAATTGATAGTGGACATAAGTGTATTTGGAACAACAGTAAGCTTCGGTTCAATAAGAAGCGATCATTAGAATGAACTGAACATGATTTATTGATGTACAAAATTCAATTTGAGGTATTTGGCGTTCAGACCCCGATGGCCTAGCACAGCAGAACATAATCCCAGCTGTGATAGGGATAAGGGCAGGACCCCCCCCCCCAGAGTCTAGACGCTGGTGGTGGAGATGAAGATGGAGGCTTGAATGGAGCCTGAGTGATGAGAGGCGGTGATAGGGAGGAGGTGAGTTGCATGAAGGCGACTGCAAGGAAGAATAACAGATGCGCAGTGAGATTTAAAGTAGCCGAGTAAAGGCTGATCGGCCTGAAGGAGGCCAGCAGAAAACTGATTGGACTAGACATGTGATGTCATAATCAACTTGACAGCGTGGGAAAGTGGAATTGATGTAAAGCTTAGATTATCCGTCAACACCTGGGAAGCAGACAGATGGGTGACGACAGATCTTCCTTATTGAACTTACGCATAAGCTTCATTTAAATGTCAGTCTCATGAAGAGGATGTTTCAGAGCCATTTCAGCTTATTTCACCGGGCTAAAGTCCAAACTTTAGATATTTTTTTCTTTTTCACATTTCCTAAAATTGTAAAACTTCTAGATTAACATGCAAAAACAGATTTAATTTTATTAGTTTATTTTCTATGAATTTCAACTTGAAGATGTCAAACTGTTCCATTTTTGAATTATTGTGTTTAGTAACAATGCAATAGTCTCTCTCAGATAATTAAACTACTGATAAAAACAAGAAATCGCAGATAATCCACACAGGGTTATCACCTCTGGCTAAAGCTGGAAAAATCTCCAGCATCGCTAAGGCTGCAAATTTCACTAGCTGGCAGGCCAAGTTGCACCTCTAAACTACCTTTATGCCAGTGAAGATAAAAAAAAAACACTTGGAAAGTCCTGCTATTCTTGATTGCGTCATTTCTTGACTGTTTTTGTGCACAGCTGGGATTCTCTGTCTCGAGTATATAGCAAATGCTGTGTTTCAAACTTTGGAGTGTAGAGTGTAAAGCTTGTTTATTATCATTTTTATGCAATGAAAAATGTAGAAAGTAATTCTATCTTGCCTTTCTCAGTGCTTCAATTTTTGACAAACTTTAAATCAAGTCTATGAAGTGCAATAATAAAATACTGGAGTTTTCTTCAACTGCTGAAATGTATATTCCTATATATCTGTGCATATTCATTTCTATTGGGATGAAAAAAAATAATGTTCATAGCTTGTCTTCCTTGCCTTTCAAATATCAGCTGTGATACCTTTATCAGTCTCCAAAAGCATTTCACTAGAATCTGCACAAATGTTCTGTTACTCAGCAAAATAAACAAAAACAAACAACCTTAAAATATATTTTGGCTCTGGAAAATCAGAGTCCTCTTAAATAAACACGCTCAGCTCTAAGCCCCAGAACAACTCTTTTTTGAGTTGTTCTGTAATCTCCTGCATGCAGCATTGTGCACACTTAATCTTGCAGTAAGCTATTGCTTTATTCTCTGAAGCCACAGGTCTGAGGGGGCAATCAGTTACTCCCTGAAACAGTCAACAGCAGCTCTCATTCTCTTGGGGCTTAGTTTATGCATTTTGGACCTGGTTACAGAACTTCCTAGATATTCTTGCTTCACCTTAATCAACCGTCTGTGTTTTTGCTGAGTGAAGCATTAGTCATTGAATTGCTGTCCACGTTGGACTGTTGCTCGTAATCCATCAATGCAAAGTAGCCTGCCTTCTCTCCAACACTCCCAGCAGTAGCAGTGCACAGACCTAACTCTTCAGGCAGTCTCACTCCTTCCTGTTTTATAATTGGTTTGGCTCAGGTAGGATAAAGGAAGGTTGGATGTGTGTTTTACATTAATGCATTAAAGTCGATCCATTATGATGTGTTGCCTTCTGTTTTAAAGTCATGAGTTAATATGTCAGTCTCGGGTAAGGTAATTTTTCACCAGTGTTTCACGTTTATTTCTCTTCAACAGATTGAGAAGATCATGAACTTAATTGGAGCAGGAATTGAAACATCCAAAAACAAGCAGCCCATACCAAGTTCAGGTAATCCATCAGTAACCAACTTGAATTTGGAGTCTTTTCTTCTCCACAGATTTGACTTTGTGGTGTAAATGCAAAATAACAACACTGTCTGAGGTATTAAGGAATGTTACTCATTTACCACTGATGAGTTAATTGAGCACGATTTATATAGAATATTATCTGCAACCAGTCATTTTACACCAGCAAGAGCTCCTTCATGGCATTTAAACACGCCTTCAGAAAGGACGAAGAGCTCTTTTATTGTTCTCACAAGTTACAGTGATTCATGCTGACTTTTGTTTGGCACATCATTGTTGTTATTTATTACTCACAAGGTTTCCACTTCATGGGAAATCAAATTCTAAATTCCCCTCAGTGTTGTAATTTTTTTTCTCGTGGTACTGTAGATCTCAATAGGGCTTGATTTGATAGTACGCTTCATCAACTGTCCTTCAGGCAGTACAGAGGGAGAAGCCAGCTGGCATCATCTCAGTTTGTTTAGATAACGCAACTGAGTTGATACAGTGTAAACCTACCCCCATTACATACTCTGTAGGAAAGGAGGCTTTGTCGTACAGGACTGTGTAAGGGTGTTTTTCTGCACAGGACTGCGTTTTACGTGTCTCATCAGATTTATTGGGATAACATTTTCATTAGTAATGTGCAGTATGCTTTATGGGCTGCAGTGTCTGCTAACGAGAGAGTTTCTTTCATCATATTTCTGATTCAATGCTGTCATTTCTTCCATAACATCTTCCTGTATTCCTCTTACAAATGTCCATTTGGTGTATTTATGTGATTGCTTTGACCACTTTTAATATAAAATAGTGAAGATTGTAAATTTTCTGTTTTGGATTTAGCATTAAATTTTATTTTCAGTCGTCATGTCAGGAAGACAATTGATTTCTGTTAGCCTTGAGAAGTAAAACCTATATTGTAAAAGTAAATAAACATTATACAGCTTTTTGAGTGGCAACAATATGGTGAAAATTCTCAATGTTTATGATTTCCCCTAAAGTAAAAAAATGCCGATCAAAGTGCTTTTAAGAAACTCACAATTTAGAAATGTACATTTTCAAAAGAAGAGGACGAAAGTATATCAAAAACAATAAAAATAAACTGTTCTTAGAAATCATTAAATGTACTTATTTCATCACAATTCAATTCTTTTAAGGATAATTTCTGTTCATTCATTATCTTTAAGCTCAAATATATCTTTTTTTAAGGAAAGCTTGTTAATTTATCATTTTAATTTTGACTTAAATTCCAGCTCAGTGAGCAGTGTTGGATTAAATGCTATCTAAGCAATTAAGACCTGGAGTTATTCCACATTACGTAAGAGCAAATATGGTGTTTGTTTTCGCTACACTTATAGGTGTGTACTATTAATAGTCCTTGTTTGAAGAATGACATGCTGAAAGTGTCCCAGATTCAGCTGAGTCATACACTTGCTGCTCCGATTTAAATCGGAGATTGTGCACAACTAGTTCTGATGGTTGCCAGGATGCTTTTTTTGTGTCTCTCTTAATAAAAAGGTCATATTTCCTTTTTTCACTGTGTAAGGGAAGGATCGGCTACCCTTCAGAGTAATCACATGGGGAAGGAGGTACACATAGATAGGAGGGGAGAGATGTAGGAGGGATTATGCAAAGATGGAAACCTAAATTGTAAATCTTTATTCCACTTTTAGCTTTTGTTGTGACAGGATGAGGAAAAACTTATCCACTTCATAACACAAGTGAAGGATGGTCATTCATCTTCTCGAAGCAATTTCTGAAAAGAATCAGATTTTCTCGGCTAGCAAAATGTTAATGCAGTTTTGTACCATATAAATCCTCAAAGATAATGATGTTTGTGTTGTGTGCCCATCACAAGTGCCTTGATTGTATGAAAGAGTTCACTGAGTAAATGTGCTTAGAATAAGAGAGGGACTGGAGAGAGACCGCACAGCTAACAGCACACAGGAGGCATCGGCTCGGTTTGTGTACAGGCACACTCTGACGTTCAAAGGAAAAGAGTCCGCCTTCAGTTTCTCTGAATTAATTCAGCTTTGCGGCTCATTTTCTCCAGTGCTTGGGTGTGTTGACAAGGAGCTACTGCTTTTCTCCTGCTCTGATAAAAAGGCATGGCTTTATCTACACACAACCTCTACCTCTTCTTCGGTAAATAGGCCATTCGGGGTGTTCCGTGGAGCCAAGTCTAGACCTCGTAGTGCTCACACAGCACAGAAACCCACTTGGACAGATTTGACAGCTTGGGCTGTTTAACAGGGGATAAGACAGTGACCCATTTCCCCCCACCCCCCATAGGAGAATTGGATCCTCTGTCAGTCAGTAATTAGGTTTTACTATCGTGGGAGGTGTTCCTGTCCCAAAAGAATGAAAAAAATTGGATGGGGTGGATGGTATTTTGAGCAGTTTTGTTGTATCGTAAAAGCTGAGATTGGTATGAGGCTTAGAAGAAAAGTGTAAAGTATGAGAAGGAGGAGTTGTGGGATCTTGTAGTGAATCATAATTAGTCCACTTCAATCCTTCTTACTTCCTATTACCATCTTATCTCACCCATATGTTTCATCGCCGCCTCCTCTATTAGTCTTTTTCCGTCTTATCTCTCTTGCACATTCTCTCCTTCTCCCTTCCTTTCTCCTTCCCCCTATCCATCATTCTTGTCCTCAGTCACAGAAAATTTAATAGCAGCCTCTTTTCCTGATAACGAATGATGAGCATCGGTCCTTGTGGATGACTGACAGGTCATTGAGACCTGACTTGGCCTTTCACCTAATTGTTAAGGGCGAAGAAACAAAGGTATACGTGGCCAATTAAAGAGAAGGTTCAATCAATAGCCCTTCACTTTGCCTCCCTGTGTTGTCATTGCTTCTCCTCGCCCTCTCTACCTTACTGACTGGCTGGCTACCCATTGGGGAATGTGTGAGGTGATTGCAGGCTGCTTGAAAGCCTGCATAATAATGCTTTGCCTGGAGCTGTACTGGGATAACACCACTGGACACCCTGCATAAGTGAGTGAGTCTTTCAAGCCTTGTTCACCTGTCATTAACATGCATTTTTGGTCAAGATCACAAGTGGACAGTTCTAATTACAGGTGTGAATATACTCAAGATGTACCGAGATCACATAGCTCAGACCTCCATTGAAGGTGGTTTGATTCACCTTTTTTGTATATAAAAGATGAACGTAACATTTGGGACATCAGGGATTGGTTTGTGTAGACTGCATTTCAAAGCTCAGGTGTTGGGTTAGTGGGTCCTGACATGTTGTGGAAAAAAGACAGAATAATGAAAGATGGACATATTTAGATGAAAAAATGAAGTGCTAAACTTGGTTAGCAAATGCTTCCATAAACCGTGGAGGTGCAAAGCACATACCACACATATTCACAATTTAGTTCTAATAGTACATAAAATAATAGATTTTTATGCAATAAAACTGAGGCACAGACTCTTGAACTGTTTAAATGTCAAAAGGTCACCAACACCACAAAGAAAGTTACAGTTCAATAACTATAAGCTATCTACTTCAGGTACTTTAGCATTGGCTTCATTTTTCAGCCACTTGACTGCAGAGTTGCACTTGTCAACTGAAGCTTTGCTAGTCACTAAAATACAGCTGTGCATCTGCCATTGGCTTTAGCAGTTTGAACACCTGTGGCTATTATTTATTATTACTTCTGCGAAAGACTGTTGGATGATTTTGTAATTTGTGAAAGGCACTTTAATGCAATTCAATTCAGTTCAGCTCAATTTTATTTACATAACACCAAATCACAACAGTAGTTGCGTCAAGGCACTTTATATTGTAAAGCCTACAATAATACAAAGAAAGAAAAAGCCCCTCTGAGAAAGTTCTTTGGTGACAGTGAAGGAAAAGCTCCCTTCTAACAAGAAGAAACCTCTGGCAGTACCTGGCTCAGGAAGGTACTGCCATCTACTTAGTGATAGCTTACAGTAATCTGCTGTTGTGTAGAGCAGTGAGATGCTGGTTTGAAAAATTAGACTGCAGCAGGAATCTGGTATTTGGTCTTATCATTAGTTTTTGTCATTGTCTCTCTTTTTCCCCTTATTCTCTTTCCCCTCAACCCCCAAACCAGTCGAGGCACATGCCTGCCCCTTCCTGATACTGGTTCTACAGTGTGTCTTTTCCAGTTAAACAAGGTTCCTTACTTCCCACCATCATGAAGAGTTAGCTCACAGGAGGCTCAATCATTGGGGTTATATTGTATTGTCTTTACCTCCAATTCAAATGTCTTGGGATGTTGCAAATGATTAAAAGCGATAGCTTGGCATTCAAATGCCAAGTGTGAACTTCTGCAGTTGTCCAGTTGTGATCAGATTACTAAAGACATGTTAATGCCACACATGACCTGATTTGTTTATTTTTAACCCCAATTCTAAAAATTTTATGTCATCTTACTTTCTTATGCAGGCTTTTTCCTGTAAGAAGCCTCTGTTGTGCTCTAAAAATGGTTGACATGACATGAGCATCTGGAAGTACATAGTGGAATTTGCCTCTTTTCTGTCATGCTGGATGAGATGGAGAAGAGGCAGGTCTCGACATGTCCTTTTCTCTTCTCTTCTCTTCTCTTCTCTTCTCTTCTCTTCTCTTCTCTTCTCTTCTCTTCTCTTCTCTTCTCTTCTCTTCTCTTCTCTTCTCTTCTCCAAGTGTATTAAAAACTCTGCTGACTTGAATCAATGCTGCCCCCCCTTGTCCTATCATCAAAGTAAGATGTAAATGAATTAAAGCCTTCTGGTAATAAGCAGGGATTTGAGCAGAGTCTTTGTTTCAATATCCCATGTTAGCCAAAAAAACTGGCGTGGCTCCTGCAGAACTGGATCGAGGTCCCATCATCCCTTTAAATTCTAGTCATTCTTAGCTGGAAAAGACTGTGATTTGGGGCTTTCGGAGCTTGTTCCTCGCCTCTGATGGTGGTGTCCTTTCTCCACTGGCAAGATCAGAGTGCTTCTGTGCAATTCTAATCAGTGCAGTGGAGGGGGAGAGAGGGGGAGAGGTACGTTAAGGTTAGAAAGGCACTGCCAGAAAAGAGTGAGTATGTGTGCATTTTATTGAGAGAGAAAGAGGAGCAAGATATAATGGGAAGGGGTAGACAGACAGACGATGAGTCGAGAGAGAAAGTGTGCGTGCGTTTGCATCTGTCTGTGTGTTTGAGAACGAGAGGCAAGGAGCAAGACAGAGTGAGGGAGAGTGCAAGCCAGAGAGGGAGAGAGAGGCAGAGGGAGGGGAAGTGATATAGCGGGAGAGAGGTGGTTACGTGGAGCAGCACCCCACTTCATCAGGCAGCATACGGCAGCCCTGCAGTGCGATCACACAGTATGGGTATGGGGCTATGAGATTGAGAGAAAGAAAGCTGAGAGAAGCGAGAGAGACAAGAGGGGGGGGGGGAGTTACAAAGAAGAGCTTGAGGGATTTGCTTGGATGAGAAGGGGGGGGGGGATGAACAGTGAGTCTGTTGGCTGTCGTGGATGTGAGAAGGACGTGGCGGCAGTGGCTGAGCTTAAGGCAGATCGTTGGTCTCCTGTGTAGAAGTAGCCAGCGTGAGGACGCTATGCCCTGTGAGCAGTGAGGGGTAGCGTGTGTGAGCCAGGAGCAGCTGCTGTGACTGCATCTGCGCTGCCTGCGTGTCTCCGACAGGCAGGGGATGCAGCAAACCTCTGCCCTGAGCACAGAGGCTGCTAGCTGCACCCAGCAAGGGGAAGAACCAGGTGGGCTGGGGAGGGAGTGGGGGGCGCCTGCCTCAGGAAGGAGCTACCTTAACCGGCACTGTGGTCCTGCAGTGATCCTCGCTTCAGAGTCAAGAGGCTCACCTGCCATCTGTTGGATCTGAACCTGGATTTACTGCTTTCAGAGATGAGAAGCACGTTCTTTGGCTTAGCCGCACATCCAGCAGCTTGCTGAAAAGTGGGCAGCACAGGGAGCACTGGTACCACCAAGGACATTGAGCCTTTTTCCTTTGGCAGACAGCTTACCTGGAGCTTTATCAAGGAATCTAAACTTGGATTTTATTATGAATTGAGGAGTTTGGAATCAGCACACTGTGGAAAGCCTAAGCCAACGTTTCTTTGATGTAGGATTTACAATATGTCTACCTGACCGTACTCCGTGTGGCTGTGGAGTAAGGACGAAATATGATTTAAGCAAATGTCTATTCCTTGATCAAAAATTACACCCGTACCTCAACAGTACTTTAGAATGCTGCTACCTTCATTGTATGAGCCTTGTCCTAGCTCTCAAAGAGGTTGACCAATGAAGCCATGGGACTCAGCCAGAGCTTTACAAGTATGTGGTGAAAACCCTGACAGATTCATTTTGGGGGAGCTGAGTATTTCTGTGTTACATCCTGATGGAGTAGTTTCTGATTTTAGAATAAGTGACGGGGATATTTTTAACAGAGTAAATAATGTCAGGTATATGAAAATGTCTTATTTAGTGAAACATAATTTCCATTTCCACTCAGTCTGAAAATGATCTAGTCTCTTGACTTGTAGTGGTGTGTTGTAATGATTTTGGACGAACTAGGCACTTGTTTTTACACTTGCTCATCTGCTCACTAAAGGAATGCTTAGTGAGCGCGGTTTGTTGGAAGATGCTGTAGTGGCTCAGTCCAACATAACTTAACAATACAGAGCTTCAGATGGGCTCCCTTCCCCGCACTACCTCCACCCTTGCCTGACATATCTAGTCAGTCACACTAACACCAGTGGGTGTATATTAGCCTAGTCAGTCCCCTGCAGGGCTTGAGCGGTGCCTGCAGCACTTCCTTTCCTCCTCCTGTGTTTGAGTTTAGCCGGGCCCCCGCCTGTACTGTGGGAGCCCCTCACCCCCGGCCTGGACCCTGTCTCCCCCCTACCCTGCCTGGTGCTGCTGCACTCGGCTCTGCTTCTGCTGGCCGAGGATGATGTGGCAATGCCATGTGTCGTCCTCTGAGTGCCGCTGCTACCGGCTGAACGGCTTCTCCCTGCTGAAGCGCTTCCCTCTCTCGGCAGATGGGGCCTGTGGTAAAGCCCTGGACCAGCCGGTGGGAGAGTGGCTGGAGCACGTGGGGCTGCCGCAGTACGAGAGCAAGCTCCTGCTCAATGGCTTTGATGACCTACGATTCATGGTGAGTCACCTGCAGCATGTCATCTCAAGGGTCGGTTCCACTTTACATCACCCTGTCTCTCCACTGTCAAACAAGCTGCATTAGTCTTTTTATGTCACCACTCTGCTTGTCTCTTGGTAACTCCACGCCCCCTTATTTCTGTCTCTCACTCACCCTTCCACTCTCTCTCTTCCTTTATAACACTTTCCCATCTCCTCTCCATAACTCCTCCTCACCTCTGTGCAACGCATGACCCAGCTAAAATTTATGGCCTCTTCCTGAATCCCTATAAAGAGTATGAGCTGTCACCAGTGGGAACACACAGACAGCCAACATTCATTAACTTTTTCCCAGCATTCCCAGTCATCTCATTTACTGCAAAATTCAAATGTCTGTCTCCACATCGATTCCCTTGATTTACAGCCACTGTACTTGACCTCTGTTTAGGTATAGTCACTTAACCAGGACAAACAATTCTTAATATAAGCACAGCATGTTTTATCCTAGATACACTTTGCATGGTTGATTGCTAAATCTTATTAAATCCTCCACAGATTATTCTCTGTACTATCCATATGGTGGGCCTATCTTGCATTTACTGTACAAGAGATGATTACACTGCAGCAGCATGCTGTTGTGCTGTATTTTTTTTTTTACAATGATATGCTGCAATTGCATTACATATGTTTGCATGCATCTATTTTTCTATTTTCAAATTTTTTATTTATACTGTAAAAAATGATCAAAATCACAGTTTTTTCCACTGTGGTGGCTAAAAAATGATGCCAGAGATAAGTTTTCCTAAAACATAAAAAGTTATTGAAGAATTATATACAATTTAGCATTTTTTTTATGCAACAGTAAGAATCTAATATTAATATATTCATACTAAAGTGATGTCCACAATCTGTCTGAAAGCTTTATCATGTTTCCCGTAAAGAACATTGTGAGGAAACCTGATATTGCATTTGACAGGGATAGCCAAAAACACCACTTTCCATCTGATAGTCATGTTTCTCTGAAAACATGGCTATATGCTGTAAATAAGTAGGCCTGGGGGTAACATTTCTCAGGCCACAGAGTTGCAATAGCACCATGGGTTATATGATACAGTGCGTCTGATGTCACAGTGGAATTCAGTCAAGTGAGACCAGTGAGGTCAGAAAAAAAGAGTGGTTGTATTGACAAATCAGTATAGTTTATAAGTGCTACTGTCTTTTCTGGATTTCTTTTCCCATTTTGGGTAGAAATGAGATTGCAGTATAGTGGAAATTTGTAAGAATGTGACCATTCAGATGGACTCAGCTTTATATTTGTTTATGAGGCGATAACACAACTATAAGAGCATGGTTGTAAAAAATAAAGGAATACAGTATTTGGTAGGTGATTACAGCTACACTAATAAATCAGTTATCTCCAGAATAATACACTGGAGTTAATTAAGTTGGAAGTAATTTACACACTGAGAGATTTGGAAATGCTGTTATGTAATTAACACTAGTAACAAAAGGGCAAGTTGACTTTTTTCAGTCAGAAAATGTCCAGCAAAAAACACATTATGGATTCAGCCAGTTGTACTGTACTAGACAAAACTCAGGTCATCTGTATTAAATTCAGACTTCAGTGCATAAGATTTGAGGGGATGAGTCCTTTGGCACTAAAAAAGGATGATTTCTAACCTTGACTGATTAAATCTAATCTTTATATGTTTTTAGTCCTCTTGCAAATGACCATGTGGGAGCAGGTACTTCATTTAGTTGATGGAGAAATCTGTTCTTCTTATTGATTTGTTACATAGGCAACATAAGCCAACAAAAGCCAGATGCAACAACCAGGTAGAATAACTGTCATCCTCAATTGACTAAGCAATATCTCTGCCTGTATTTTGTTATTTTGCCCAAAATGTAACATTCATCATTTAGTAGATATAGTAGACTTAGAGAACAAAAAGCGAGCTTTACCGTCTGATTGGGATTGAATGAATCCATGTAGATCAAGATTTCCAGGATACAGTGTGATGTGGACTTGGTTCATTAGCCTTTCTGATGTTCATGTTCATGCCACAGTTAATGTGTCTGCTAGACTTGATGCATCAAGGAAATAAATCATTAGCTTCACAAGGCAAATTAGCCATGGATATTTACAAGGATGTGGAGGTTGCAAACAAGAAGAAAGGTCAGAGTAGGCAGGCACTGTGAATGTTTAATATTGACCTTTTAGATTGTGCTAGGCTTGCTTCAGATGTCATCAATCTAACTGAACTTAAATATCAGAACTCATTTGTGGGATTCATTGCAAATTTGAGTAAAGTGATCAGTAGAGGGCAGTACTGTGGCTCCTTTTTAATTCCCCGTCATGTTTGATTTCATTTATGTATTAACACTGTATTTAGGAACAATGCAATGGAGCCCAGAGGAACATGTAGTAATATTTAACCATTTCTGGAAATCAGCTGACATAAAAACAGGGTAAACCCAGAGCAGATTTTACTTTAAACACTATATCGTTTGTGAGCCCAGAGGGGATTGAAAGCTCTTCCCAGTTTAATTCTGCAGTGACAGGAGTCTCAGCACGCAAGCCTTTCTGTGCCCACAACCCACTGCTGTCACAGCTTAAGATACACTGTATAGTCCTGCTTGGAAAGTTTCCTTGTGTCCGCCCGTCAGCGCACAAGAGCAGCCGCTCACATGAGTCGGCAAGGCTCTCTGCATGTGATGATTGCTCTGAGATGCAGCTTTTGAGGGATCATAAATTATGAACAGCTGTGTGCCCATTCTCATAATTTTTACACGATAATAATCATTTTTGCACTACCAAAAGTGGGGCACCCGTAGCTTTCACTCTCTTGGCCTTCATGGCCACACATTTCATTTGAGTGAAAAAATACACAAATTATTATTATTTTTTTTTAGATAAACAATCTAGTGGAGGAGAACATCTTAGAAGTCTGTCCATCATCATCCACTTGTATTGCATCTCTTCTGCATTAATATTGCATCAGACGCTACATTCCCCCCCCATTTTCGAATATCGTAATATGGAGCTGAACATCAACATTCTGATCCGTAAACTCTTTATTCTTTATCATTTCCCTGTTACGTCTGCTTTAAAAATGGAAAATCTTTATGCTTCCAAACTATTCCTCTGTGGAGAAGGGGAATGGAGCAGTTCTAATTCACTGTTGCCTTAACTGAGTGCATTTAGTGAGATGAAGGACTTCTACCATGGCTACATCTGCAAGGCATATCAGATCAAATCACACTACCATAGCTTATAAGCTATGTAAGAACTGAACCATACATTCCTGTCACATGTTTCAAATGCGGCATGAAATAACAAGTTTGCAAAGTCTCCCGAGGCATCATCAAACTTCCAACCGTGTTAATAAAAGTGGAGGATCTATTTTTGGACCTCCCTTACATCAGGCCCGCTTCATTTTGACCTTTTATTCTTGCGATCAGTGAGTAATCTCCCAACTGCACCCTGATAGAGGCCTGTGAATACTGCTGCATTGTGCTCTGAAACCAATCCAGAGAGAGCAGATTGAGTAAAGACTACAGAACATTTTAACATTCTTGGCCAGAGAGAATCAATCTGCAGCAGTCCTCAGGGAAAAACGCTTAGCTCTTCATTTTCATGGTTCTCCTTGTATTTACATTCCTACCTATAAACCAGTAGAAGATGATGAAGCAAGTGGGGCTGTGATTTGAATAAGGGAAGAATTTTCTTTTTGAAGCTTTCAGGATGTGAGAAAAAAATCTATTGTTCATTGTTTCCACACCCTAAATTAACAAATAGTCTCAAATTGTTGTGGAATACTTCCTCTTGGACTGTTTGGTGTCCCTGGATGAAGCACAGCAGCACAGGGATCCTGGAGACGCAGCAGCAATTCTGAAGGCTTTGTTCCTGCTGAGTCGCACCAGATCAGATTGATTACTCTTGGCACGCACAATTTATTTGACTTCATTGTCCTCCCACTCTGCTGTTACTGCTTGTGTCAGAGATGTGCATATTCTGCGTGTTTGCGCATGCGGTGTGTGTTAAGAGCAAGTGTGTATTTTTTCAGTCACAGTTTTACCCTTGCAGTAAGGCTGTGGAGCAAGTCATGATACTTTTGAGTGGATTGTTTATTTCTGTGCAAATATGTACACGGTATTATAAATGATTTTTCTTGCATACTGTTGTTCTGTATATCCATTTTCATTCTGCGTACTGTCTATGTGCTTGTGTGTATGTGATTGTTTGCATGCACGTATGTCTGATGACTACGCCTTTGGGTGTGCCTGTGTGTGAATGTGTTTATTTGTGTGTCTCTCCTGTGTTTGTGCACATGCAGGGAAGTAACGTGATGGAGGACCAGGATCTCAGAGACATCGGGATCACTGATCCAGGACATCGAAAGAAAATCCTCCACGCGGCACGCAACTTGCCCAAGGTGCTTAATATCGTAGGTTATCTTCAGCACTAAGGAGACCAGCAACTGACAGGATCTCAAATAACAAAAAAAACCCAATAAGGACAAGTACTTCACTAACAATAGCAAATAAGCTAAAAATAGATAAATGGCACCCTGATATGTGTTATAGTGTTGAAGGAGTATTCATGCTGTCCATAGAGTGGGTTAAGCCTGAAGCAACAAAGCTGTCTAAGCAAACAAAATGACAGAGTGGGTTCATTTAAAACCTATTATCTTTCATTCAGGAATACACACTTTTCACTCTATGATAGCTGGGATGGGCTCCAGTTCAGTGACCCTCAACTGGACAACTGATTAAGAGGATAGTTGAATGAATGAATGGATGGATGAGTGGCTTTATTTGTGTTTGTTATACTCTGATATCTGTTTGATATCACTGCAAATGAAAAAACGAGTCATAAAACACTAGTTATTACTTTTTTTTTAGACAACTATCCATTTTTAAAAGACAATTTTTCTCCTCATTTACAATAAAAAAAATAAATATAAGGTATGCTTGAGGGAATTATGTTTTATACTATGCTAGTATTATTTTAACATTAATCCACAAATTAACCGGTGACTCTGTTAAAAACATTAAAATGATAGCATTATGCAGTTGGTCCAGCACCTTCGTGATGCAAGTCCTGTTTTAGTTCACAGATGCTTTCTGTGAGATTGAACTCTGGTTAATATGGAAATCATTACAGTTTAATGAACTCATTTGGCCTCTTTCACTACGATGTTTGTAGAAATGTTGTTAAACTGAACAAAAACCAACTGTGCATGCAAAATTACTGTTAAATTCATGTAACGGTTGCACTGGCCAATTTTGTTCTTACCATCGTGAGTACGATAGTGAATCATTCTGATCTTGCCTTCTACATTCTGCATACGGCGACACCTCCATTTCTCCAAGGTCCATTTCTTGCATATTTACTTTGAGGTGGACTATGAAGGAAGCTGATGAAGTTATTTTAAGAATGGAACAATATTATCCAAACTGCTTTATTAAAAGCAACTCTTTTCCATGTTCTTGGTTTGAACTTGGTTTGAGCAGATCTTGACTATGTCTACGTGCCACTGATTTACTGTACAAATCTCTGTCTGTGTGTTTGTTTTTTTGGCTGCTAACTCCTCCTACACAGTCAGGAGTTGAGCAACCAAACTTGGCACGCAGGTACATCATAGGCTCCTGAAGGTTATTATGTATATCAGGTTTCTGATGTCATCAGATTCCCTAGCAATTACTGTACTAAGCAACAGGCTAAAATGACTTGTTTTTAGTGTTTAACAATTATAACACCATCTAAAAGTATTGTATCTTTTTTTGTCATCATAGTAGCATCTCATTTATATCCACAAAAACTGAATTATACATGATCTATGGTATGTTGCCTAGCAACCACATAGCAGTTAGCTAAACTTACCTATTTACGTGCCTACAGCAAAGCATCATATCATTTTCATTTCATGGCCACCAGCATGAACAGGTCAAACAATGCTATAGCATGGGCATGTACTAGTTCCTTTAGACCACCACTTGAACAAGTGTACCTAAAGAAGTGGAAGCAGCTGTCACCTAAGATCATAAGCTTTGCAGTGTTGTACAAATTACATTTTTGTTCTGGAGATGAGAAAAGTTTAGATGGAATATGTAGGGATCAGCAAAGTCAGGAGTAACCTTCCCCGGGGATTATAAATGATGATTTCACAGCACTCCATCCGGCAATCGTTGATGTTCCAGTCAAGAGCTGAACTGACATTGCTGTTTTTTAAGCTACTTGCCTAGCATGGCCGCTGCAGCAGTCAGCTTTAGTTGGGTAGAAAACCCAAATTGTCCTTCCATAAAGTCACAGTTCTTGCTTACTTAGATGCATCTGTCTCCGTAGGTAAAAGCACTGGGGTGTGATGGCAGCACATCTCTTGCCACTTGGTTGGATGGCCTTGGTCTGCATGAATATCTGCCCAACTTTCTTGCCAGCGGCTACCGCACACTGGAGTGTGTTAAGAACCTGTGGGAACTGGAGATCATCAATGTAAGAGGCCACTGATTACTCAAATTATAAATGCATGCACTACGAGTAATTAAATGCATAAAGTAGCAAAAAAATTACTTTTACTTATTTTTTTCTACTAACATTTTGCAATGTTTTATGACATTTTTCCCTTTCTGAGTCCGAAAACATTTTTTTTTCGATAAAATAAATGTTACCTAAAAATATAATTAAGTAAGTATTAAGTATTTAACTGTGTCTACAATAGTCAGTGCTCACCCATTAATATTGTATGCGCTACTCTCCTTAGTACTTCTATATTTGTACCATTATGTTTACAGTTCAGTTGCTTGGGTCGTGTTTTATTTACCTTCATGTTTGAATAACAAAGCTGTCATGGCTGAGGTGGGTAGGTGAGCTAGTGACTAACACTGTGGCACCGCAAGGAGTGAGCATGCTCTGCTCATTGTTAAGGAAGAAAATCTTTAAAGTTAATATTTTTAAGCTGTCTTGCTGATGTTCATCAAGAGCATGCAATCATACAGGTCATTGTATTATATAAAGCTATTCTTTAACCAGGAAGTTAAATTCTTCAGATTCTGATTATATCTTTCATAAGAGTGTCGTGGGCTGACATAAGCAGGATTAACCTAGCGTGTTTTCTAATGTCAGGTAAAACCATAGATGCAAGAAAAAACACTCTGCACCAGGAAAACATGCACTCAGGGACACAGAAACTATATTTTATAGCTACAAAACTAATTTCAAAACGGTAGAGGAAATGTAGTTTGTTTTCGTTTGTCACTTGTCATTCTGGCAATTGTTTTTAACACAGCTAGCATGAAGTTTTTTTGAGACTGAGAGGTCTGTGTGAGTGTTTCTGGATTCATTCGGTACATTAGAGAGAGCAGTCTAAAGAAACTGAAAAAGGTAAGTTTGTATGATAATATATTATATTGCAATCATATTCTCAAATTATACATGCTCTGTTTGTAACATCTGAAAATAAAATATAATAAATAATAAAAACAAAGATCGACCAAATGGACCAATACGGCAATGCCACGATGATCCATTTGGCAAAGTAAATCCATTGGGTATCCTTGTTGGTCTTCAGACAACAATTCTGATGGCTAAAGAACCAAATGGGACAGGCGAAAAAAAAAACAAAAAACAAAAAACAAATTATACATGCCCGTCATAACTAAGACTAAATGAAAGAAAACTAAAATAAATTGAGACATTTTTTAATAATAAATAATCACATAATCACTCACCATACCTTTTATACAAGACAAGAGTAATGAATATTGATTGTATTTAAATGTGACATTCAAAAATGGATATAGAATACAATTTAATAATCCTTTAGTTGTCCCACAGGGGGAAATTTGGTTGGAACAGCAGCAAAAAAAACACATATACAAACAGAACAGGACACAGGACATAGAACAGAAACACACAAACATTTTTATATATTTACATCATGGACAATAGTTACCAAAGCAGTAGTGTACAGTTATTAAAATTAAAGTACAGATATATAGCATGTACTTGGAAAATAATTCAGAAAACATTTGATTTAAGTTTGCCTTAGTTGATAATTAGTTGCTTTTGTATTAAGCTCTATGAACTTTTGAGGGTTTACAGTCCAGCACTGATTAACTCTGTGGATGGATGAAGTCGAGCCAGTTCTCATAGCCTTAATAACAAGGCCATCCTAATATGTGGCTCCCAACGAAGTTAAGCAGTACTTTAAAATGCTGAGCCGAAATATCAGAAATGCTTCGTGATGGAAGCATTTGCATAAAACTACAGCAGAGACAAAATCACCACACAGTAATTAGTGGATAATTAACAGATGTGTGTAAATTAAGAGACAAAGTTGTGACTGATGACATGGAGAAATGTAATTTGGTTTTATCCGTATGGAAATAGTGTAACATTTTATGATAATTTGTAATTAGAGAGGCGGTCTTATTAATTTTGCCTAGAAATATGGGTGCAACATGTGTAGGAGGATTGATTTCTCAGATTGTGTGTACATGGAGAACAGTGTTTTTCTGACAGGTTTGAAACATTATTACTAGAATATGGAAGTAGAAAAACACATGATCATTAGTTAGAGATTTTTCAAGATGGTGCTCTTTTTAAAAAATAATTTATAATGAAATATTGATAATATTGGCTACATGTAAATTATCCAAATGGATTAATCTGCCTGTGATGACGATTTGCAAATAGCCATGGCCTTGTCTGCTGGAGTCACAAATCAAAGCGCTTAAGCAGTATTGAGCTGCAACAACTTTATAGGCATCCTTTTGATGTTTTTCCATTTGCCACTTGATACCTGGTTTATTCACATTGTATTCACATTTCACTTTTTATAACTGATGCTAGAGATCTTGCAAAGTGGAAGTTTATTGTTGATCAATTGCTTTAATATGAAAGCTGTGCAATGTCTGCAGCATTATCTCCTTTTTGCACTTTATAAGAAGGAGAAGCTTGTGTAAATTCAGTGTTATGATATCATCTTGCTCATGTGAAGAGCAAGAAACTCATAAAAAGGTAATTTACCATGAGAGAGTGGTGATCTCTTGCCTATATCATAGTGGATATATATATATATATATATATATATATATATATATATATATATATATATATATATATATATATATATAGTAAATGTCCAAACTAGAACATGTCTGAAGTGGGCTGTTTCCTTATGTATGCTGCATGTGAGAGATGACAACTGGAAAATATCCCAACTTGATTTTCCTAAAACTGTCCAAACTTCATATGTGAAAATAGGATAATCCAAACGTGTCATAGGGTTATGTTGCTGACATCGGAGCAGCAGAGACACAAGGGTTGTGAGAGTCAATACAAGCAAGTTTGTCAGACAGAATGTGATGAGACAGGAATGTGCGTTATATAAAGCAATACATAAATCCCATCTATATGCCAATACAATTTTTTGTGTTGTGCAGCTGTCTGAATGCAGCCATCTCATTTGACCAAATGGTTGTCAATCAATCAACAGTATTGTGCATTTCCTTTGTTCACTGCAATAATGTGATCAATATTTCTTACTCTGAGAGAGGGTCTGACTGGATCACTGATGTATATGGAATCAAAATCTGTCTGTCAGTTTTTAATGTGGTGATAATGTTTCCGTGTTTTCTAATTTATAACAGATTGTGTTGAAAATATTATTTATTTTTCTTGTTGTGACTCATAAAAAAATACCAGCAATGAGATGATCCAATATGGCTCATACGCAAAGACAGCACCGCAACAAAGCTGATACTGAGTCATCATTTTTCTTTTTGTTTTGTTTTTTTTTGCACTTCTCACTCAGTTTGTTTGTGTGCATAGTTATGAAAAACACAAAAAACTGTGGCGGTAAATTAGCAGAAACCAGCAACAGCTGCAGTCACAGCAGCAGCAGCAGCAGCAACAGTCGAGCAGCAGCCAAGCATACTGTCCATGCAGTGTGTGAGAGATGGTGTCCAGCAGACTGCGATGCAGAAGGATGGGGATGTGAGTGCAGGGCACATTACTTTCAGTGTGCAGAGTAGCAGAACTGCCTCTCAGCATCTGAACTCACTTTGCCCATTACATCTCCGACATCCTCCTCAGCGTCTCACTGCAAACAGCATCGAGCACTGAGATGATCTATGAGCTGGTTCCCTGTATAATCCCAAGGTGTTCTTTATTACTATTTAAATTCCGTCTCATTTCACAGGCCTCGTGCACACTGGCCTCACTGGGATTCTGCACATGGTTTTGATGAAAACAGCACCAGAAATCCAGCACACAAACCAGTTGCCTCTTCTGCCTCCGACTCCCACTGAATAAATAATTGAAGCTTTAGACAAAGAATCATATGAGCCTGTTATGGAATATTTTGTACCCGTGACATAATTGCAAATGTAACATTAATCACTCAACATCCACCTTTACTGGATGAGCATGAATGTTAATAGCCGATTATGCAAATTGTCAGTTTTGGGGTGATGGGTTTTGACTATATAAAATTAGCTTATTGTTCCTTTTGTGATGATTTGAGTCTCACTAGCTGCAGCGGCCTTTGTAAAAAAAAAAAAAGTTTAGCGAGACAGATGCTGTGGATAGACGAGCAGTGTTTTTATACTGTGAATGGCAAACACAGTGTGTATTTACATAGTGACACTGTTATGCTTTATCCTTTTCATATGTCACATGTTATCCTACATAAATCAGTAAAGTCTTGTGTGTTTTTTAAGCACTATGTCCAAAAATGGGTCGTAAATTATAGAGCGTCCCGAGAAGGAGACAGTGCGGTACTTCAAGCTTACGGCAAAACAGATTGAGGTTGAATTATTGACGAGAGTCATTTCTGTTTGCCTGTGGATGCCTGCCAGTGAGGGGTGCTTGCCACCAACTCTGTGTCAGTTTATTTTGAATATAAAGTATCTATATTATTTTAGTCTAGATAAACTCCTGTATGTAAGATATGGATCTAAGAGTACAGGAAAGTCTCATGCTATGCCCTGATGTTGTCCTCTCTAGGTTATTAAGGTTGGTCCTCTGGGTCACAGGAAGAGGATCATTGCCTCTCTAGCAGAGAGACCCTACGAAGAGGCTCCATCTAAGTCCCGTCGTCTGTCCCCAATTATGGTAATGCATTTCATATTTTCTCACATTTTCTCTAGAATTCACAAAAATACGGTCAGCTCTAAAAGATGGAAGATGTTTTTATTTAAAGCACCAGCCAGACTGCAGCAGTATTAGTGCTGCTATTTAACCACTGTCGACACTTATTCGATTAATAGATCAGATATGCTTAATGTGCTTAGTAAGAAGGATAGCTCTGCTCATACCCTCGGTATAACACACATATTGTGTCACTCTTGTCTGTTATGAGATTTTTTTTTCCCTCAGCATGTTTAGCCTCGTTCCTGTGTGCTGTTATATTTTAGTTTATTTTTTTTTTACTCTACAACAATCCAGACAGAGCTGAAGTGTAAAGCAGCATGGCACGGTTGAGCTGTTTTTCTATACCGACATCATTTTGTGAGAAAATGGATCCTTTTTCTTTCTGCAGCGGAAATCTAATTTTGGAATGAGATTCTTCAATATCATTATGTTCACAACAGTTAAATACTGAGGGCTGATTTCCCAGGCAGATTAAACTGGGCTAAAAAGAATTGAGAATCTCCATGGAAGAGGCTCTTTTTGTCGAGGATTAGGCTTGGATGTAGATCAGGAAAACCAGCCTGTGTAGACAGTGCTTTCAAATCATTAATCTGTGTGTGTGTGTGTGTGTGTGTGTGTGTGTGTGTGTGTGTGTGTGTGTGTGTGTGTGTGTGTGTGTGTGTGTGTCGATGCGTATGGCAGTTCCATGACCTCCTATCCCAGACCACATCTCCCCTGAGTCAGCTGGACCCCTACACCAGTCGCTCCATGGACATGCTCCTTCCCCTGACCGAGTCAGATCGGAGGCGAAGAGGAGTTGACCAAGACTGTAGTGTATCTCTGCGTTCTTATAGCGAGAGGCCACGTTCTGTAGTGAGTGCCACCTTCTTTTACCTAAATGCTTTTCTCCAACAATGTCTGTAGCTTTCAGCAGATGCAGGAGCACAATCAGGCACAAAGAAATGACAAAGATGCAAAGAAAACAGCCTGTTCTCTGTTTCCGCACACAGAAAACCATTGACAATAAGTCAGTCAGATTAATTGCAAGCCTTTTCTACAAACCCTTGTTTGACCTTCAATCTAACATACATAATATTTACAGTATATTTAGTCTTTCTAGCCATAGGTTTGACATCATTTGTCTTATCCAGTGTCTAACATTTGGGTTTTTCTTGGTACTGAGGCTCATATTGTTTCCTGCTTGTTATCAAGTAGAAATAACTTTGGGGGTATTGGTATTCCGTTTTAAATAATCACATCACTCTGACCTCTTCTTTCTTTTTTAAATAAATAAAAGAAACAAATAAATAAATGCTGCCGAAAGTTAAATGTGTTGTGCTGGTCCGGATGTAAAACGAAGTTTTGCATTGAAGGGTGGATGTGCAGAGTGATTGATTAAAGCAAAATGTAACTAGAACCAGTGAAAAAAGCAGAGGTGCATTCAAGGTTGTTGGGTTTTTACATTGTATTTTTGCTGCGTAGCCAGGTCTAAGCAGAGATGTTCAGACATCCTTCCACTCAGCCACCTCCTACAGCTCTTGCTTAGTCCTTAATCTTGGAGATATATAAACTCTCCAGTATGTCCTAGGTCTGCCTGAGGCTCTCCTCTTGATTAGACATACCTGATAAACCTCAACTAGGAGATGTCCTGGAGATATCCTGATCAGCTCATACCACCTTGTGGCTCTAATCTTAAGGATGTGCTCAGATGTACGTAGAAAATACAGTCGATGGAAAGTTTTGGAAACCCACATTTTGGAGCTGACATTTTGAATCAATATAGTTGGAAAACTCAATGTCATATTTAATCATCTGTCTGATATTTTCTCCCTGTCCAAATAAACATTTGAAGCACTGCTGATTCTTAATGAACAAAAACTTGAGTTTATTTCTTATATATAAATATGTGTAATTTTAGCTAATTAAGCTAATCTTAACTTCCATTAAGTCCCCAAACTGATAAATAGAATATAGAAAATATGTGTAAAATATAAAAAAAATAAATTGATGATCATTGTGATGAAGTAGTCTAAGGAAGAAAAAACAAAAAAGACATGAAGTGCCATTGAGCATTTTTTTTTTTTGTAGACTATTGTTTCTTCTTTAAGAGAAGAAACCAAGAATAACACAGTGATCAAATCTTAGCATTTGTTAAAGGTCAAACTACAACACAAACAGTGAAGCTGGCATAGCTGCTTTCTGACTCACTGAGGCCAATCTGGAAGCACACGGGAGCATCCACAAATAAGGAAAGGGAATATGGTACCACTGCTGTATAAAAATCAATACTTACAATTTCCATAAAATCTTAGTGTGTAATGATCATCATAAGTATATTTTACTCTGACAGTGATTCATGAAAGCACTGAGCACAGCCTACACTGACCTTAAGGCCCAGCATGCATAATATTTATTCGTTTCCTAGCATAAAAGACTTGCATTAAATTGCTGACCAGACATCTGCCTTCACACTAATGTTCAGCGGTCAGAAACCCTTTACCTTGCCAACTTGATGGATGCACAAATTAGTATTTGAAATGAGTGTGGTTACAAAGATCCTGCAAAACATTGAAAAAATAGCATTTTATCCCCTTTAATATCTACAAAAATTGAACACAAGGCAGAGAATATTTTGTTCTTGGATCAGTCTGTTCTCTTCATTGCATTTAGCAGCCTGTTCATTTGCATCTGCAGGACAGACACAGCGACCGGCATAAAGAGTCTCGTCTAAACCTCCGGCCGCCGAGCCACTCTGCTACCTATGCCACGGTCTCCGCCTGGCATCACCAGCCTGAGAAACTCATTCTGGACTCCTGCGGGTACGAGGCAACAGTAAGTCACTTTTACTGTCTTCAGCATAGATGCCAGAATATGCTGTAAATATGTTATAGATGGACTATTAAACACTATTAAACAAGAAATAGTGTAGAACACTTTTATTCAAATACATCCTGTGCTTGCGATGGCCCGTCTGTGTCTGTAGTTGACTTCGTTTGCCAGCACCAACTTTTAAATCATTTTTTAAATTGTGTTTTGACTCTTTCCTCTAGTATCTAGGATCATTGATAATCAGGGATCTACGAGGGATTGAGTCCACACAAGATGCCTGTGCAAAAATTAGGGTAAGTATTTGCCAATGTCCTTCTAAGAGCAAATGTAAAAGCCATCGTGGTAACACCCAACGCTGACGCGTGGTTGGGGAGAGAGCTATAACTTTATGTATAGAATAACCAGTTAAACATACTTTTTTTTTTAAATTTGAAAAAATTGGTGGTATTTTCCCAAAATAAGGTTTAAAAAGCCTTTTTTTTTCTTACAGGTTCTTGCCGGTTGATTTTTTTTTTTACTACTTTAATTTACATTGTGGGCAAACACCATGCTAGTTCATGCCATCAATCCAATAATAAATAAATTTTTAAGTCCACTAAAATACAATAAAGTAACAACTAGATGTATCTGGCAGCAAACAGCTGAAACTAAACCTTTAACTTGCTTTCATGTGAGCAGCAATACTGTTGGTTCATGATCTGTGTTCAGGTTATTATAAAGGAGATGATCAGGCATATTGGTTCAAAAGAGCCGATGTTCGGGGGTTGGGAGGCAGTCGTCTGCTGCTACTGGTGAAAACATGAGGGGAAAGAAGAGAGAAAAAAGAAGTATGAAACAGGACAAAGCCTAAATTGTAATAACAATAACTGAAAAGTGTTTTTATCCGTCATAACAATTAATAAACTCCCCAAAACAGGCAGTGATTTTTTTTCTTTATTCTCACTTATTCTTTTTGTATCTATTCCAGAAATCCAAGGACTCCAAAAAGGGTCCAGTTGTCATACTGTCCATTACCTATAGAGGTGTTAAGTTCATCGATGCAGCCACAAAGGTAATGGGAATTATTGATTATTGACCTGTCCAATGCAAACACTGCTGTTGACTTTCTCACTGTCCATTAGTGGTTGATTCCCATTTAGCGCTCACTTCATTCCTGTCTTCATTAGACTATAGTAGCAGAACATGAGATCAGGAACATCTCATGTGCCGCGCAAGACCCAGATGACCTCTGCACATTTGCATACATTACCAAGGATCTGAAGAGCGGCCACCACTTCTGTCATGTCTTCAGCACTGTGGAAGTGGTGAGTAACATCAGCCCTGTGATTGATTTAATAGAATTAGAACTATAAGCATAATACACTGTAATTATGCTAATATATTAAAATAATCCACTACAGACAGCCCCATATTTTCATATCATTGTGGAACATTTTGCAAATTTTGGGGTAAATAAAGAAAGAAAACCAAAATGTCCCATTGTAGGACGTCATATATCCTGCAGTTAAACCTGCCTTGAGCATCCTATGGATTATTTTCTTGATTGGCTCATCAAATAGCTTGATTAAAGACCCACTCCTGCTATGCATGGCATTTCCATGCACAAGCACAAATTATGTTGTCATTTGAGTCGAAAGGTCTGTTAAAAGGTCAGCAGTGAGGTTTCATTTTTGGCAGCTCGACCACTGTGGGGGCACTTTAACTGCAGGGAAAAAATTTTTGTTTGTGGGTTTGTTTGTTTTTTTTTAATGAACTGCATTGAAAAAGATCTTTACAGGACTAAAAAAAACACTGCTGAGCCTCGATTATTTATACTTCACACAGTTCCTCCATGCACAGAATGTCAGATTAAAAACTGCTTTAGCTTTTCTCTGTAAATGCATCATATTTAAACAAGAGCCTGTGGATAATTATACAAAGTAATTATCCTAAAAATGTGAAGAGCAGCGCTTTTGTGTGCTGCGAATTTGCTGAAAACAAGTGTTTGCTAACCAAATTGAATAGTGGTTAACTCAAAACAAATACTGTAACACGTTCAGAAGACTTTTTTAGTCCAAGCTTTGTAGCGTAACTAATACAAGGTGCTTAGTTGTGTTTTTTTATGGAAATTAAATGTTTACTGAGCACACAAGCAAAGTGCATAAAGATTTTGTCTTTGTTGTGTGCGGTCATTTAAAGTCAGCTGTTAAAAAGTTGTTTTTGCCTGCTTTGCTTTTCGTCACATATTTCAG
This sequence comes from Rhamphochromis sp. 'chilingali', assembly GCF_963969265.1. NCBI lineage: Eukaryota > Metazoa > Chordata > Actinopteri > Cichliformes > Cichlidae > Rhamphochromis > Rhamphochromis sp. 'chilingali'. The sequence goes on along the minus strand of NC_137936.1, from coordinate 31,908,503 downwards.
TACAATGAATCTTTATTTTCCACTCACACAGACACAGACCTACGAGATCATCCTAACGCTGGGACAGGCATTTGAGGTGGCTTATCAGATGGCGATTCAGTCCAGGGCGAGACACTACATGCCTCCTTCATCTCTGGGCTCTGAGGTCATAGACACCAAAACCAGCCGTCCTGTATCTCAGTCCTGGAGCAGCATGCGAAGATCAGCAGTGAGTACCAGCCTATAAAACCTTAAGAAAATCGTGGCGAATGTGTGCATCTCTGAGTGCATTTGAGTGGTGAGGTTGCTCTACACGTTAAAAGGAAAGCGGGTGTGAAGGAACATATTGTGCAGTCATACTTCAAAATAGGTAGACAGACCCTGTGACCCACTTTTTCTCCACTGCTGAACCCCTAATGGGCCACCTACAAAGGAGGATTTGCTGTGCGTGTGGTAGAAAGTGATGAGTCATTACTTTGCTCTGTGAGTCACTCCAATCAGAGGAGACTTTCTTTTTGTGCATATGTGAAGCGTGATGAATGATTCCTTTTATTTGTTGCTAACAGTGGGGTGGGAGGAGGTGTGTGATTTCCTCTGGGATTTTTCTAAGCTTGTGCACAGCCTCGTTGGTCAGAACCACCCGCTGCTTCCTCACTTCTGATTGAGTGTGCTGCATAAATGTTCAGGTATACCCTGAGCATTGATGTATTGACCTTTCAGGCTGCATATAATAAGCACTCAGTGATCACTGTCACCTGAGAGCGCTGCACAGCCACCACTAGGAGCATGCACGCACACACACTGCTGGACCACTTGCTTATTCAGAGACACAAATCACATTGTTTTACTACCTGCCTGCAAGGATAATATATGGAGTGATCACAGAGCTGCATAATGAGCCTGCTGGTTGTTTAAGTTTTAGATGAGAAGAGTGGGGGGGGGGCTGATTTCTGTCAGCTGCGATTTGTTTTAATACACTTCGCTGCTACCAAGTGAAGTGAAACAAAAACTGTGACAATCATGAAGGTTTCTTATGTATTTTACCTAAGAAGAGATTGACTGTTTGCTAAGCCCTGTCCTCTGTAGTTTGCATAAAGACAATATTTCCTAAAACAAAAAATATTTATCAACTGTTACTGTCAGGTTTTTCCCCCCTCTGGTTTTAAAACAAAAATATTGTAAAGGAATCTTAAGTATGCATCTCAAAATGAAAAAAAAAAAAGTCCAGTGTATGCCCATTGGCCAGATTCGTTAATGGCTGTTTCCCTTAAAGAAATCCAGTTGCGATTGGTCGGTGTATTTCTTACGCCAGGAAAAGCCCCACCCTACTATTATCATTAAAATACATAGTTATCAGAAATAATGCAGTGACTAAAACATATGTCATTAGATGACATGTATACATTACTGTTATTGGGTTAAATAGTACTCAATGACATGACATATTAGGAAACCAAAATATTTGAGTGTTTGCCCATTTAGTGTCAGAGCTTTGAAATAAAGCAGAAAATGGTAAACATAAGTGAAAACAACTGTTAAACCAGTGTGCTAAGACAGATTCAAAAGCTGCACACCTCTGGCTCAATTTCACAAACTTCGCCAGCTCATCATCTATGCACAAATATTTTTTGTTGTGTCTAAAGCTAGCTAACCCTAGTATTTTATCTGTGCTGTGGATAGAATATTTCTAAAAATGCTTTACAAAGCTTCCACTGTTAATTAGCGTGATGATCAAATGTTGCTTACTTGAGTAACTTTAGCTGGAGTGTAAATGTGCCCATATTCAATAAAGAAAAGGGCCTAGCCAGTAATGTTAACCTTTGACAGACCCCAGGATGCACTCAGTAAAGGAACAGTGCAAAGTGGATTTCTTAATAATGATGTATGTTCTTGAGTTTCTTGGCTTTGGGAATAAGTTTGTAATCTTTGGTGTGTTTGTTTGCTTTTTAAATTGGAATATAGGAACAACACTGATGCAACCTTCATAGCTGTTTCCAGTATATAATCGCTTCACCGGGATCACTGACAAATATTGATATGTGAATTTGAACAATTTATAGAAATACTGTTACCCTGGACAGTTAATTTCTCAAATCAGATGCATGCACAGTTATTGTAGGTTTGTAGGTACTAAACTAGTCTTCTGGGCATGCTGCTGATTTCTTTAAACAGTAAAAACACTCGTAAATGAATTCCTCACACTTTGCTCCATCTTTACTATAGCCACATGCACGCCACTTGAGCAAGTGGAGAAATCCAACGCTTCACAGACCTGCCATATGGAGGGCCAAAAATGACACAAGTATAAGTAAATACTGCCATGCCTAGCTGGAGCTACTAAGCTATAATTGGACCGTCAGTATTCATGGACAGGGTTAAGTAAACAGTCAATGACAAGAAAACTCAAAGATGCTGAGAAATTTGCCCTCTTGAGCTTTAAGGACAGATAATGAACTGCTCGTTCTGCTGCTTCTGGATTTCTACACTGTCTGTTTAGTGCATATAAATTCTCTGTCCCTCTGCGCTCTTCTTTTTTTTAACATGTCTTTATTCTTGTCTTCTTGGTCCTCCTGCTTCCCAGGGTGCCCCTCTGCTCGAATGCCGCTGCTGTCACTGTCACACGTGTACTACCCACCGTCCTTCCTTCCTCCCGTTGCACTCTGTTAGCCCTGGAGTCCAGGTCCTTCTCTTTCCTTTCCTCTATTCAATCCTTAATCATGCATCTTCTTACACACAATTCCCTCTCCTCTTTATTTTTCTTGCATCTGAGTGCTTCGGTGCACCTCGCCTCCACGTTGTGTGGTTATTAGTATTTCAACCATGAACCTCATCCTTTTATTTTCCCATCTCTCATCTTCATCTTACATTTTAGTGTTAAAATGCAATTAGCTCTGTGGTTGGAGCGACTCATTGATGTGATTTACCGTCTTTATATGAAGACTGTTGGCTAAATTATGCCAGTGTGGGTTTAGCCCATTGCGTCAATAACATGATGGCTGAAGTTGTTTCTGCTCGATGGTTTTAAACTGTTTTTAAGATATTTTCAACTGAAGGTGTCTTTCATAAGCAGGAAATTTCAGATTGCCAAACGCCTACGTTGAGATTTTTTTCAAGCTAATTAAAAGTCAAATGTATTTCTAAGTAAATTACTCAGCGTAATGCATGTAGAATTATGTGTCTTTGCCGTTTGTGCTATGACAGTAGCCAATGGTGTAGAGCATGGTGCTTTTGAACTACTAATTAGCGTATGTTTTAACTCCCAGAGGGTCGTATTGTTGGTTTTACTGCCGCTGCTTATACAGGCTGAGGGTCTTTTCTGTCAGACATCATCCATGTTGTGGATTGAGCCCTGAGTGTCTGTGATTATAACATGATCACTGGACTGTACCTCTAATCCACATGCACGTGTGTGAGCTGAGGACTTGTCAGTGTGGCACAATGGCCTCCACTGCCACACGTCTCACGCCCTCCTCTCGTCCCTCCTCCCTCCCTCCCCCGGCAGATCGACCCCCTGGAGATGGACCCAGACATGCAGTCCCTGGGCAGCACCACCTGGCTCTTGGACCAGCGGGACGCCAACAGGCGCCCTGTCAGCACCAAGTACGAGACCACCATATTCTGAGGCCGGACTCCCACAGCCGCCCCTCTGCACCCCCCTGTATTTTCCTCTGCCCCTGCATCCGGTTCTCTATTTATCTCTCACACTCACACATATATACATGTGAGCCCCGTGCCTTCTCACTGTGATGGTATAGCATCCCTCAGGGCTGCCTACTCCTGCACCCTCCTTTGCCCTGCCCAGCGACCCAAACCAACCTCCTACCTGCCATGACAAACACTCCTGCGGCTCCCCCATGCCTCCCCAACACCCCCTGGCAGCCTCCGTCGCCTGTTGCTGCTACAGCCAATGGCGGAGCTCTGGAACGGATGATCCTGGACTGATCTCATTTTACAGTGGCCCCGCTCTCTCAACCAAACTGCCTCTTCCTCCTCATCCTCCTCTTCCTGACAACTTGCATCTGCCTCCAAATCCCCGATAGCTCCCAGAGGTTGCATCTTTATTATTCTTCCTCTTTCAAGCCATTTTTTTTTTTTTAAAAAAGTGATTCTCCACAGACAAAACAGGCATGCTCATTTTTTCTCTTGCTCTGTCTAGACTTCACACTGGCTAAAGGCAAGTTGAAGTATTTCCAGAAGTGTTGAGTTTATATTATTTTAAAAATGGTTTTCTGTTAGACGTTTTGGGAAATATGTCTAGCAGAGAATTACGTGAGGATATTGACAGTCTCACAGGTGTATAGTTAATATAAAGCTGAAACAGAAATCACACAGGCTACATATCTCAATAAGCACATTCACCAAAGCATTCTCCCACTGATTATTGACAAATTTCAGCTATTTAACAAATAGCTAAAGAAACGGTCTAATATTATTAGATAGGTTAGATTATAAGTATACTGCACGTTTTAGTTTTCACACCAGCCTAGACACAGGCGACCCCTCCTCTCCCACCCTGGCAACCTCCAGTTACTAGGGGAAAAAAAGTGTAATGGTTGCTGAGGTTATTGGTTGTGAAATTGGTTGCTAAAGCCCATCGTGCAACTTTCCTTGCGATTGTTTTGGTTTCCAGCAGATTGCCACTGGTGCCCGTTGTTCACATGGAAGATGCCAACTCATCTGCAAACACTTGCTAATTATGCACAGAGTGACCATTCATTTTCAAAGTAAAAGGTGCTGTTGAAATGTGTTGCTTGGATGAAAAGAGCAATTTTTACTTTTGAAGGTGAACAGTCTCCAGTTTTAGTCTGCAGTGCACTTCCTAAGGTTTCACTACCACTCGGGAAGTAGCTGTGGCAAGTGTTTATAGACAAGTCACCCTCCTTGATGTAAAGTACAGGTGAACTTGCAGTCTTAACAACCAGTGCAATCACAAGCAAGTTTTTGATGCAGCTCCATTTTAGCAACCAAGTTCACCCAGCAGCAGCCAGAAATCTCCGCAACTAGTCGGGGATTAAATATTTTCCACTAACGACCCGTGGTTGCCAGGGGGACCAGTCTCTAGGCCTGTGTGACTGAGGCCTAACTGAGATGTGGGTTTTTTTTCCAACCTAGCTTTTGTTTTTCCATTCAGTTTAAGTTAACTATAACAACCTCAGTCCACATCCCAAATTTCAAAGTTCCTCCCATCAGGGTCCACAGATTAGGAACCGCTGGGTTAAACAAGCCACATCGTTAGGGAGCTTTAGTGGTGCTGATTGTGTTTCATTTTCTAAAGGCAGGTTAGCTAGTTATAAGATTGTATGCCAAACAGATTAAAGCATTTCTACTTAGTTTATCCCAAAAGTTGGTAAATGTCTGTGTTATAGCAACCAAAACAAAAAACACAACCAAAAAAAGAATGGCTTAAATAAATTCATACAATAAAAATAAAATAACAGCAAAAACTACTGAAAAGAAAGTTACATTTTCAGTTCAGTATCGGTTCTTGTGGCAGCTGAGCTTAATTAAGCAGGTGCTCTGCTACCTGTAAATCCAGTCAGCTCCATATTAAATGTACAGTTGTGTCCCCTTGCATAATTCCCAGCAAGCATATTCTCCAAAATGTTAACTTTTTCTTTATTGTGTCTTTTTGGTATCACACAGATAGATTTCGAGTCTGTAGCTTATATTTAGTTTTTTTTTTTATTATTATTATTAACATATCTTTTTCATTTACACAATTGTTTGGTTGTTTTGCCTCTCGACAGTTATAATTTTTTTTCTTTCTCCATCTGTAGCCTGTCCTGTCTTACCAGGCATCTACCACTGTGAAGCACTATGAGGAGGCTGCTTTGATAGCATGGGATGCAAGATGGACAATTAATCAATGAAAGACAAAACAGCAACATGCAGCAAACAACTTGTGTTTTCTTTTTGTTGTTGTTGGGGTTTTTTCTACGCATTTGTACAATACTCATAGAAAGACCACAAGGAATCGGTCACGAATCTAATCACTGATGTCTGGACTCAAAACGGACCAAAAACTGAGACCTCGTAAACTCACACAAATACACACATACACACCCAGAAGGACAATATCAAGGACAACAGCCTTACTTCATTACGGTTATCTATAATCAACTAAAATCCCCTAACCTGCCCGAACACCACCACCCAACAACTGCACGCCTCCACCCTGCTTCTAAAAGACTTTAAAGGCAAAAAAGAAAAGAAAAAAAGGCAACACTTCTTATTTCCTGCTGTATTTAAACTGACTGTGACTAGCTGGGATGACGTTGATGCAGAGATGGTACAGTTTTTGTCAGGATGAGTCTTTGCTCTGGCCTTGTACTGCCCAGTGCCTCTCAGCAGTCGTGGTAGCACTGAGAGCCTGAAAATCACAGCTTCTTCTTATTGTCAGTTTAAACAAAGAAAGAAAAATGAAAAGGAACACTGTGTTTAAAAACATGGCACTATCCCTTTTAAGACCTTGTTTTCTTTTTTTCTTATGGTGCAAATTTGACATTCGTGGATTTTTGTGATACTTTTTGATAGACGGGGCATAACTGAAATGTGGGTTGGGGGGAATGATTACGAAGGGATTGTAAAGAATCCCAACATTACTACCAGAGGCAAAAAAAAAACAAAACATAAACAAAACATTAAACAAAGTTTAAAAAAGAATATTGGGTGTATTAATGAGCCTCTAGCACAATCTGATGCACATATCCCGTCATAGCATCTTATTATCATGATTACTTGAGTAGGTATCCATGCTGTTTCACTCCAGTTTAGAATTAGGTACAGTACATGCAAAGTGTGTTACTTTGAGGGGGTGAAAAGATTTTATTCCACTACATTAAAAGAGCCAAATCTAAATGTTGCTCTGGTGTCGTGTTAATGCGAGTGGATTTGTAATGCTGAGAGCGTGGTACCATTTTTTTTTTTCTTAAAAGATTTTCCTCCTGCACTGTGACTGAAAAAAAAAGGTCGTCGTGAAGTCGACACATATCTGTGGGTTCTCCCCTGTGTGCACTACCTGCTGTGCGTGCTGTATGCCTTGTTTCTGTCTGTCCTCATGGGAGTTTGGACTCTTACATCACTGGCCACTGTCCTTGTTTTTTGTGTGCTGCGGGAGAAGTGAAGGATTGAGCTCGTGGAGGCTGACTGATTTTATTTTTTTTTATTACGGTGTAACCGGCCTGCGTGCGGTACCGTGGCTGTGTCATTGCCACTCTGTTTCTGACTGTTAACTGTTAGCTTCCACTGATGATTGCATGTTGGCAGTGTGTTTGTGTTTTCGTACCCTTTGATGCACTTGGCCTGAGCAGTCTCTCTGTATGTACCGTAGCAGTGTCTCGTCTCCTCTCACTCACCTGCCATTCGCTTTTTACGTTCCCTCTCCCCGTCACACGCCAACTCAGCGCTTCACCCTCATTTCGTTTTGCCATCGTCGTCCAACATTTTGTCACGTATGTTCTCCCATTCTGTGTGTCACCGAAACAACCTGCTCTATTATGGATGCACAATATAAAAGCATTACACTTAAATGAGCAGCAAGCTATTTAAAGCAAGTTTTGGTGGCATGATATCGCTGTGCATGTAACCGCTCTTTTTAACATTGGTGTTTTCCTTGTGTAGCTCGCCCCAGCGTTCAAGTTTCCGGATACCAAGCTGTGAGTTGAAGGGGAGCAGCCGATGCGAGTGTGTTTGTGTGTGTTGAGTTATAGCGGGCAGAGCAGTGTGAAAGAGCTAGAGAGAAACTGAGAGGTAAGCCTTATGCAATGTGCAGGGCCAAACCAGCGCTTACTCTGACATTTAGATCTCACTCCGTATATCCCCTGCTCCTCCACTGCCCCTGAGATGAATCCCAACACAGACTAAAAGGTAAACCGGTAGTCCCACATCACTGGCTAAACAGGACCTGTGTATCACTCCTGTCTTGAGAAAGGTCACTCAGAAAGGTCAAGTCTATTTCCTGGCCTCCGTGTGACTTTCTGATCTTGTTATGTAGGTACTGTAATGTTTAGAGCACTGTAGACCATTAATGATATAGACCATTAATGAGCATTTCTATTGATTCAGGTCTATTGAAAATGTGGGAATTATTATTAAAGGGTAACAAAATGTAGAGGAAAAGAAAAAAAACTGTACCAGCATACAATGCTTTGCCCATGTTTCTGGACAGAGTATGGTTTGTCAATGAAAATGTGATACTGTTTCAAATTTCAAAGCAATATTATATTAATGACATTAAATAATACAAAGACTAAAGAATCCCTCTCACGTCTGTTGTCAGCATTGATTTCTTTTATATGGCTGAGTAGTTAAAAGCAGAAACATTACACCAGCTGTTTAAAATTTAAAGTGACAAATACAACAAACATGGTAATTAATGTACAATTATACTTTCACTCTTTCTCCTGCCAAAGAGATTAGTGGGTGGTGCAACTTTTTATTCTAAACAAACGATTAGCCCCCAGTCTCTGTTTCTCTCATGTCTCCAACTGCATTCAAGTCAGAGCCAAGCATCCAGGTGCCTGGTGAAAACACACACACACACACACACACACACACATCAGTATTCAACACAGTAAACGTAGCATTTGCACAACATGAAGAAACATTTTTCTGTCAGGTATATGTTTATCAGTTCTGTTGGGACGTATAGCAAAGTCAAAGTTAAATGAGAATTGCCTGTCCTTTTTTTGCATGTTTTTGCTAACCGTATGAATACAATTCTTCAAAACTGGCATTGTTTTAGAAATGTTTTATTTTAGCTACATTCCAGCTATGGGTATACATTTAATTTAAATAGAAAATGAAAAGCTGACTCTTTAAAATGCATGTTGGGTCATTCTGCATAGCTCTCGAACCTAACAGCTCAGTCACACTACAGTAAAAGCAGGGAAAAAAATTGCCCATTGCTTTGTGTTTGAATCCATTCGTTTATTCAGTTTTTGCAACTGGAGACCGATTGACTATAGTTGTGGCGACCAAGTGGTCAACCAGAGGTTGAGCGTGTAGCACCCTAAACCTCTGGACAAGCACACTGGACTGCAAGACGACTGCATTGGTCACCGATAATCCCCAGAAAGTCAAATAATTGCAATTTAATTTATAAACGCAGACAGACTGGCAAACAATCTGAGTTAGTCTACTCTGATGAGTACAACCTGCCTGCTGTCCTGCAGCAACTATGTAAGTATTTGAGGAGGAATTTCAAATCTATGAGGGGCTTGCTGGGCCCCACTGAATATAAGTTAATGTTGGTTTCTGTTTAATGAGAATTCCTGAAGCATTTGAGATTTTCACTCATTTATCACATTTAATTGCTGTATTTTCACAAACGCAATGTTACTGCGAACTTAACTCCAGTCAGCCACAAACTGATAGCAGACTGGCTGTGCTGCAGTCAGATTCCAACGTGATGCAATAATTTTGGTCGTGTCATGGTCTCCTACCACTGCTTTACCTAGTGTGACTGTAGCATGAAGTATTAGAAAGCAACAAAGCAACACTGGAAAAAGTTATAAACTTTATCTTTACTGAAATTGATTGACTGAATATAAAAGGTGGATGTAGATAGGGGTGGATGAATCTGATATTTGGATCTGCTACCAATGGGTCATTCTGTTCAATTTAAATCTAGATTTTACTGAATTAATTTCATTTCTGTGTTTCATGAGTCAAAAGCATGGAGGAAGCTAAAAGCAAAGAAATAGGAGTTTATTTATGACTTATAAGTTAACTTATTTGCTGAAAAGCTCAGACTCGGATGCTTTCTCTATCAGCTTCTTTCTCTTGTTTGCTCACTCTCACTGGTCCTCACTCTTGTTATGCTCAGTGTAACACTTGTTAAAAAGCTTTTATTGCATTACTACAGTAACATACAGTAACATGTTGTCAGCTCCATGTGGTATTATTTCATCTCATGTTTCTGTTATTGGCTTTACCCCACGCATGCATAAAAGGTGTGCTCACAGTGACAGCAGGTAAAGGAGAAGTTCATTTGAATTTCATTTATATAGCGCCAAATCACAGCAGTAGTAGCCTCGAGGCACTTTGAGAAGTGTCACTGTAAAGTATGCAGTGGTCACTCGCAGAGCTAAAATAAGACTAATTTGAATAAATTAGACGGATAACATTTTATTTATGAAAAGTATATTTGAAAGTATAATAAGTCTTTTATTAAAAAACAAATACAAGTTACCAGGTATCGTATCATCACAATTGGGTGCATCACTAAGGTAGCGACCAATGAAATCACCAACTGTCTGCTTCTGTATTTATAATTATTATTTATTGTATGAGCGGGGGGGAAAAACTGTATAGTTGTGACCAAATCTGTTTTTGTACCAAGATTGTGGATTAAACATGAGAGTCAATGGAGACACAAGTGGTCACTAAAGGAACTGCAGTTTTTCCTCACTTGTACACTGTCTGACTTTGACTGCTTCCAGAATTGGCCCCTGCTGGCCATTATAAAGAATCTAGGTTTAAGGCGTTTATGCACTGGCTTTACTTTATAGACCCCAGGGCTATGTCCATCTTTTTTATACAGTTTGTTAATGGGTTACAAAAATAGTGCCAGAAGCAAATAAAAGGGCACAAATTGGTTTCTGAATACTTCCTTTGCTTGTTGGCAGTCAGCTATAGCACAGTCACTCCAAACATTTGAAATGTTAGCGTGTACATACATTTAAAACAGGACTCTTGTAAGCTTCACTACAATAACATGTAATGGGGGAAAAATACTAAAAACCGTATTAGTATTTTTTGAAAAGAAAAAAAAATACAGATTTTAAAATAAGACCTCTTTAGGATTTAACTTATCCCATTGTATGTGCATCCTGTAACAGTTTTTTTCTGAAATATTGCTTAAAATGTAACAAGGTGAACGATAATTTCTTTCAAGCTCACGTGTTTTCATGTCTTTGAATGGCTGGTGGAAAAAATATATCACTTTGGTATTTGTTTAGTAGCACATACCCGCTCCAATGTCAACGACTGAAAGAAACACAAGTATATTTTTGATTCAAGAAGAAAAAAATAATAATAATAAAAATATTGAAAAGGTGCATGCTGTCTTTGGTAAGTTACTCATAAACATTTTTCAACATGAAGAGCTACATATTAAAGCTTAAGTATTATTTACAGACTCATCATATGTTCTTTGGTGCTCTGATTTCTAAAACCATTCACATTCAGCGTCTTAAAATGGCTAAATATAATAATTATAGCTTTCACCTGGGTCAGAATTACTAAAATTTCTTTCACGTGTTTGTTTTTTTCAAGGCAGTAAATATGTATAAGGCAACACAGGATTTTGGTTCTGTGCCTTTGTTTCTTTAAATTGCCTAAGAATGTAGCTACAAACTGAAAGGGTCAGCCTCAGTTTAGCGCGAGTCCTCCCCAGCCTCGGCCCCTACTGGCTGGAACAGCAGTTTCCTGAGGATGGGCGCATAGAAGGGACCAAAGACTGTTTGGTTGAAGTGGACGATTCGCCCAAAGGCCGTCCCCAGCTCAACTAGCTCAGCACTCAGCAGCCCGAGGGGAGCAGGCAGCTCTGGACTCCTTTTAGCAGGGCCGCCCCGCAGCGTGTCCTGGAGGAAACCCTGTACCCTTTCTCCTGTTTGATGGAGAGAAGGAGGGAGAGAAGTCAGCTCTGCAGCAGCACACATCCAAGTTTAAACAGAGATTATCTAAACTCAGCAGCATTAAAGTGCAGGAACATGTACTTATCTATCTTAATGAAAATATTTTTCCAGGACCGCTTTTTTTTTAACCACTCTGTTTGGCCAAGTTATCCTAAATTTTAATGAAGTAAGAACTTAACCAAAAACCTGATGCCTTGGACACACTGGACATCATGCCAACATATGCCAAGTTTTCAGCTAATAGCTCTTGTTGTTTATAGATTCAACTGAAGATATGGGAACAGGCTGCTAATAACAGTGTGACAAACACTGGTTTGTCCCTTAAGTGCTTATTTGAATGACTCATAAGTCAGGTTCAAGTGGTTTAACAAACAAAAAATATTCCTGTGAAAATGGTCAGGTACAAGGAGTGGACAGAAAATGAGTGGAAAAAGCAGCCAATAGTCAAAGCACACGTTCAAAAGACCTTCAGAAAGCGTAAAATATACTTCTTTTAAAAATGTTTTTCCAGTAACGGTAGTCTATAATGGCCATTTTTTCCACTCACACCTTACAAAACGTAAACAGCTGACATTATATAGTAATACACACTGATGTAAGTCCAATATGTGGATATATTTCATTTCCCCCATCCTGTCTTACCTATAAGCACGCAGACTGGGTTGTTGTGTTTCCACAGCTCAGATATTTGTCCCTTCAGCAGATCCTGGCTCTCCTCCGGCAGGGCTGCTCCTCCCTGAGTAGCCAGCGCTTCAGACATCTGCTGCAATACTATCTCCCCAATCCCCAACAAGGCCCCCTTCAGGTCAGCTTCCCTGTAGCACCAGAAACCGGCATCAGACCAACCATCAGCATTCTTCATCAGACATATATTGTCTCACAGGCCTACGCATCTATGCACAGGAACTGATGGAAGTAATAAAGGAGTTCTCCAAGAGCAGGATTTTGATTAAAGTTCCTCTCCTGCCCATTGATTAAACTCCTACAAACTCATCTTTGTTTTTCACAATTACACATTTGTTTCCATGAGTGCACTCCTTAAAATGGCTTAAATATAATTCTACACCCTTGCCTCTTTTTAGTAGATGCGTATTTATGAAAATGCAAATTAGTGTCGTCTTCTGTGCCCTCTCACCTCGTCTGCTGCTTGCCTGCTGCTGAGGCATATCTGCTTTGCTCTGACAGTTAACACTGAAAGACTACTTTCTGCTATGCAATGATAAAACTAACGTAGGAGTAATTGAGCCACAGATGTTTGACATGGAAATAGATTTTGAAGAGCAAATGCCAGATTGTCTGGAACTCAATTTTTCAGAACAGCTTCTACAGTGTTAGAAATTTTAAATTAGAACTATTATCCTCATTTAGACTCCATCATTTTAAAGTTGGGGAAGTTCAAAATATTCCTTACTCCACTTCTACTACTTCTACTATCTCAAACAAACAGTGTTAGCTCCTCTAACTCTAAGACCACGCTCCCTTTTAAGCCAACTTTCTTCTGACTGGCTGTCGCTGTCAAACAGACGGTTTGAATAGCAGGTAGGTGGGGCTTCTGTGCTCACAGGCTGCGCTGTGACCATATTAAGGATACCTGCTCTTGTTGACAAAATTTAGAGCCAGAGTTTAAAAAAAAACACAACAAAACAAACCAATGTCTGACAAAATTGGAGAACTTGCCAAATATCAAACATTGTTTGTATTTTTTCAAGAAAACATCACAAAATAATTCAAACATTTTTTTTCAAATCTATGAAATTGATTTGAGGTCATCTTCAGCCATGGCGGAGATATGCGGTCTAGGACTGCTTTATTTTGAAACTCTGGTCATGTTTAATATTAGCATCCACCATGGTAACAGTATATGCATAAAAGACAGTCAGGTAAAACAGATCCAGTTCATAGAGTTCATAGATGATCTGAACATTCAGGCTTGATTATAGCTGATAACTCCTCACAAATGTTAGATAAACCTCGTACCCCTAAACAGCTCTAACAAGTTAGCCTCATCTCGCATGCTGATTGGTTCAGTTTTTGAAGTTTGTCAACTATGAATCCAGGCCAAGTTTGAGATATTCATTGTTACAACACACCAAAGCAAAAATGTTCAACCATGGCAATGGCTTCTAATTTTGCTCAGGATTTCTCTTCTGGCGTTTAAATAATGCCTTTTATTGCAGCTCGGACCAGAGTGCAAGCAGACCTCGAACATTACAAGCTGCTGTTCCACATTTATCCGCTAATCATGACACGCCCTCTCTTGAACAGAAAGAATGAGGTTAGCTGGATCTGTTCTGACAAGCTAGTTGCCTCATGTCACCTCCATTGGTTTCTTTCTCATACAATACCTGTTCCCTGTGACAGCCAGTACATGCATCACCACATCCTCCTCTTACCTTGTGTGACTGCCCTCCAGCAGGGCAGTGATGGACTGCCTGAGTTTACCTACAAACCCCTGCAGGGAGAAAACGACGCGGCCGCACTGAGCGTTAGTCAAGAGCAGCACCGACGCCTCCAGGACCAACATCTGGAGCCGCTGACCAAGAGCATCCAGGCGGGCCCGATCCATCAGGATGGTCTGTGTGTGGAAGGCAGATTGGGGTCACAAGGGGGCAATGTTTTCCGCATAAATATGAAATCAATACCTCAATAAAGAGTCTAATGGTTATAACCCTAAATAAGATTGCGAAGCCACAGGTAATTGATGAATTTCCAGGGGTCATAGAGTATATAAATGCAAACTGTCATGATTCATCAATTATATTAATGCAGCGTCTAAAATCAGTTCACATGCTTTTAACCAGTGAGGAGGAATGGGTAGGCAAACTGAACATTCCCTCATAATCAATAAAATATCACCGGGTCCGATGAAAAGCATGGGCGTGATGTAATTTTTCAGACGGCAGCTGACCTCAGGGTATTTCTGGTCCTGTGGGTCCCAGTGGAGAAGACGTATGTAGGCCCGGTTGAGGACAGCGGTGGGGCTGAAAGGACCGCGGCTGTCAGGACCGGGAGAATCAGACTGCGCCTCACACGGCGACACCACCTCAGACGCTGCTGTCTGAAGCCAAGCAGTGGTATTGTCCAAAGAATCTGAAGAGAAGTGACAAATTATGAAATGATTAAGAATATACTAAAAAACTGAAACTACACAGATGAGACCGACTAAGTGAATCATGGATTTTAGTGGCTACTGAGCGAGACAGAGCCATAGACTGTTCATTAAAGATGGATGTAGCCATGGTTATGTCACTGTGGTTTGTCAAGCCTCGAGCTGAGCATTTTCACCATCCCCATTTTAGACTTTGTGATGATTGAGGCGGAGATCGACTGAGAAACTGAGCAATAACTCCATGCAACTTAAAGCATCCCCTGCTTTATCATCAATTTTTAAACTAATGAGACCATCATTTAAAAAAATAAACATGCTCTATTCAGTAGAAACTAGAAACTCATGTAGGGATTAGCTGTGAATTCATACTTGAGTTATTTTGCTAAAACTGCGTTTACCTTGTATGTGTTTGCACTTATTATTTACATATTTAAATATGCACCTTTAAAGCACAATAATTTCTTAAATTTACCTCTGTGGTTTTCCCCACACCTACCTTAGTCTAAGACTGTGGTGCTCTGTTAAAAAGTCAATCATCTCCATCCCACTTTGTCTTTTTATGAAGAGTAATCTATCAGCATATATTGACCTTTTATGTTACATTTGCAATTGACCTGGGACTATAGCCTTGGAGTTAAGTCTGTGGAACTGGTGTCGGATGTGGTGGAGGAGCTGGACCCAGTAAAAGGTGGTTTCTGGTTAGAGACAGCTGGTGAAAACCTGATTGCTGTGATGACTCTAGAACAGGGGTGTCCAACTCCAGGCCTCAGGGACCAGTGTCCTGCAGGTTTTAGATGTGTCCTTGTTCCAACACAGCTGATTTAAATGGCTAAATTACCTCCTTGACATGTCTTGAAGTTCTCCAGTTCTTTTGCTGCTCTTAAAAAGGACCCGTCTCGTCTTCTCCTTTTCCTTGACATGTCACTCGATGACACTTGGAATACGCTCCAGTAATCCCAACAAAGGCTTCACATGGGATTGCACCAAGTGTCTCTCCCAGGTGATAAAACTCTTTTGCTTAACTCATGATCTTGCTTACTATTTAGACTTTTCAGTATTTAAACTACTCACCAGAGTAGTGAGAAAAAATTGTTTGGCAAAAATCTCCCACTGCAGGTAAATTTTTTTAATCCTGAAAATCAAACCACGGGGAGTTACACGATTCTAATTCCCATTTTGACCACTTGGGGTCAATATCCTAAATGGCTGTTACTGATTATTTGTCTAATGACTCCATAAGCATGGTGTCTACTCTGGAGTTTATTAGATGAAACAATTACATTAAAAAACAACCCAAAACAAAACAACTAAGTGTGGATGTGAGACTGTGTGGTTCTCTTTGTCAGCCTTTTGTAAAGGCTGACTCTGACTATATGACAGCTGGGATAGGCTGCAACTCCCCCCATGACCCTAAGTTGGATGAGCGATTAACAAAATAAATGGATGGATGCTAACATGGCTTATTCAGCACCAGTGACTGTCACGCTGCCAGTTACTCTGATTAGCCAGCGCTACAGAAGCAGAGTACATGAGCCAAAAACTCAGTTCAGGGATTGGCTGTCCCACTCCTTACCCAATATATGAGAAGCAGAAAAATGGCAGGATGGTACTTTAGAGAGACGAGGGTCAAAAGAGGTTCAATTGAAAACTGAAATATCTAGCGACCATAAATGTAGCACTCACAAAGTCACCTTTATCATCTATCACTCGTTGCACCAGTGAAGTTGAAGATTGAAGAGTGCTGGAAATGAAATCCCTTCTCACCTGGCTGCTTGTCCAGGATCTGCTGGAATTTCGCCCGCTCGTACTGTATGGCCTGCTGCATGAGATGAGGCCTCAGGCTTTGAATGGTGAAGTTAACCATGTCGGTCTTCATGAGACCCAAGACACGGAAGATCTCCCTGGGAGGAATAATGTTTGAGTAAAACCTTTTTTGACATTCTTGGAAATAAGGTAACCTCAACCACTAGAGGGCAGAATTTTAATAGGCGTTTGGAGATGTTTTAAACAGTGGATACTTTAGCTCTACATGCATTTCCTCAAGAAATAGCAGGTAGAGCAAAGGACTTGCCCAGTTAAATAAAGGTTACACAACTCACAGCATCATCATGTGGCGCAAAGTGGTATTACATGATAGTACAGCTTGGCCAAAGTTCAATTTTAGTTAATATCTCTTCAGCACAACATATAGATGCTTTGGATATAAATTAATAGATTTGCATCTTTATATTGTTTAAATAGATTTAGTTAATTCTGGTGGGATTTATACTATTTTTAAAACAAGAATTTACAAGCACTTTTAAATATTTGCACATACTGAAGATTATTTTTAGTTCTAATTGGACATTATGAGAGGTATTACTGCAGAACGGAGCATCCAAACTCACACCAACTGAAAAGAAGTTTGGATTTATCTTATATTGGTACTGCATTACTAAGCAGAAAACTGATCAGTGAATGTATATTAATTCGGTTTTACGTTACATTTCATGGTAATAATGTGGTCTGCAAGTGATGTCATTACAGGAATACAGCTTGCTGCATGCTGGATTTTAAACAGGGCCACAGCCTGCCACTGATTCCATGTCAGACACAAGTTTATTCGCTGCAGGTGTTGTTAACCTGCTTCTTACCTCAGGAGCTCCACAGGTTCCTTGAGATCCCGCAGTGCTCTGACTTCTGGGTCGCGCACCGGAGCACATAAAGATGCCATGGTGTTGATAACGAATTCCGCCAGTCGGTGGAGGTCCAGAGCCCCGTGGTCGACCTCCTGCCCAATCAGATCCATATCCAGCACCTCGTCAAGCTGAGACCTCAGTCTGACGTGAGCAGGCAAGAGCAGGGACTGAAGCATCTAATGTGAAGAAAAATGTCTGTTTTCACTAACATGTTATGTTTTGTTTCGAAGTATTCAGTTTATCCAGTTCTTTTAATATAATACACTGCAAACACTCACTTGGAACTGTTTTTTAAGTCTATTTAATAAAGATTTAGCTACTACCAAGTTTACAATCCCTGGGCAGATAAACACAATCTTAAACAAGCTATAAAATACAAGCACACATCTAAGATAAAAGTAGAGTAGAATATGGGTTTGATTAAAGATGACATGGCCAGTTTCTTTCTGTTTTTTTAATTTCTTCTCCTTTTTTTGGAATCAAAAGAGAAGATATGAAAATCTACATATGTGCTCAAGGGATCTTATTCCATTTCTTATTTAAATTTACAGGAAATAGAAGATTGTGCAAAGACAGAGCTTCTCTAAGTAAATGTACACTCAAAGCAGCCAAACCTGAACCTCTCATCTGTTTTAAATAAATCTGTGCAAACCTTGTGGAGGCGCAGTAGTGTGACTATATTAAAGATAAACATCTGGGTATATATGTTGGGGTTCCCAGAAGCTACAAATACACTTTGCAGTGACCTAATATTTCATCTCAAAATATGCAATGTTGTTTTTTCAGTATGATCAAAGAAATGAACTGGATAATCACTTCCCTTGTACTGTATATTTTAAATCACCAACATTTTCATTCAATGTAAGGCACAAAGATTTCATCAATTTTGAAATTCTGAAACAAGCAGCTGTTCAGCTTCTTTCTTGTGTGAAAAGGACTGGGACATCTGCCCACAACAGGATTTCTACACATCAAAGTGATGTATAAACTCAAAGGACTGCCACACAGTTGCCAAACCCAATCTGTTGTAATTTCATTGTGACGTGTATTTCTCTGATTTTTCTGTTTTATGTCACTTTAAAAATGACTTTTTAATTGGTACAAAAAAACCCCTAAAAGATCTAAAATGTAAGATTTTTTTTGTCTTCACATTTCTTATAAACCTGAATATTTTTGACAGCATCATAACAAATACATTGTGAATTAAAGTAATGCTTTATTGATCAGATAGCGCTAATTTCTCCTTTTGTAAGGTTGGTGATCATGTTTGTGCTTTCCTTTTGACCCTTACAATGCCAGATACTCACAGTTTTGACTTCCTGCAGCAGAAGGACAGCGTGGCTGTAGTTTGGAGGATCGCTGTTCAGCTGCTCCTGAAGACTGTCCCAAAAGGCCCGGTGAACGATTTCTGTCACTCTACCCTCCAGGCTGCAGACAAGCAGATTAAAAGAACAGCTCAAGGGTAAAAACACTCATTAATATAGGAACTAAGAATAACCAAGGTCACTGTAGATGTGGTTAAGTGTTTTCTTGCCTGTCTGTAGAAGGATTTCGGGGTTTGAAGCAGAAGTCTCTGTTCACCACTATCTCATGTGCAAGACTCATGTTGGAAACACAATTTTCCAGCTCCATTAGACTGGATAATGAGGCAGTGGGTGGGCTCCCTGACACCACAGACAGGACACACACACCCACAGATAATTAAAACTGCCACAGTGGTAATATTTCAATTACTAATGGCCCCTGAATGTGCCTGAAAACAATAACTGCTGTAATAACTGCCACGTACCTGTTGGAGAGTCAAGTTTTTCCAGACAGGGAAGGTCAGCAGGGGAATCATCAGTGGCTCCCTCTCTCTGATTTGGCATTTCAGAAGAAGTCTAGACATTTAAATCACTCGTTAACGTGGTACAAATAGTCACTTTTGTCAGGTTTTAACTACGCCTCCACTCAAAATGGTCATGGTTGAGACTGTTCGTCAATTGATTAACAATCAAGCAACAGTTTTAGTCATATTTTAATGAGAAACAGCACAGCTACAGTTTCAAAGATTTGCCCCCTGGTTTGGGGACTAGTGATCAAAAAGAACATAAAGTGTGACTACTTCTAGGAAATTATAAGGGGTTTTCATCTTTTTCTATAAATGTACAATAGTCCTGTATCTATATTCAACTCTATCTATATAAACACACATTTTTCTATATTTATACACACACACACACACACACACACACACACACACACACACTATAGCAACTATTGATATAAATATGTTTATTGATATAAACATAAATATTTAGGTTAAACATTATTTATTAGGAAAAAAAAGAAAACTAATGAAGTTGGGTACAAGGGTAAAATTGGGTACACCTACACTCCACACACAGAAAATGTACTATTACATGTGTACATTAAAGTATTAACAAAAAAATTACATAAAATAAAATGAGTAAAAATGTATTTATTAAAGTCAAAAATAGGACTACACAGAAATGAAAATATGACACCTTTCTAAAGGCGAACTTACCTGTTGCTGTTATTTAAAGAATATAGTATAGGTTTTAGAGGTGAGTAACGTTACAGTGTTTCTTTCCGCAGTTTAAAAACCTCCAGTTCAAAACGTCGTTTCAAACTTGGACTAAACCATTTTCACCAATAAGGGGGGGATGGTTAAACAATGATAGACGCCTTTCCTGTTTCACAGCAACATCTATCCTGTATGCGTGGCTGTGGTCACATAGAAAAATGCAGCTATAAACATAATAAACCATTGAACTAAACTATTTTCTACCTTGAAAAAGACATTAAAAATGCCGCTACTTCTTTTGGTTTCGTCCGTTCTCAAATCAAAACAGTGGGCGTGTCTGTGCTGCAGTTTTCTGTACTGTACGCTGCTCGTCTCTGCGTCTGAAACAAAACTAGAGCTACCTGTTTCTTCATTATAGTTCGGTGGAAACAAAAAGGAAACCGCCCGTCAGCCATTGTACGAAACGTTATGAGAGCTCAACACCTGGAAATATCTTTGTTCCAATTTCGAGAAAGAGCAGGTACACAGCTTAGGAACGTGAACCGTCAACCAGTGCGTTATACCGAACTACTCAAATGCTGCACCAGTACTTTTAAAAGGCCTGTTCTAGAATTACTAATTTTTTTGTGTATGTTCTGTTTACTTTATGCTTTATAAACCAGACGATCCATAATTTTTTTTTTTATATATTGTGCGTGTGTTCAGGTTCCAGGTTTGTTACATACTGGATTTTATATTTATTTTATATGATATTCAATTTCCTCACCTCCCTCATCAAGTAGGCCTAATGGAATGGACACAAATGGAGCTAAAAAGCTACTTTGCTTTTGCGTGTCTTCTCAAGCTCATGTTTTCTATATCATATCCTAATAATAATAATAATGCCATCATTTCAGATGGTGTTCTGTTTGTTAATTGTTTTTGGATTTCATTTGTGATCAGTCTATAGATTAGCATATTTCTTTAAATACTTAATGTGACAGGGAGACTGAACATGTATCAAAAGAAGAAATATGTGCCTTTAAAAAAAAAAAAAATGCTTTGGTGCCCAGTTATATTTAGATCTTTGGTGCTTAATTGAAGAAATCTCTAAATATATTGCCAAATCTGCCCATTTTCAAAACCATTTTCCATCTTTAATTAAATAAAACTGATGATATTTCAGCATTTTAAGTTTCGGTCCTCATGAGTCTGGAACTTCAAGAGAAAGAAACAGTGGTCATAAAATTCTGATAACATGCTCCAAAAAACACAAGCACATTCAAATGGAATTTGTGAAATTAAATGCTTTGTATATAAATTAACAACTAGAGGTGTCCCATTAATAAAATAAATAAATAATAAAATCCACAGACACACACAAATGTCCCGACACAGAATTGTATAGCAAATTATTTATGACTGCAAAATGTGTAACAAACAGTTTTGATAAATACAAGCATTTAACAAAGCAGTATCAAAAAAAATGTCAACTTTCCAAACTCGCCCACAAAACAAGTAAATAAGAACATTTTTCCCCCCATAGAAAACAAACAAACAAACCCAAAATTCCCAAGCCAATGGTACTTTATACATTTGCATATTTCAAAATATCAAACACCTTTTAT
This sequence comes from Rhamphochromis sp. 'chilingali', assembly GCF_963969265.1. NCBI lineage: Eukaryota > Metazoa > Chordata > Actinopteri > Cichliformes > Cichlidae > Rhamphochromis > Rhamphochromis sp. 'chilingali'. The sequence continues at coordinate 31,886,964 of NC_137936.1, read as the reverse complement.
ACTTTTGTTAAAAAAGCAAAACGATAACAGATTCACACTCTTCTTCCTCACTTGAGCTTTGATGCACATATAAACTTTTTTTTTGGCACCGCTTCACAAATGCCACTCCAGATTTCTCACTTTTAGGTGAAGCGTTTCCCCAACATTAAAGCAAAAGAGAGAATAAGTGCCAAAAACAGAGCTGCTACAAAAAGAGAGCAGCGTACCCACATTTTTTCTTTGATAATTTAGTGTACTTTTACAAATCTCATACAAGAAATCAATATCATATTTTAGTAAATCTTTAACAACAACAAAAAAAAGAGCAGCTGAAAAAAAATCATTTGTAAGCAGTGTAAGTTCAGAGGAGAAAACTGGCAGATGGAAGGGAAAAATCGATGTCACAAAAGAGGCTGCTTAAATGGTTTCTTCGCATTCAAGCTTTGTATTCGAGAGCTGTGAGAGTCCATTGTGAGAAAAGGCAAAGGAGCATCAAGTGAATAAAAATGGGCAAATTAATGAATGCAATCTTCTGTTCCCAGCCGCACGTACAGCCACCTCGCTCTCATTCACACGCTAACCAAACTGTACAAAAACTTGTCTAATAATATAATAAATCGAGACTTCTCTCATGTTTTGTCCCAATGCCTCCATTCAGCACTGACTGTGCTGCAGTGTGACCTGGCCCAATCATAACTGAACAGGTAATGCACCTTGGCACTGTCTCTTCTCGTAGCCACATTTTCCCTCAGTTAAGCTTTTAGAGACTTTAAAAAACAAACAAACAAAAAAAACCTTCTCCAGGGAAAACATAACACTTCATTTTTCTGCAATTATCACAGGATCAGTATCTTCATCTGGAATCTGCTTAATGACATTTGATAATTGCTGTTACATCTGGTACTAAAAGGACACTCTTGTTATCTTAATTCTCCTGCACTGTGATCACAGCTTAACAGATTACACATGTAATAGAAGATTATCATTCCCCAGCTTGAAAAGCTGACGTTATAGAGGTGTTTTCCCCCGTCGTCTGTTTATGGCAGAGAAGCAGATTATGTAATTGATGGATGTAGTGCAACATCACTTATCAACTTATGGACTGGCACTTTAAACTTTGAGCTATATGTCCATGTTGTGTTGGAGCTGTGGTGAATCTATTTGTTCAATAACAAAGAGTGCTATCAGTTAATGCTGGCAAGCTTGGTTTGTAAGCTGCATCTATAGTACAGATACCTGCACAGATAATAAGTTCAGCAGTGCTTTAATACCATATAAAATGTCAGATAACGGCATTTAAAAAAAGCTCCCAAAGGCACCAAACACAGTTGAGAAGTTAAATATAGCGACTCTATTTAGCTGAATGGAAGCTTTGCCAAGAGCTATCAGATACAATTAGGCTGTTTGAAGGCGTAATCTATCCAGAAAGACCAAACCATTTTTTGTACAGGGCTGCAGACATGTTTATTGATACAGTAAAGTTGAGCATTTTAACATTGGGGTCTTAAGTCTAGCTTATGTTACTCAAATTGCTTGTTACACCAACCGTGACGTCATTACAGCCCTGTACCCATTTATACTGGTGCTTGACGCACATCAGATTCATCTCCTATTAAGAAGAATCCTTCACAGGGGCATTGGTATAGGAGAAGAAGAAAAAGGATGCAAAGCTACAGCAAAGTCATGTTTTTAAGCTGTTGCTGCATCTGCCTTGCTTTAAAAATCCCTCTAGAATCTCTGAGCTTCTGTACGACTGTGTCACTGAAATGGTGGCATGATAGTACACACCAGCCTACATGACACTGATGTGTCGTGCTTGCCAGCAATTGTGATGTCACTGTTGGCCAGTACCACTGTTAGCGAGGGCGACAACGGGAAGCATAAACTGGGTAAGGGGGATTAATGGCTTTTAGAGCTAGCGACTGTAGAAAAACTGCAGTTTTTGGCACTTGTGCGTTGGCTTTTTCAGCCCCAGAGGCTGCTGCTTGCTATTAACTTGTCTCCAGTTTTGACATCTGGTGTCTTTTCTACTAACAGTTATACTCACATCAACTCATTTAGTTTTTTTGTTTTTAACCCAGAAAGAACTCACCAGGTGCACTGCCAGGTGGAAACTTATGAGTCTGCTGTTTCAACCATGTATACTTTTAAAGTATAATTTCTTTTCATCTGGAAAAATAAAAGATTTTGGCACAGCTTTTGTACAGGCTCCTTTAAGGTTTAGCAACTGAAAAGCTTCTCCTGTGACTGCATGTAAACACAGACTGAAGTGTCTGACACGTCACTCTAACGTTACCAAGCAGAAGCATAAATGGTCACAAGGCGACTGAGCTGATGCCGGTGAGTATGATCTGGTTTGGGAGGTCGAGTCAAACTTCAGTGAGATTCTGGATGACAGGAACCAGTCCAGTAATGGAGCAGGCCTGCTCACAGTGCAGTCAGTACTCTGTGCCATCAGTGCTATAATATACAAATACACACAAACAGACACACCCATACACACACATGGTTTCCTGCTAAGAGTCTTTGAGCATGTTGATGCGTGCAAAGATCTTGAGTGCAGGTCCCAGCTTAATGTTCATAGTGCTCATCAGGTGGTCCTCCTTTAACAGGAGCAAGGCCTGTCCATCGATTTCCTGAGAGCGAAACTCGTCTGCTATCTCCTGGCAACCTGTGAAAACAGCAGAGGCACGAGCTACAGTTAATAACAGGTAAACAGGTTTCATACACGGAACACATCGGAGTATAAAGCATTATGATTGTGCCTTCTTAGCAAAGCCTACTCACCTGGTAGTGAACGAATGAACTCATAAACCTCCTCCACATTCCATTTGGTGGGGTCGTTGGGTACGAAGCGCTGACAGAGCGGTGCTCCATCTCTCCCAACGCAGGCCTCCTGGTCCGAGGCCCTGCTCGGCTGACGGCGGACAGGGACCTGGGCTGGAGCCGGGGCAGGAGCCAAAGGTCCAGAGCTGGCTGCTGACATGGGAGACGGTGGCTCCTCGTAGCTTGACATGTCTGAACATGGGCTGGATTCCTCCTGACTGGGCTGGGAGGGATGTGGTGAGGATACAGAACCGCCCTGAGTTTGCTGTGGTGACAAGGCCAGCTTCTGCAAAGCAATACAAACAGGAGTGACATCAATTGTTACATTTAAGAAAGGATAGCGCATAAGTAAAACACTCCCAGGTCAATATAAAAGTCAACGCAAAGATTAACGGGGTAATAAGTAAGATTTGTAGGGTACAATAGGTTTAAATGCCGATAATACACCTGCAGGGATATGATGGGGATTAATGGATCAATACCATTGCCTCAAAGATCACTTTGTCTTTGAATTGCAAAGCCCTAAGCATATTGGTGTATACATGACACAAAAGCACCCCCCACTGGAGGTTTAAAGCTGAATCCTTATAACATTACATAAGCTGTCCATAAAATACTAAAAAGCTCTTGATTAAAAAATAAAATTTTACACCACATTTTACTATTGTGGTGTAAAATGCTTGCTTTATATTTTCCACTGAATTTCTGCTGTAATTACCTAAACTGCTTCTCTTTAAGATCAGTTAAAGGATAATGTGTTACGTCCCAAAAGAAGGCTTTGACGTGTGGGGAGAAAACTGTGAATCCAGTTGTTATCTACATCTATATAACTTGTGCAAAAGGCAGAAAATCTCTACTAATGCTCTCCCATTTCTGCCGGTCACCAATAAAGGCTGATGAAGATCATCGAGTACTTAATGACCCTTTAAAGACAGAGGGAGATAATCGGGCTCACACAAATTATGTTCAACTTCATTAAAAAGCAAGAGGCATGAAAAGTGCAGGGTTTAAAATGTGCAGCAGAAGCAGTATCTGATGAGAGGTAAAGTGTTGATGAGGAAGTTTTATGACAGTTAAGAAGCATGTTTTTACCTGCTTTTTTGCCTCAATACTGGGGCGGCCCTGAGACCGTCGACGCCAGCGATTTGCTGGTTTGTTCCTCTCTGGACGGAAAAGTCCAATTCGCTTCGTACAGCCTACGTTGTATCTGTTCATACAAATAAATATATATATATATATTCTTAAATTCCTTTTTTGTAAACATAATGGAAAAATTGCTATTTTCTCACATGAAAGAAAAAGAAGCCAAGGTTACTTACCTCTTTGCACAAACCACCGAGCAGAACCTTTTAGAGCCTTTGAATGTGTAAGCAAAATCAACCCAGCCACAGTATTCACACGTCAGCTTGGGCTCATCTTTTTCTGGGGGAGAGGAAGCAGCATAAACACAACACACATGTCAAGTATTAGACTTTCTTCTGAACAAAAAAAAAAAAAAAAGAGACATAATACTAGGCGTGCAGAAAATTAAAACTGTAGGTAGCTCATCTAAACCAGTGGTCCCCAACCCCCGGGCCTCGGACCGGTACCGGTCCGTGAGTCGTTTGGTACCGGGCCGCGAGAGTTGAGGCTCAGGTGTGAAATGTATAATTTTCAGGGTTTTATCGGTTTTCAGCGTTATTTTGTTATCGTTTTTATCTTTAACTCGGTCTTCCTGGGTCTTTTCACGTGTTATGAATAAATCTTCTTTTTTTCGGTACCGGTACTAGTTTTATTTTGTTGTATTTTTCCGTGACACCTTAAAGGCCGGTCCGTGAAAATATTGTCAGGCATAAACCGGTCCGTGGCGCAAAAAAGATTGGGGACTGCTGATCTAAACTATTCGGGGCCCAATGTTAAAGCATTATTTCTACTTCTGATGGAGAGTCATGGGATGGTTAAGGCTCAGGGTGCAGAAGTCAAATACATACAAACCTACATTGTTTTGAACCTCTTTCAAGAGATTTCTCTGCGAGTGCAGTAAGTCTGGTCTGCTTTGTTTACATCAGTTGGTCAACCCTTGTAAAGCTACTGATGGCACTTCCTCCCCACATTAAAGTGAAGGCAAAAAAACCAGGCATTTGCAGCAAAACCACAAATGTCAACATTAGCTAGTGTTGCCAAATATCTACTCCACACCGTTTCCGATATTTTCAACACTTTTCTACATAGGTCTTTTTCTAACTTATAAATGGACAACTTGTTACAACATGTTAGACAAAGGTAAAAAAGAAGCATGTATCAGGAAACAGGAACTGACAGAACATCTAATTAATAATGAACTTCCAGCAACTGAGTTAAAAACACTTCCAGAGGGTCTACATTATTTAGAAGTGTGGGGTTTGACTGTTGGGGAAGAGGAGCAAAATGCAGTTTACATGGTTAAATAAACTCTACGGACACACCAGGGTCAGAGTTTCTGTCTGTTGGGTCGGTGTCTGCTCGTAACACCTTCCAATACTATGAGAGGATGATCATTGTAAAGTGAATTCCTTTAACCTTATGTGAAACCCTGGCAGGAAAAATCAGGAGCGACAGACTAACACCTCCAAAACCTGGTGAAGCTACACAAAGAAATATACACAATCTACACTGTAATGTGTTCGGTCTCACCTGGTTGGCTCATGTCCTCGGGCTCGGAGTCTGTGTTGGCTGCGTTGCTGACCGGAGTTTTGTCCGGGTCAGATGAGAGCTGATGGTCCAGCTTCTTTGGACTATCGATGAGAATGGGCAGACGCTCCACCTGGTGTGGGGCATAAAATATTTATAAATGGACTAAAAATGAAACGCTGAACACAACAGTAACAAGAAACAATGGGTGTGGTTTAAGGGTTTACATCTGGACTGCTTTATCACAACAGCTGCATTCTGTCGCCGCAGCAACATTAACGCAAAGACTGCTGCTACTCCAAATAATAACCTGGAAATCAGGGCAGCTGTTTCACTGCACAGCCCCACTGCGCCTCATTACCGTAGTATTAATGAGATGACTTTTTTTTTTTTTTTTAAAGTCAGCTGACTGCTGGCCATTACAAGTTAAACCTTTTAGACTTAAAAGGAAACAGTGGTCACCAACTGAATGTTTTCGTCTTCCGGATGTTAATGTTTGAATATATAGCGATCACAAAAATAACAGATAAACACCATCATTGTTAAACCACCACAAACAGTGACCATTTAAACTGATAATGTAGACTTGACATGTTCACGTCAATGTAGTCTGATTTTCAAGCATTGCATGTCGCACACATGAAGCTTGCATACAGTTAATTCTCCTGTCCATATGGCACATAAAGCAACTTGAATACCAGCGTATATAAAGTAACAGTTAACTGTTAACAATCAAGTTCTTTTACAGGACAGTGTTGGCATCATAAGAAATATATACTCAGTGTTTAATTTATTCTTCTTCTTTTTTTTCCCCCCTTTCTTTTTCTTTTTTTAAATTGACAGAACACTGAGGTGGAAAATGTAATCAGATTCATTTGAGTCATAAAATGAATAAAAAATGTATTACTATAAAAGGAAAAATAATCCTCAGCTCTGTGTGTCATCACGTGTGTACGCATCTTCATAAATACTGCATTTTATTTATTTTCATGTGTGTTGATTAAAAATTGGAAATGTAATCTGCTTGTTTAGCCATGTGTGCATGTATATAGAGCATTTTCACAAAATGTCCAGTAGGAGGCAGAGAGGCCAAAGCCTAGAAATTAAAACTACACTTTTTCCCCCCCTAATGACTAATACAATTGAGAAGATACAAACATTAATATACAAGCACATGTTAAACTGTACAAACAATATGAGATAATAATGAACCAATTTCAAGGGAGATGACTACACAGATTAAGGAAGGATTTTAATGCCCTTGATTAAATGAACTGACTACAGAGCGCTGCTCATTACCTTCTTCCATCTGTATTCTTTCCCATTCACAGGGTCTCATCTCCCTGTAATTAACGAGTGAATCAAACAGAAGCTGTACGATGTCACTGCTAGCAGTAACAGAGGGTATGTGTTTGCCTGCTGACAGTTCCCTGCAGGCGTGTACACTGGAGACGGTGCTGGCTTTGGGTTGTTTATCATGTTTGTCTGCCAGTATTGCCGAGATTGAGCACTTACACACACGGGAAACGGCTCAGCTCCTTCCTGGATGACAAAGCCTTCGATGACATGTGTGAGGACCTGGGGCTTGACGATGGCCTGAGGTGGTTTGTTCTCTCCGTTTTGTGGCGTGCTGCCCGTCACGGTGGGCACCTCGCTCTCATTTCCTGAGGTCATGGCTGGAGGTGGGGTCCCCACTGCTGCACTCGGCCTCTTCGCTGTACCCCCACCTGATGGAGAGAAAAAACAAAAACAAAATGGGTCTATTTAATACAAAGGAGCACGTATCCATTGAGAAATGTTTCAGTTTGAATGAAATTAAAGCTTAAAAAGAAGTAGCTGATGATCGTTTCAGTCATTTAGAAAAGCAGAAAAGACAGATTACATTTTCAGATTTGAATGGTTAATGCTTCTACGATAAGCTGAATATTTTTTGGTTGTACATTGTTGGTTAAGCAAGACAAGTAGAGCTGGAGTCCTTTTCCTTTTGTTTGTTTTTCAATAGAAATGTCAGATTTTCATATAATCATAATTATATAAAATTTTATGTAATTATCCAATATACTACATTGGAAATATAAATATATTGGATTGTATACATATTTATACACATAAATATAAATACAGTGTGTTAGAGTAATATTGAAAAGGAAACCATAGAGTATTTGTTTAATAATTTTCTTAACAATGTACTTAAAATGAATCATTTTATTGTGATGCTACGTGTGCATGTGCTGCAGACAATGCTGAGATCATTACAAACAACACATTTGCAGACACTATGCTGGACATATTATGGCATTTGCTATAATTTCATGTTTAAAAACACATGAAACAAACAAAACTTCAGCTGTAAAACCAAGCATTTCATTCCCATTTTAATTTTGGGGAAATTTTATCAAGCATATTTAATAAAAGTAATCATGTCATCAAATCTGCATCACATTTAAGTGAAAATGTTCAACAGTAACCCATCTCAGTTTCTTAAATTATAATAATTACAATTTATTACACTCGCCATCCACTTTGGCGAATTCCATTAATGAACATCAATTTAACTGTTTAATGCAATCTTCCAATAACATTGATGCATCAGAACGGAGAACGAAGGTAATTAAAGTGACTTTAAACATGTCTGATCTACTGGATTTTCCCACACGACCAGCTTACGAAGGGTCTCCAAAAAGGAGAACGCATCGCGTGAGCAGCAGTTCTCTGGGCAGAAATCCCTTGTTGATGTCAGCAGTCAGAGAAGATTTACCAAAATAACCAGTCATTACAAACACAGTATGCCTTGAAGCAGATGAGTGACAGCAGCAGAAGACCCTGCCAAGTGCCACTCTTATCAGTTAAGAACTCAAGCCTGACCGATTTTGTTGGAATATCAGCCGCCGTAAGCCTTTTGTTACCACTATTGGCGTTTATAACAGCCAATAAATGAAAAGTAAATAAGACACAGGAGAAGAGCCCCAACCATGTTAACCACCAGAGGGCACTCTGCAACCTCCCCTGTTGGCAACAAGTTCAAAACATTACAAACAATCAGCTGATCAAAGCAGGGCATGAATGAAAAAAGAAATAACTATAAATAATAAATGTTAGGAAAAGCTGTCTGTGTGTCTGAAAGATAGAAAATAAAAAAACATATTGGAATATGGGATTTTTAAATCATCAAACATAGGCATCGGTATCCAAAGTCCAACAGTGGTCAAGCTCTACTTGAAACAGATGGACTACAGCAGCAAAAGACTACACCAGGTGCCACTTCTGTCAACTAGGAACAGGAAACTGAAGCAACACACTTAATGTGTTTACCAAAACTGGACAACAGAAGAGTGGAAAAAGGTTTCCTGGTCTGAGGAGTCTGGATTTCTGCTGTAACATTCAAATAGTAGAGCCAGAATTTTGCAAAAACAACATGAAAGCATCCTGGCTTGTTCAGCCTCCCCACTGCCAGAGACCATTCTTGTGATTTGGTGCTATATAAATGAATTGAAATTAATATTTCAGCCCCTTAGTACCAACTGAGCATCCTTTAATAATCACAGCCTACCAAAGTATTGCTGCTGACTAAATCCAAATCCCTTTATTACAACAGCATACGCATCTTCTGGGGGTCGTTTCCAGCAGGATAACACAAAGCTCCAAGCAAGTCAAACTGGTTTCTTAAACGTGACAATGAGTTCAGTGTACTCTTATAGCTTCCGCAGTCACCAGATCTCAGTCCAACAGAGCACCTTTTGGATGTGTTTAAATGGAAGATTCATCTGATTGAGGTGCAGCTGATAAATCTGCAAAACCTGTGATGCTGACATCGTTAACTGATCAAACTCTAAGGAATGTGTCAAGAATTATGTTGAATCTATGGCACAAAGAATTAGAGCAGCTGTAAAGACAAAAAGGGAGCAAGCTGTACCTAATAAAGTGGCCACTGAGTGTGTGATAACAATGGAGTTGACACCTCCGCGGTTTGCAGCAAGCAAACAAACTTTGTTTTGTTTGTTATGTTTTATAGATAAATAAATTTATGAATAACGTAATTAGTTGCAGCCATAAATTTAAAGGCTAAACTTTTGAGAACACGAAGCCTATTATTATTATTATTATTATCATTAGTATTAGTAATTAGTAGTAGTAGTTGTTAGTAGTATTATTTGCAACATCGTAAATGTCTGTCTTCATATAACAGCACCGAGGACTAATGCGATTACATTTCGCAATCTCAAATGTCAAATTACGGTCACTTTCAGGCAAATTAGCGCAGTTATATCCACCTGCTCATCTGCCGGCAGACCTAAACGATCCCGCACAGACCTCCTGTAACAGTGCACCAGTCAACATCAACGCAACCACCCCACATCTGTCGCTTGCACCGCCACAAAGACGCTTCGGCTTTTTGTGAAAACCCCCTCCAAAGCGAAAGTAAACACCGCTCCTCTGCGCTTTGTCACCCTAAAATCCGGCTGGATTGAATGAGAAAGCGTTTTCTTACCGCGCAACTTCCGCTCTGCTCAGTCAGAAAGCACGTGCGGTTTGCAGTTTGTTTTTGCTCCGACACGCCAGCCTGCCGCTGTTGTGCGCGACTTTAAGCTGCAGCGCCGCTTCAAGTAAATATCTCCCCGCCTCCCCGTTTCCTCCCACGTTAGTAGCTCTGATCCTCCTCACTCCGCCTGCTGCTGCACAACAACACAAACCAGCACAGAGCCTCCAGCTTCAACCTACTACAGGAAATATCTTCTTTTTGGCACAGACTTCAACCAGTCTCTCACTGAAAATGCAAGCAATCCTCAAATAACCCTGCCACAAAAGGCATGCTTTTCAGCAGGGCCGCAAAGAGGATTTTAGAGTTACACGGGCCATCCAAGTCCCCCAATATACACTCTACCCCCACACACAAAGAAATTCCCCAGAACACATATTGGAATCATCTCCACACTATTTAGACAGTTTGGTCCGCACTTAATTGGGGGAATGCTGGGGGAGCAGCACAGCAAAGAGGGACTCATCCAGGCTGGAGAAACTGATCAGGAAGGCTAGCTCTGTGGTCGGCATGAAGCTGGACACTCTGGTGACAGTGGCAGAGAAAAGGACATTAAAGAAACTGCTGGACATTATGAACAATGCTGGGCATCCTCTGCACACGGCCATAAACAATCAGAAGAGTCTGTTCAGTGACAGGTTGCTTCTCCCCAAGACAAGAACTAACAGACTTAAAAACTCCTTTGTCCCACACGCCATCAGACTGTTTAACTCCTCTCTGGAGGGGAGAGGGAGGGGAAACAGGAGGACAAAGGAGGGGGGAACAACTAAGCTGTAGTGCCTCTTCACCTCACTGCACAATACCTTGTGCAATACTTTTTGTAAATAGTCAACAGTGCAATAGACTCAATACTTGAAATGTGCAATTCACTTGTATTTTTATTTTTTATTCCTATTTATCCCCTTTGTATATTTTATTTATATTTGTCTCTGCATATATATATATATATATATATATATATATATATATATATATATATATATATATATATATATATATATATATATATATATATATATATATATATATATATATATATATATATATGTGTGTGTGTGTGTGTGTGTGTGTGTGTGTGTGTGTGTGTGTGTGTGTGTGTGTGTGTGTATATAACAATTCTGTAACTTCGGTCGTTGCTGTGCTTTTTTTGGAAGTCGAATTTCCCAGAGGAACCCACCCGAGGGATTAATAAAGTTCTATCTTATCTTATCTTAATTTAATGAATTACTTCATAGAAGCAAAACATGGTCTCAAAGCATTCCCCAAATGGGTGTCTAAATATCCTTTATCGCCCCTTTTCGATTAGTACCTACTCAGATCAGCTCGATGCGGGGTACAACTCAACTCATTTTCTATTACAATCGAGTACCACCTAATGTGCTTGGGGTTATTATAGCAACGCAGCCAAGCGTCCTGTGACTTAATTAGTATGTGACACGAACGCCACAACAAAGTGGTGGTTTTGATTTTCGTGAAGGAGACGCCCTCATAACTGATTGCGTGACGCCACTGACAAACCAATAGGTTGCGTGCAGTGTGCTGACATCCCCTCGAATCGTTTGGAACCCCAGCAGAGTAAGTACAAAAACAGTACCTGGTATTATCACCTAAGGTTGGTACTAATGGACAAGGAGCTTATGTGGAACTGTGCATCTCCACCCCACACATTCTAAGGCAATACTTCAGTCTCCTTTGTCAGAGACATACACTTTTTGAAAGTATGTGTTTTACTAAATGACTATGAACGAGACAATAAAGATTAGTGTGTAGGAAACGCATGACGATAGTGTCAAATTGCCCGTCATCAAAGAGAAGGTGCAAGACTTGAAAACTACCACAAAGAAAAAGACAGGTAGAAAAAAGGACCGGTAAACTTCCCATAAGTGAAAGAAACTAAATGAGATGTAAATCCCAGAGCTCCTGCCCAAAGTGAAAAGTGCCAGTGTGCCAGTGAATGGATGCAACCCCAATAAAATCAAAATGATAACTAGAAAAACATTCAATTAAAATAACAATTTTAAAGGTTAAGACTAAAGCAAACCCCAAGTGTCAGGGAAACATTTTAACCATTTATCAACTCAGGGTCATGGTGGGGCTGGAGTCCATCTTAGCAGTCATATGGCAAAAGTTGGTAGGCTACTATGAGGTTAACACAGAGACAGAAAGCCAGCTTGTATTTGTCATTTTGTTAAACTGCTATACTTCAGGTTAGCTGATACTTTAGGACTAAGGCCATAGTTAGTGGGATCTGGTATATTTGTGGTGTAAAAACTTTAGCACACTATACAAATGTAAACACATTTCGATGTCAACTGCTCCCTATTGGCCCGGTGAGTATTACACAACTCGACAGCAGACAGCATGTGCCAAAACAAGGCAGGAGCTTACAGAAGGAGCGGACATTATCAGAAGAGGTTACAATTGAGCACCTTGTTCTACCAGTTTTGATCTTGATTTTATTTGATTGTAAAATTGCTTATAATCTGAATTGTGTGTTAAATTATCTGTAGCATTTAACATTTACCACTGTGTGCCCTTTTCTGCTTACAATTATTAGAATATCCGTTTCCTTCTTGACGGTGTACCTCTTGAAAAAGATTTTTAATCTCAGTGGAACTTAGCAGAATTAAGGATATAATATAAACGTTTTAAAGTTTCTATTATCATTTTGATGTATCAGTTTACCCATAATGAAATCAACAAATGTCTATGTGATGGATGTATGCTGGAAAAGAGTGAAAAACTGGATTCATTATCATACCACCTTTGGCAGAAACCCCCTCTGATTCATAAGATGAGTGGTTAGGGTGAAGTCATGACCACAGATATGGAAAACAATAAGAAGAGCAGTGTGAATGAGCTGATAACACATGTTTTGATGTAAGAACAAAAATGTATCTTCCCTCATTATGCAAGTGAACAGATTAAAGACATCAGATGTGAGATGGCTGAATTGTCGAGGCGCAAATTTGTAGCTAACAGTTGTTTAACTCCTACTAGTAATGTCGTCCCAGAGGCAAGTACATAAATTATGTTCTTAATAAGACTTTCAGCTTAGAAAATCCCACTGAGTCTCTACCTTGCTGCTGAACAGCTGGTGTGGCTAAGTCAACCTTGGACTGCTCTACAGGCTTGGAGGGTTGGGATGGAGAAGCTGCAGGTTGCTGTTGCTGCTGTTGTGGTTGTTGCTGTTGCTGTGTGGATGGGGTCTGACATGTCTCTCTGACTACCAGTGAGGTCGGCTTATCTTTACTGTCCTGAAGTAGTCGGGAGGCCTGGAAAGTGCAGTAGAAACAAACAAAAAGTGTGAGAAGAAGACATCTGAGATAAAACAACAAACATCAGGGACTGAAAAATTGAAATCCATCAGCTTTGGAAAACATTACATGAGGGGGAAAATATAATACTGTGAAGATTCCTGTGTTTTGGGGGTTTTTTCCCTTTGTCTCTCTTAGAGAAGAAATGAAGACTGTGGAACTGCTGTAAAAGTAGTTTTTGTTTAGCTGGTTGCCACTGTCAAAATACCAAATTGCAGAACGTGTACCAGAACTCAAAATACTTTAAACACATTCATTACGCAATTTTGAAAAGGATAGCATTACTCTGAGAGAGATATTTTCCTGTGGTTTCATATCTACAGGTAGGACACAGGTGAAAAGTTCACTTTGGAGAATTGACTTCTTGAATTGACATTTTTCATATTAGAAAAGAAAGTCTCAAAAATTTGAACGCAAATAGCTTTGCACATCTAATCGTGATTTTACTTAAAACAGATGGGTTACATTCATTTCAAGGACATATTTTCACTCCTCAAAATAATCCTCATTTACATTTTGCTGAGATTTGGTGTAGCCCCTAGGTTCAGCTACCACATCCTCTCAGGTTAAAGTCAACTTTTTCAGATGAGCTAGCAGTCAGACATAGTTTAAACAGCAGGTAATTAAGTAAGATCACCATATTAGACACATTTGCTCACCTTGCCATTATAAAGATCCAAAAATGGGAAAAAATGTCTAAAACTGAGCATTTAGAGCAGTTTTAAGTCTGAGTTTGTGACTCACAGGGATTACGCACAGTCATTATTTAAAGTAATGACCACGTTTAATATGAGTGCCCACCACTGTCATTGCAAATAAACAAGAGACAATAAGGTAAAGCATAAGAAGCCTCCTTGAAAAATGATCTGTGGAGTTTTTGACCTGCTATAACCGTTTATTTATGGGTAGGCTGCCCATTTGTGTCAAACTTGCAGCATTTTCACAACCTAGAAAAATCCTGTCTTCAAGCTCTTTTGTGTGTGGCATTAATCTGCGTTTGTGTACGTACCGTTGGCTGGATTTGTAGGTTGATGGCAGTGAGCTGGACAGGCTGAGCTTTGGCATGGTTGAGGGAGGAGTGAAGGGCATGTGGGCTGATAGTGGAGTGGAAGATGGTAGCCTGCTGGCTTGGTGTAGAAGGCTGGTGAGGAGCAGGTTTGGGCAGCACGGGGACAGGATGCTGTGACGGCTGAACGGAGGCCGTCTGCAGCAGCTGGCCCGTCGTCCTTTGGGAACCTTGGCTCTGCTGAACCACAAACTGCTGCTGCTGCTTGTGTTGCTGAACCAGAGAATGCGGCTGAATCTGGGTGTATGCTGGAAAGAGAACACAAACACTTATTTCTGAACGTGATTTTATTTCAGCTATGATTATTTGGTAAAACTATTTGGTAAGAAAAAGAACTGTTCATAAATATCCTTACAAAGCAAGTCATTGTCATACAATGAGCATTCTTTATTTCATGCATGCTGACAACTGTCCAAACTCTTGATATCCGGAGAACTGCGCCTCAGGCTCATAAACATTGAAAAATGTAGACGTCTGCACAAAAGAGCTTGTTTTGCAGCGCCTTCACCTGTAAGTCCCTTGTTGACAGGATATAATATTAAGAGCTTGTTGAAAGGTGCATAGAGAGGCCCACTGTTGCAGTGTTGGCCAGACCATTACTCACAAATAGTTTTAAAATGGCTTGTCACCACCTGTCAGTGCTGCTGTGGGTAAAAGGACATCCTGAGCTCATAACTTGCCCCCAAGCCCAAGACACAGCACATCAATCTTGTATTGTGGGAGCATGTGCGAGTGGGAGAGTGTTCTTTGGAAGTAGCCTGAGGCTAGTCTAATATTAGAAATGCCTCAGGAAGAAACATGCAGCGCCAACTATCTATGACACCCTGTATAGAGTTAAGGATGAGTCAGTGGGTACCAGTATCTCACACACTTCCTTGATTTCTAAGAATTTTATCAACAAAGAAAAAAAAATCTGATTACTAAAAATCCCCCCCCAAAATGAAGAGTTATCCCTGAAAACTACTAAACAGCAGGTCCTGCTATATAAGCCATGTGAACCTAGAGGTGCATCTGGTTATGTTAATAAACATCACAGTAAATCCCAGAGTGGAAAACTGCCAAGTGCATCAGTGTTTGTCTTAGATCCCCCTCGGCCCCTCCCTCCGCCCCCCTGTTCTTTTCGCATTGTTTCGTGTGGGACAGGCTCCATCTGGTTTCCAAGTTTCCCTGTGAGGCAGTAACCACACTCTGTACCCTGCCGTGGAAAATATAGACATTTCTATCCAGCAGAGT